>NC_142869.1:157577763-157893157 GCF_051225735.1 Oryctolagus cuniculus
TCCTCAAGAAAGAAAACAAATGTTCCTGTAGACATTTTCATTAGAAATGTTATTAGTCTTAGGTTTGGAATACTATTTCTTTTAAATATTTTTATTTATTTTAGTTTTTATTTGAAGAACAGAAAGTCAAAGAGAGAGAAAGACAGAGAACCAGATGGAGAGAACTCTTCTGTCTGCTGGTTCATTCCCCAAGTACCTGTGACAGCCAGGGCTATGTTAGTTCAAAGTCAAGAGTTCAGAACTGCATTTGGAGTGGGTGGCAGGGATAAATTTCAGCCATACCCTGCTGCCACCCAGAGTGAGTGTAGCAGGAAGCTGGATCTGAGTGGAGTGGCTGAGAATTCAGGCACTTCAATTTGGGATGCAGATGTCCCAACCCGTGACTCACCAGCTGTGCCAAACATCTGTCCTGAGTTATAAAATGTTTTAAATGAAACATGGAACTAGAAGACCCCCCAAAGATTTAAATTATTGTCCAAGGCCAACAGCTGATTAATGACAGAAACAGTTCTAAAATCAAAGCCTCCTAATGATTCACACAATAGTCTATCTTTAATGTTTTTGAAGCAAACCTTATTAAAAATTAATTCAAGCTTTATCATTTTAATTTATCCTTAAGTTTTTAAGGCTTTTGTGACTCAATATTATTGCTGTATTTTCAGTTATTAACAATAGTATTTTAAGAACATTCTACATGTGATTGTTTTGGTACTCATTTTCCTTTCCTGTATTGCTTTCTTTTATAAAATGAGTTCTCAACAATTTTCATTTTCTTAAACGTGTTGTGCCAATAAATTTAAATCTTAGAGGCTGTAAACTGGATATCTGCAATGTCAAAGTTACAGCAAGAGAATCAAATGAAGGAGACTAGAAAGTGTTAGTTATACTTCCTCCAGTGAAATACCTAGCTTCACTTGAAGAATAATTTTATGGTTGCAAGATATTTCTTATATGTCAGATTAAGAATTAAATTAACTTGCATTTATATAAAATCCAACAATAGAGAAAAAACTTAGTGCCTCGAGTCAGAAAGATAGAGAATAAGTATTTGCTGAATATGAGCCATTAGGTAATACTTTTATCACATTGAATCTCATGTCAGCTCCCTGAAGTAGGCACAAATTATAAGCTCACTTTAACAAATGAGTATATGTATGCAAGAAATGATATTTAAATTCAAGCTATCTTGTTCCAAAGGTTTTTTTTTCCATCTCTCTCTCTCCAGTGGCATTTGGATATGCATACTTTGTAAAACACTATGCTTAAATAACATTTTTACCTTAAAATATTTATAGTATAGAATCAGTGATTGTGTTTATCATTCATTTCAGTCAGTTATTGCAGGAAACACATGGCTGACTCTAGCAGGTTAATTGAGAAGAGTTTCCAATAACAATACACAAAGATGTGCCTAGGGTAAGGAGAAGCCAGCTGGTGATGGCAATGAATCCAAGAAGCCAGCCCTGATGGGGAGGAAGCTGTTGCTGTCTCTTGCCTGAAGAGCAAAAAGGAAAAGAGGGTGGTTGGATCCTATTCAACCACCACCACAAACCAAGTGTAAGGGAATTCTTTTGAATTTGGGATGACCTGCAAAAACAGACTCCATCTAAGTTTCCCATGGGCAATAGGTTTAGGAATCTGACTGCCTCGCCTATATGGTCAAAGCAAATCTAACTGGACAATCAATAAATGAATTCAATTCAAACAGTCTGTGTTCTCACCACTTATCCCAATGGAAGTAGCCAGAAGGCATCCATCCATGAACTATGTCATTGATATGATGATAAGACCACAACCATGAGAGAGTCTGAGATGTGCCTAGTACAGGAATCTGAGTAGAACGCTTTAAAAATTCAGGAAGAAATCCAGCCTTGGAATGCAGGTTCCAGCATATGGCCTGTCTCATGTTTCTCTTCACTGGCTCCAGTGTAACAGGAGGACGTTAAACCCCAAAAGAAAGGAAACAACATTAGAAAGGGAGGGACACAGTGGGTGAAGCAATTGAGAATAGCAGTTAGAGAAAAAATAAACCCTTCCATGCTTATACCTTGCCAGGTTGAAACTGCTGTCAAGAGCCAGCCACCTATACAGTCATTGAGCATCACCAAATACATGTTTAACAATGATACTTGCCAAGAGTTAACTGTAAACAGCTTCCAGCTGTCTTAACCTTACATTTCCAATAAGCTTGGGAAAGAAAATCATCTACAAATCATCAATTCAGTAGGAATACATGCTTTACTATATGTTAAAAAGGTGTTTGAATATAATTTATTATTTGTCACCAAATACATATAGGCTTTTTAGATGTAGACGTCTATGTTGGTTTTATCTTCTTTAAATAGCAAAGTCACAGAGTCAGGACTGTAAATCTCAACTTCCTTCTAAATTCAACTTTTGACATATTCTCACATCTCTCCCCATCTATTTTTAAAAGATTTTTATTTTGTTCATTTGAAAGAGTTAGAGACAGAAAAAGGGAGAGGTCTTCTAACCACTGGTTCACACCCCAAATGGCCGCAACAGCTGGAGTTGAGCCGATCCAAAGCTAGGAGCCAGGAGCTTCTTCTGGGTCTCCCACATGAGTGCAGAGGCCCAAGGTCTTGGGCCATCCTCCAGTGCTTTCCCAGGCACATTAGCAGGGAGCTGGATCAGAACTGGAGCAGCTGAGACTTGAGCTGGCACTCATATGGGTTGCAGGTGCTGCAGGCCAGGGCTTTAAGCTGCTGCACCACAGCGCCGGTGGCCCCCCTACCATGTATTTTTTTGTGTTTTCAGAAATATCATTTTTCTGTTTTCCATGTGATTAAATTTGTTTATGTAATGCAGTCCTTTTGAAACTAAGCAAGAGAACAGACACATAATCACCAGCCCCAGCAAAAAGTTTGTAAGGAAGTTCAATAAACAAAGAATTTTCTCTAAAAGAGAGAGAAGAGAGAGAGAGATAGAGAGAGAGAGAGAAAGGAGGGGAGGAAGGAAGGAAGGGAGGGAGGGAGGGAGGGAAAAAATGGCTCCTACTTGAACAGGTAAAAGTCTAATTATTCCCTTTTAGAGTATCTGAGGATTATGATTATCAAATTTTCTCATTGCACAATTTTCATCACTAATACTATAAGAATCAAGCCTGTATATCATTATGCAATCCTCTTGTATTGGAAATTATATTAATCTTTGCGAAAACACTAATGGTTAAATATCCACCCTCCCATTTTTCAGGGAGAAATGTCACTTAAAAAAAAAAAAGAAAGAAAATCATTCCTTTTCCTTCATTCCCTACCTGGATGAGTGAATTTTCTCCGATTATTTGCATGTCCAACTTTCTTTTCAGTCTCCTTGATGACAGTAGACCTGGTGGATCCCTGTTTCCTTGAAATCCTTCTCCTCTTAAAATGTGTTATTCCAGGGCAAGTGCTACAGGATAGCAAGATAAGCCATGGCCTGCAGCACCAGCATCCCATCTGGGCCCTGGATCTTAGTCCCAGCTGCTCCACTTCCAATCCAGTTCCCTGCTAATGGCTTGGGAAAGCAGCTGAAAATGGCCTGATGTTTGGGACTCCTGCACTTGCATGGGAGACCTGGAAGAAGCTCCTGACTCTTGGCTTAGGATCAGCCTAGCTCCAGCACCTGGGAAGTAAACCAACAGATGGAAGAACTCTCTCTTCTCTCTGCTTCTCTCTATCTGTACCTTGGCCCCTCAAATCAATCAATCAATCTTCTTTAACAAATGTGATATTCCCATTTCTTCAGGTACTATCCTATCTCTATCCTATTTCTCCACCCACTCCTTGACCCATACTATGAGACCAACCAAAGCTTCCTTTCTTTTTTTTTTTTTGAAGGTTTTTTTTTTTTTTTTTAATTTTTGACAGGCAGAGTGGACAGTGAGAGAGACAGAGAGAAAGGTCTTCCTTTACCGTTGGTTCACCCTCCAATGGCCGCTGCGGCCGGCGCACCGCGCTGATCCGATGGCAGGAGCCAGGTGCTTCTCCTGGTCTCTCACGCAGGTGCAGGACCCAAGGACTTGGGCCATCCTCCACAGCACTCCCGGGCCATAGCAGAGAGCTGGACTGGAAGAGGGGCAAACAGGACAGAATCTGGCGCCCCGACCGGGACTAGAACCTGGTGTGCTGGCACCACAGGCGGAGGATTAGCCTAGAGAGCCACGGCACCAGCCCAAAGCTTCCTTTCTTATTTCATTCTCCCTTTTCTATAAACTCTCTATATCTATCCTTTCTCACAATTTCAGCTATCATGTGAATGCTGATAATTCCCTAAATTTACAATATATGTCTTAACTTCTCATACTTGCGCATCGTTTATGCCAGATGGCATATCCCTTTGGAGTTTGTTAACATCTGAAATGTAAATCATCTTAAACAACAAAATGTCCCTAGCCCTTCACCAACACCCTGATTCTGCCCAAAGTTTTCCCTTTCTCCACCTCGTGCGTCTGTACTTTCTCAGAAGCAGGCCAGATTACATGTTGTGTCTCTAGGCCCTGCACCTATCATTGTGTTCAGCATTCAGCTGTGAAGATTGTCTTTTTCAAACACTGCTTATATAATGTCAGTCTGCCAGAATCATCTCTCGCCTGTGTCATCTCAGCTAAATTTCTGAGTTTGGCATCTTGGCCCTTCATTAGCAGAGTCCACAATCCCATATTCTCTAACCAAATACTCATTACTCTCCAGTATACCTTACTCTAGCTAAATCGAGTAAACCATCACCTCCCTCATATATCTTAATCATCCCTTTCATGTGTTTTTCTCACAAACCCAAATTCCCCCCTAGTTCTTTCCACTGGCCCATGCCTATTACCTGCCATGCCTATTACTTCTATCTTTGACCACAGATGACTACAGGGTGTCTATCTTGAGACAATAAAATTCTTCTACATTTCTTCCAGTCTATGTTTGGATTTTCCTTGGGGGTCTCATGTTTAGCAGACATCAAAGATGATTCGAATATGGCTGAAAATCTCATATCATTAATCAAATAAATTGTGAACCTAGATGTAAACGAACTATGGATAACTTGAGAGGAATAGATGAACTCTTAAAATGCTTAATTTATTCTTCAATTCACCAAACATCTACCACATGCCACAGACTATACTAGCAGCTAGGGGTTAAAAAGAGGGAGAGGAAAATTTAAAACTCTCCTCAAATTAATCGTGTTCAATCATTTGGAAGGCGCCTCTTGAAAATTATTTCCTGGACCATAAGCAAGCACTAATCACTTTCTGAAGCTCAATTATTATTGAGTTATTTAAATATAAACCCTTGACATCTGGGATACATAGGTTGCTAAAGTAATTTAGCAAACATTTATTGAGTACCTACAAGGTGCTAAACGTTATGAAAAAATAAATTTCATAACAGGGGGAGTTTTCAACTTCCTGTGTCCTCTGTCAGAAGCAGCACATTTTATACAGTTAAAAAATGGTACCCAGCACATCAGGATATGGGGTGCTTGCTTTTGGAAAATTTAAAATTACTCTGCATTTTAGTAATATTGTACTTACCTAAAACTCCAAATACCATTCATATAATAGTACCAACTGCCTAAATAGCAGCTAATTTATACTAAAAGGCATACCAAAATCTTTCCCACTCTCTACCCCATATCATAAAGTTCTCTGGAAATGCAAAGTGCAATTTTCTTAACTTTGTAAAAGAGGAAATACTTCCAAGTTTTCCCCATTCAATAAGATGCTGGCTGTGGGTTTGTCATACCAGGAATGTAGTATTTGTTTTCTACAGGTTAGCTGCTTGCATCATTAAAATTCCAGATTTATATCTGAAAGAAAACTTTTGGGTACTAAAAATGTTCTTTAAAATGCTGAAAATATAATTTTGTAAAACCTTGTTTTCTACTCTTGTCAAACGAATGGTTAAGAATGCTATATTACTACAGTCTCAATGATCTAATTTACTGTATGTGGGGGAAATGGTCATTTTTCCATTCGACTATTGGTTATAGTCATTGCCTATATTCTCACTAAACTAGGGCCTTTTGCTGTTCACTTGTTAAACTTTTTATTCAGTGAAGTATTAAACCTTTCATTGTAATGTAAATTTAAAATGTGTTATCTCAAAAACTGAAAAAAAAAAAAAAGGGCAAAGGAAAGAAGGTAAGGGGGAGAGAAGGAGGGAGGGAGTGAATATCATTATGTTCTTAGGATTGTACCTACAGGGGCCAAGGGGCCAATGCTGTGGTGTAGTGGGTAAAGGTACAGCCTGCAGTGCTGGCATCCCATATGGGTGCCAGTTCGAGTCCCAGCTGCTCCACTTCTGATCCAGCTCTCTGCTATGGTCAGGGAAAGCAGTAGAAGATGGCCCAACTCCTTGGGCCCCTGCAACTGTGTGGGAGATACAGAAGAATTTTCTGGCTCCTGGCTTCAGATGGGCACAGCTGTGACCTTTTCAGTTATCTGGAGAGTGAACCAATGGATGGAAGACCTCTCTCTCTCTGCCTCTCTGTAACTCTGCCTTTCAGATAAATAAATAAATCTTAAAAAAAAAAAAAAGAATTGTACCTACAATTCACACTGAATCTGTCAAAAACTAATTAAAATTTTAAAAATTTAGAAGATAATAATAAAATAAAAATACCACAATTTCTCCATACATCCTGTTACAAATTAATTACCCCAATATGTTTTGAAATATTTTCTTTATAGTTTCTTGTTACAGATCTGCTTATTTCCCTTACGTTATACCCTTTGTCTGCATTGCCACGTGATCTCCAAGCAGCAATAAACAAAGCCAATTATATGTGAACTCCAAGTCCACCCTAAAGGCTTAAGATACAAGTCCAAGTGTCAATGGTCTGAAGGGCTCCAGCTGTTGCCTGTCAGCACAGTGTCCTATTTTTCTTATATAAGAAATATAAAGTTAAAATTAGATTCAACAGTGCATACTCATTTAGCAAATAAAGCACCAAAAATGAATGTAGATGCATATCTCTCTGTTCTTGATGATATTTTGGGCCATCTACAAGAAATATCAAGAGAAATCTTCCTTAATGGCACCTTGGCTTGTCCCCTGCACCTGAAACTCACACTCAACAAGTGAGTCACCCTGAAACAACCATTCATAAGCTGCATGGTAAATTTATTTGTGTAGTTAAATAAATAAACAAATACTGTTTAGGTAGCTTCTTCTATGCTAGTCTTGGCCTTCTATTAAGCTTCTGACCTTTCCGGCGCATCCTACAATGCAATTATTGTCTTTATGAAATGAGCCGATAGTAACAGTGCATAGTTTCCAGGTGCTGAGAGATATATATCTCTACAAAGCTATCACTGTTCCTTTTTATGTTGCATTGTGCAGAGGAGGTCGACATGACAGCCAAGCTGGCCATGTCATGTGTTCCCCAGGGTCTGCATGTGTGTTCCAGACTAGTATCCAAGTTGTTCAAGTTTTGAAGAAATCTCTGGCAAGTTGTAGAGTTACACACCAATAGCTTTTTTTTTTTTTTTTTTTTTTTTTTTTGACAGGCAGAGTGGACAGTGAGAGAGAGAGACAGAGAGAAGGGTCTTCCCTTTCCGTTGGTTCACCCCCAAATGGCTGGCTCACCGCGCTGATCCGAAGCCAGGAGCCAGGTGCTTCTCCTGGTCTCCCATGCGGGTGCAGGGCCCAAGCACGTGGGCCATCCTCCACTGCACTCCCTGGCCACAGCAGAGAGCTGGCCTGGAAGAGGGGAAACCGGGACAGAATCCAGCGCCCCAACCGGGACTAGAACCCAGAGTGCTGGTGCCACAGGTGGAGGATTAACCTATTGAGCAGCGGTTTTATAAGATTTATTTATTTATTTATTTGAAAGGCAGAGTTAGAGAGAGGGAGAGGCAGAGGCAAAGAAAGAGAGATGTCTTCCATCCTTTGGTTCACTCCCCAAATGACCACAGCAGCCAGGGCTGAGCCAGATGGAATCTGGGAACCAGGAGCTGCATCCGAGTCTCCTATATGAGTTCAGGGGCCCAAGAACTTGGGCCATCTTCTGCTGCTTTCCCAGGCCCATTCACAGGCAGCTCAATGGAAGTAGAGCACCCAGGACTCAAACCAGTGCCCATAAGAGATGTTGGCACTGCAGATGGTGGCTTAACCTGCTGTGCCACAGCACAGTACCCCTACCAATAGACTTTTATAAATTCAATACCAGTCATTGGAAGCCAGCCAATGATCTAGTTTTGATCAATCTAGCCCCAAGAAATTGTCAAACAGTGTAAAAAGATTGAAGAATTAGCCCAAGATCAGGCGATGAAGTTAGTAACATGGAGATCCTTAAGTAGAACTAAGGCAAAAGAAAAGTATGTTTACTTGGAATAGCTGTAAAAGTTAGAGAATCTCCAAATATATACCATCTGTATCCTAGTCTGCTTCTAAGTTCTATTTTCGTGGAAGCTCAGCTTCAAAAGCTATCTTCAACAAAAGTTCCCCACCTGTTATTTAAGTGGAGACGGGAATCTCCTTTCCTAAGTACAACGTGAGATAAAGTTTTAGATTTCTTCTATCTGGGCTGTTGTAGTCTTTTTTTTCTTTTTAATCTAAAAAGTTAGCTAACAGTGGAATACAGTTATCCAGGAAACTAACAAATTCATTATGAAGAGAGAGCTAAAGTTACACCTCTTTCAGAGACACTGTTGAATGTTGTCTAAGAGTCTCTAAAAGCCACTCTAAAGTCTCTGAACTCATCTTTTGCTTGGAGGATTGGATGAAAGCCCATTCATCTTTATTACCAAGGTTTGGGGGACAACCTCCAAAATACCTTGCCTAACATTTATAAATCCCCTGGGTTCTTCTGAGATTTGGCATCTTTTAAATCTGCAGATCGGGGGCCGGCACCATGGCACACTGGGTTAATCCTCCACCTGAGGCGCCGGCATTCCTTATGGGCGCCAGTTCTAGTCCCGGTTATTCCTCTTCAAGTTCAGCTCTCTGCTGTAGCCTGGGATAGCAGTAGAGGATGGCCCAAGTGCTTGCGCCACTGCACCCACATGGGAGACCAGGAAGAAGCACCTGGCTCCTGGCTTCAGATCTGCGCAGCTCTGGCCGTTGCAGCCATTTGGAGAGTGAGCCAATGGAAGGAAGACCTTTCTCTCTGTCTCTCTCTCTCTCACTGTCTGTAACTCTGTCAAAATAAATAAATAAAATCTTTGAAAAAAAAAAAAAACACTTCAGATCTTTCTGTCCTACATTTTGTATCCAGCTCACAATAACTTACAAACTAACTGATGCAGATCTGATATCCCTGAATTATATACTCCTAAAATAATTATAATTTTTTTGCATATATTTACATCCTGTTAGACTTTAGGAAGTCTTTTACATGGCTCTCAATTCAAAGAAAGACCAAGGCTTAAAATCAACTTCCAGTGATTTCCCTGTTCTGATAGTGTGTTAACTTTGAGAAGTTATTGAGTTGGAGGTAAGTGCTTTCTGTCTGAGTAAGAGAGAAGAGCTCATCAGAGAGAAGTTAAAGTAGTAGAAGTAGGATAAAGGCTTTGAAGGGTGAGTTACGATTTATGATGAAGTAAGTGAGAATTTTTTATAGTTCTCTTTTGCCTTGGCCAACTGATTTCTTATTGAAGCAATTCTGTCATCTGAATTTCTATGGAATGAATTTTTATGTCAATAAAAATACAAACAACCATATATTTGGGATTTTGTTCCTTTTCTATTCTAAGATGCTTTCCTAAATGACTAATTTTGGTTAAGGGAAAATTTCCCTTTTTGTATATCTATTGACCATTTGTATGTCTTCTTTAGAGAAATGTCTATTCCAGTCCTTTAACTATTTTTAATGAGTTTACTTGAGCATTTGATTTTTTGCTATTGAGTTGTAGAAGTTCCTTATATATTTTGGATATTATTCTGTTCACAGACATATGGTTTGGAAATATTTTTCTCAGTGTTTAGGTGGTCATTTCACTCAATTGTTTCATTGGCTCTGAAGGATTTTTTTAGTTTGATGTGTTCACACTTGTTTACTTTGCTTTAGTTGCATTAACTTTTATTGCCATGTCCAAGAAATCATTGCTACAAACAACGTCTGGAAGATTTTAGCCTATGTTTTCTTCTAGAAGTTTATTGTCTCAGTTTTTACATCTAAGCTTTTAATTTATTTTGAGACTAGTTTTATTGGTGGGTTAAAATAAATGCTCAAATTCATTCTTTTGGATGTGCATATCTGTTTCTTCCAACACTGTTTGTTGGAAAGACTATCCATTATGTATTTTTGCCACCCCTTGTCAAAGCTCAGTCGACTAATATGTATGGATTTGTTTCTGGGTGCTATTCTTTTTCATTGGTCTGTACGTCAGTGAACAACACTGTATTAAACACATAAGAACTCATTAGGAGAGTATATTTCATGTTAAATGTACTTGGTCACATTTTATTAAAAGTCACATTTACAAAATTTCTATTAAGATTCCAAGTATGTTATAAGTACAGTTCTTGACATTTAGTATCTCAGCCATAAATATTACCTTGATCATTAAAAAAAACCTCTCAAAGTGAATTTTGCAATTCTAAATTATTCCTAGTGAAATTATGCAATTTAGAAACACAACAACCTAAATTTAGGTGATAGCATAATACAGATAAGAAGCAGGAATATGGCATTGTGAGATTCAGAGATGAACCCAAGAGAATATGGGAGTAGCTGCTTGTAATATTGCTTGTGCCTAGTGGTCAGGGCCTGAGCACCAGACCATTTCTAGTTCTAAACCTGACTGATTTAAAGTTTCCAGGAGATGGAATTATTTAGAAAAGTTCTCTCCCAGGACCAGGCAAAACAAGACTAAGGAAGTCTCCCATGAGGTTTTCTTTCTTTCTTTTTTTTTTTTAAAGAAGATTTATTTATTTATTTATTTGAAAGGCAGAGTTACAGAGAGGCAGAGGAAAAGAGAGAGAGAGAGAGAGGTCTTCCAGCCACTGGTTCACTCCCCAAATGGCCGCAATGGCTGGAGCTGGGCCCATCCAGAGCCAGGAGCCAAGAACTTCTTCTGGATCTCCCACATGGGTACAGGGACCCAAACACTTGGACCATCTTCTACTGCTTCCCAGGCTATAGCGGAGAGCTGGATTAGAAGTGGAGCAGCCAGGACTAGAACCTGTGTGCACATGGAATGCCAGCACTGCAGGCAAAGCTTTACCCATTACACCACAGCACCAGCCCCTCCCATGAGCTTTTAATGAGTGATCTGTCACTTAGGGTCAATTTTATCCAAAGTGGGGGAGCCATGAAAACAAGCCAGTGGATTTCTCAGTCTGAAGAATTACCAGGGGAACTGATTTAGGGGCCTTCCATCTGTTATTTTCTCCATAAACCTTACATTTACAGACATAAATCTCAAATAATATGTCTCCCCAATTGACAAGGACAAAGACAAATTTAGTATTGGTAGTAATAAAAAAGCAAATAATAAAATAATGCAGCTTTTCATCTGATTAGATGGCCAAAGTGTCTAAAGAAGACTGTTATTCACAGAAAACAAAGTAAAGTGGAAAGTTCAGATCAAAGGAAAAGAGAAGGAAAGAGGTCCCAATGCAAGAACCAAGAGCTGAAAGATCTAGGGGTCTCATTCTTTCCAGATTCTGATCGTCTGGTTGCCACAGTGGGAGGTCTGGGTAACATTTCAGGAAGCCTCCAAAATTGCTCAAGACTGGCTCATAAAATATGGCACCTAGATAACCTACAAAGGACAAAGCTGGGTTTATTCCTCATGAGGTAAAGGAGGATGCTACCTTGGCAGGTCTTAGTAGCCTTTTAAGCAGGAGGGCAAAGATGGGGAACTTTTGGAGATTTTGTGATTGGTTAATTAAGATGATCTTTTAGCACCAGGTGCCAACTTGAGGTTGTTTAAGAATTACAATATAATAGATTAGAACTAATGGACACAGCAAGAAGATGTTTTTTAGGTAAGAGTTTTGAAGAGTCTTATAAAGTAGATCTTATGCAAATTTAAATATTTAATTTTCTCCAGGAAGTTCCTGGAACAAAAAATAATTTGTGACTTCTATTTTCCAGGGCAAGAGTTTCTTCAGAGGCCAGAGCTGTAGCATAGCAGGTAAACCTGTGCAGCCTGCAATGCCAGTATCCCATATGGGCGCCCGTTCAAGTCCCAGCCGCTCCACTTCCGATCCAGCTCTCCGCTGTGGCCTGGGAAAGCAGCAGAAGATGGCCCTGCACCCACATGGGAGACCCAGAAGAAGCTCTTGACTCCTGGCTCCTAGCTTCTGATTGGCTCAGCTCCAGCCATTGCAGCCATTTGGGGAGTGAACCAGTGCAGAGACTCTCTCTCTTTCTCTCTCTCTCTTTTTCTCTCTCTGCTGCTGCCACTGCCTCTCTGTAACTATGACATGCAAGCAAATAAATAAAAGCTTTTAAAAAAAGTTTCTTCATATAATAAAGTCATGTTGATAATAATAGTGGAATAGTAAAACTGTTACTCAAGATAGTAGAATATAATGCTTCGCTAATGTAAATGGCAAATCTCTGGGAAAGTAGAGTTTTCAGTCCTCACTTTGCCTTTCTCTCACAGATTATTGTGTTTTCTGGAATCCCAAATTTCTTCTAAGAGTTAGAAGGTATAACTAATGTGTTCCTAGGAATCCATAGAGATGATCATTTCCTGTCTAAAATTCTGCAGTCCCCTCTTCTCTGGGCTCTGGCCTCTCACTCTGCTCTCCTTTAGGCCACTCTGCACAGAAGCCAGAGGGAGACTTTGAAAACACCAAGTGAGATATTACAGTGCCTTCCCATCTCTCTTACATTAAAAGTAAAATCCTCACCAAGGTCTACAAAGCCAGCTGTTACCACTCTTGGAAAGATGCATGAAATATATACCTGAATGAGCCATGGGTTGGTCTCTATGCAGCTGCACTACTAGTTTTCCATCCTCACCTCATTGACCACCAAGTATGAAGCCTACAGGTCAAGACAATGTGCACGACTCGAGCCTTTAGCCCACTTGCAGAACATTCCCCAGTTCTCTAGGGGTCCAGAATCCCCTGCCCAGCTACCTGTAAATCTGATTGTAGGGCTGTAATTTCTCTTTCCTTTTGATCCCTCTGTCTAGGGCCAGGCCTCACTGCAAATTTGCTCATCCTAGAGTCAAGAGGTTCACCCATGGGCAGCTGTTAGTAGAGATAAGAATGAACTTCAGTGTGTTGGTCTGGAATATCTCAAAATATAGGATGTATAAGCTCTGAAATTATAGGATGGAGTGAGGTGGAAAGAGAAGCTGGTAGGTTAAGGACCTGGTGCCAAATAAGGCCAAAGAAACCTGTATTTCTTTCTAGATTGTGTTATAATTTTTGCAAACATTATAACTTAAAATCATTTTATCACAGCTTCCTAATCACTGCCTCGTTCTAGAATCAGCCATTATCTTTCCCTATTTCATAACAAAAACACCCCAAACCAAGACTGAACTTGCCTCAAGAGTACAAAAAGATCCTTTAAAAGCTGTTGTAGATCAGGTACTAAGGTATGTGCCTTTAGGGTTTATTTTGAACTCCAGATAAGTTTAGACTTGTACAAAGGATTCCGATGTAGGAATCACCCTTATTTTCTTTCAACAATTGACACACTGATTGTATTTTATATGAACTGTGACTTGTCAGTCACTGAAAAATAGAAACAGTTGCTCAGGATTTCTGAGCAAATAATTACAAAGACCGAGTATGCCCCATCATGATTTTCAGCCCCAAAGTACAGCCATCTTACATGTAAGACATTTTCAACGACAAAATGTAAAACCTAGTGCCTGTGACAATGACTTTCCTTGACCAGCCAAGTTTCAGGATGGGGCTAATGCATTTATCTTCAAAAATATCAGTGATTTTTGTCCATATTCACTCAACAGTAACTGTACAATGAAGTCCTTTTTGTAAAATAAACAAGCCATTATGTGACTACAAATCACACAACATGGCATTTCTTCTTCATGTTCTCTAGCCTATTAATTCCAGGAGAGGAGGGGCCATGTCTGTCTTGTTTACACTCTGCCTCGTATATAGTAGGCACTGAAAATACAGCAAACATTTTTTCTAGCCTTGTTAATTTGTAGCAGTGATTTGAGAAAGGACAACATGGTACCTGCTAGGTTTCCATGTTTTTAAGAAGCACAGACTTGACATTTAAATTATATTATGGATCTGAAATGAGAATCATAAAACCAGCATACCAATCAACCTATGGAAATCGCCTAATCCTCTACCTGTAGAAAGAGTTAACATTTTAGAGGTGAAGGGATACTGTGTTCTTTTGTTTCACATTATAATTGATTTTTGGATAGTTACTTTCAGATAACATCTGATTATAAATATTTTATATACCCTTATTAAACAAATATCTGTGAAGTTCCTCTTGAAAATTTCATCTTAGTCTAGGATAGTTTAAGGTTTCTTTAAATTTTTATTTATTTGGAAAGCAGAAAAGAGAGCAAAAAGGAGAGAGAGAAAAGGGGAGAGAGAAAAAGAGATCTTCCATCCATTGATTCATTCCCTGAATGCTTGCAACAGCTGAGGCTGGGCCAGGCCTAAGCCAGGAGCCCAGAGCTCAGTCTGGGTCTCCCATGTGGGTGGTACCAAAATACCTGGGCCATCACTTGCTACTCCTCAGAGTCTGCGCTAGGGGGAAGCTAGGATTCCAAGCAGAGTTTGATTCAAACCAGGCACTCTCATGTGGGATGCAAGCATCCCAAGCAGCATCTTAATCACTCTGCCATATGTACCACCCAGCCTAAGCTTTTGATACCTTTTCTGGTCATTCATCGATAAGCCTTGGTGAGCATTTCCCAAAGTGTGACCTGTCAGCACTGGTCCAAGAAGACATTCTTGTTGGCTAGGGGTAATAGAAGGAATCTGTCTTAGAAAATGACTATGCACATTAGTGTATTTAGGGTTTTGAGAAGTCCTGCAGTTAAAAAAGGTTTGGTTTTATTCAGACTCACTTTTCCTATTCAAATTTACTTATCTGGTAATGCTTTTAATTAAATAAAACTATTCATGAATGTATTTTATAAAGAGTACTCTTAAGGAAACACTATCACAGATTGCTCTGTGAATTCCCTTTCTCCAAACTTCATCCTTAACTCTCATGACAAATAGGTCGTGTTTTTTAATGTTTATTATGAACATTTGCCATAAGTCCTAGAAGTGTTAAACCATCTCCCTGAGGGCCAATTGGAAATCTTTTAGTGCCCTAGCCTGTACTGTTCAAGAAATGTGAAATACCTGGAAATGCACTGTGAGATTATATAGTTTAATATAACCTTGAGCATAGTGAAGCACCATCAAATGAAAGACTAGAATTCCTGGGAATTTCCAGGGAAACCCAGGGAATGCAAATGAGCTACACTTCCTCCTCCAGGCAAATGACATGAATATCCTATCAAAGTGTTTGGGAATAAAGGAAAATGCAGGGCTGGCATAAGGGTGTACACAGGAACACAACAATGGGCTGCCTTTATTAACTGCCTACCAGTGACTGCATCTATATTTCAGTCTGCTCAGGAAAATCACTATATACACCAGTTTATGATTTTCTTTCTCTGATGTTCATTGCAGCTGGTGATTGCCGACAATGATGATCTCAGAGTAGGCTGTCCCTGCCAGGGTGCTTGCACACAGAGAGAAGCCTTTGTGAAGCCGGCCATAGAAACCTGCATAAAATTGGCCTTCTTTCCTTAATAGAAACACACGAACAAAGATGAGTTTGTTGCTGACTCAGAGCTGAAAGCTTTGTTTTGTAAAGCCCTCTGAATGTATTGCACTCTGCCAAAGGAGAAGGACTCTTTCTTAAAAAAAAAAAAAAAAAAAAAGAAAGAAAAAAAAGGAAGAACAGTAATCGGAAATCACATAACAAATCAGAGTGCACACCCTTTGGGTGGATATTTGTGAGCAAAGTGTCCCGAAAAAACATTTTTTTTTTTTTTTTGGTGAATACTGGTCACATCTCACAAGCTGAATAAAAATGAAAGGAAGGGGAACTTTAATTAATGGGATGCCTTTTGATTTGCAGAGCAAAACTGCCACAGCAGATGTACCAGCAAAGAGGATTAGACTGTCCCTTCTATGAGGCACTGAAATTTTCTTTTTTCCCCTGTAGTAACCCCATTGAAGAGAGGCTGTCTTTAGTGTCTAAGATTCAGCCCTGCAAAGAAACTGTTGTACTTGGGCACAATGGGCCACTCTCACAAGTCCAGACAGAATATGTGAGGAGAGAGCTAATACCGTTTTAAATCTGGGCAAGACTTTCAATTTTAGTATTTTAAAAGGTGAAATCAAAAGATAGATTTGTGATGAACTCAAAGTTGATAAAATATGCGTAACTGTGAATCTTAAAACCTTACTAAATAATTTTGAAAACTCAAATTGAATCAAGAAGGAATCCCAGCTAATTTTCCCTTATTTTGATTTAATCAGTCTGGAGTATTTTTTTGGTGCTTGGTTTCAAATGATTGTGTGTTCTTCATTTTTCATTATTGTTGAAATTCTTATTTGAAAGGATAGCACTACTCCCATTCCAAGGGCATAATTATCAGAATGCTAACTTATTTCCATCAAGAATCAAAATGTTGGGTCACGCATCCAGACAGTAAATGTTGTGTTTCACTGTGTCTGGAATGGAGAAATAAGACATTATTGTTGTTATTATTCTTGATATGCTGTAGGAAGAAAAAGAGAATTGAAGAAGTGTGTTTGTTCTTAATGTCTAGTTCCAGGTCACTTTGTATTTCTGCAGTTCTGGGAAAAAAGCAAGCGAGGCAGAA
Source organism: Oryctolagus cuniculus (assembly GCF_051225735.1). Taxonomy (NCBI): domain Eukaryota; kingdom Metazoa; phylum Chordata; class Mammalia; order Lagomorpha; family Leporidae; genus Oryctolagus; species Oryctolagus cuniculus. The sequence continues at coordinate 157,594,550 of NC_142869.1, forward strand.
TGCTACTCAGCTGGGGCCTGAGTCTATGGAAAATAGTTGCGGTTCTCTGTAGCTCAGGGTGTGGAAAACCATGAATGCTGGCACCACCACAAGCTCACTTATTCAAAGGAAGAGCGAGGTCAACAGGCTGCGGAAGTGAAAGAAATAATCCTCTCTTCCCATCCTTCCCACTACAGCTCCTTAGTGATGAGTTGCAAATCTGCCCCAGGGTAGGGAAAAGTATTTATGCAAATGGTTTTCCCCTGCACTCAGCTTACTCTGGCCACAGACTACCTCCTCTGCTTCTGGGAGGCTTTGTCTTCTGACAACAAATAAAGATGCAATACACACCACACACACACACACACACACACACACACACACAATGAGCCTGTTCACCCAGTGTTACACTAGGCAAACTATATAAAAGTAATTCTTATGTGAAAAGTGCCTTTCATATTACAGGGATCTAAGGTGGCTCTTCAAATCACACCTACTTGGTTGGGTACAAATGCAGTCTGATTGAAAGGTGACCCAACCTGCTTCCCTGCTGTCTCAGAGATTAGACCTCGAAGGGATTGGCCAACCTTATTCTGATAGATGGGGAAAGTTCTCTGGGTTCCATTGTCATGTCCTCCCTCAGTATACAGTGCCTCATTGTTTTTTTTTTTTTTTCTTGTCAGTTAGACCAGTGCTGTCATCATTATCTTTGAAAGGTACCATCAGCTAATTTTAAATGAAACTCATACACATTGTCAATAGCCTAGAAACTGTATTTTCAAAGACAATATCAGCCCAATAAATAGTCCTTGTGGCCTGTGAAGTATTATTGCTCTTGTTGTTTCTATGGAGTGACACAGAAACACTGTGGACAAAGACCCTGATACTAAGACACATGTGAAAGAAAATTAGATCACTTATATGGTATTCCTCTTAGTAGAGTCATAAAGCAACTGTTGATCTTCTTTGGCTTAATCACTTGATGCACATCTTTAAAGCTTCTTATTAATTCCCCTAAATCCTCCCATTTCATTACAAAAACATCCCACTTCCTCTGACCTTTTTTCCAAGTTCATATTTTCCAAAGCTCTTTATCACCCAGTACATGAACCCTACACTTTCTGCAAATTGTTTATTCTTCTAAATCATGCTGTCATTTTTAAGAGCATATTTCATAAATACAATGGGGTTTCTCTTCTGGACCACCACCACCTCCCTTTCTTCTGTTGAGAAAATTAGTGCTTACTGTGTAACTCCTGAGAACACCATGGAAGGTACTATGGCGGGAAATAAAGAGTCTCACAGAGAGTCCTGATGGCCAGGAAGCTTCCAGTCCATTTGTGGATAGAGACCTGTAACCGAAAAATAATGAAAGAACTGTTCTAACAGAAGTTCAGGAAAGATGCAAAGGGAGCATGGTTATCAGACTAATGGACAGTGTGATAGAGGTCAGGGAACACTGGCTGTGGACAGGTGGTATTTGAGCCCAGGTAGACAAAAGAGTAAAGGATGATGCCTAAGGAATCATCCTCCTAAAATTACAAGGCGCTATGCAACACCTTTTGCAATCCATTTCTCAGCAGGGTGACTGGTGTAAGCTTACACGTGCACTGTGCCTTGCCCCAGGCAATTGGCCCTGGATCTCCCAGCCCACAGGTGGTGAAGACCCTCAATCCTGCAGCTTAGAAGTGTGCCCCTACCGATGTCCTTCTTGACTTCCCTTGTGTGTAAGTTGGTTTGGTACGTGAACTTGTTCATAAATTTTTTTTCAAAGATTTATTTGTTTATTTGAAAGTCAGAGTTACACAGAAGAGAGGCAGAGAGAGAGAGAGGTCGTCCATCTGATGGTTCACTCCCCAATTGGCCGAAATGGCCAGGACTAGAACCGGTGCCCATATGGGATGCCAGCGCTTCAGGTCAGGACATTAACCCGCTGCACCACAGTGCTGGCACCCCTGTTCATAAATGTTGACAAGGAGCTACAAAGATGAACTGAATATTCAGAAAGCTTGAGTTGTCCAGTGTGAATAGAGTGGAGTTGTTGAAAAATAGGACATAGTGGCCGGCGCCGCGGCTCACTAGGCTAATCCTCCGCCTAGCGGCGCCGGCACACCGGGTTCTAGTCCCGGTCGGGGCGCCGGATTCTGTCCCGGTTGCCCCTCTTCCAGGCCAGCCCTCTGCTGTGGCCCGGGAGTGCAGTGGAGGATGGCCCAGGTGCTTGGGCCCTGCACCCCATGGGAGACCAGGAAAAGCACCTGGCTCCTGGCTCCTGCCATCGGATCAGCGCAGTGCGCCGGCCGCAGCGCGCCGGCCGCGGCGGCCATTGGAGGGTGAACCAACGGCAAAAGGAAGACCTTTCTCTCTGTCTCTCTCTCTCACTGTCCACTCTGCCTGTCAAAAAAAAAAAAAAAAAAAAAAAAAAAAAAAAAAATAGGACATAGTGATTAGGATCATATTTATACACTTGATTCTTCTCAGTACCTTATCCTTTGGTCACATTTCTCAAGTGGGTATTAGGAAGCAGTGACTGTAGCATATTTTCCATGATTCATCCTTCTGTGATTTCTATACACTGTTTCCTGTGACTTGAAAGTCCTCCTACCTTTCCCAATCCTTTAACAGCTACTCCCCTACCCTTAACCTGTTGAATTTGATTATGACCACCTACAGGTGACATGTTCTATGTGGTGCCTGTCTCAATCTCCAGGATTCTCTACGGGCTTTGGCAAGTTTGTCTTTTTTCCAGGTTTCATTAATTTCTCATTCTACTTTAAGAAAATTCTACTTACTGGGAAGTCTTATCGGTGTGGTTTCTAGGAAAAAAAAAAAGAAACTCAGAATTCCACTTTGTGGATCTATACTCTGAGCAACACATAGGCTACCAAAAATTCACCAAGAGTCATGCATGTAGTCCAGTGATTAAGGTGCCCACATCCCACATCAGGGCACTTGAGTTTGGTTCCCAGATCTAGCTTTCTCCTAATGTGCGCCCAAGGATGCAGTAGTGATGACTCAAGTAATTGGGTTGTTGCCACTCATGTGGGAGAACTGGATTGAATTCCTGGCTCCTAGCTCCTGGCTCCAGGCTTCAGCCTGACCTTGACAGTTGCAGTCACCCGGAGTAAACCAAGAAATGGGATATATCTCTGTTTCTCTGCCTCTCAAATTGATAAATAACTCTTAAGTACTGACCAACAAATGCAGAATTATAGGAGTTAAGGTGAACTTGTATATGTGTCACACATATTCTATTGAATAAACTTTTCTCATAACCCATCTTCTATGAGTGCAGACTTAATGGCTAAATGGGTTTTTGTCATATGTCTCTTTTAGTGCTTACTAGCCTGAGCACCCATTATTTCTCAAACTCTGTCTTTGGTGGAGTGATGTGGCTTATTCATTTTTGTACCTTCAATGCCCAGTAGATTGCCTGTAACATTTAGTTCCACAACTATTTCTTGAACCAGAGGTTACACATTATCTCAGTGGATTTTAATAACAACTGGTGAAGTGGATAGTGGTAATTTTACACTCCTCTTACAGATCAGAGCATCAAGACTCAATGGAGGTTGAGTGGCTTCCCAAGGGCAAGAGCATTAGTTGAAAGCACTCTGTCCTCCTAATTCTTCTGAGGAGTGTTTGGCAATGGTAAATTTGATGAAGAGAGTTTGACTTGGCGATTTTCCAAAGGAATCTGGATCTTGTTTCTCATAGGAAATGAGAGTCCATTTAGTGGCCTACATAAAATTATTTTTCCTTTTCTAATTATTTAGGTAATTAGAACAAATAGAAAAATCAAAATTTTCTACTAAATTTTACCTGGTATTTTTGTATTCTCTTTTCCATATCCAAGAATGATCTAATATCAATCATATAAATCTCAGTGTGAATACTTCAGAATTAGTAGGATAGAGCAGGAGCTGGTGCTGTGGTACAGCAGGTTAAGCCTCCGCCTGCAATGCTAGCATCCCAAATGGGCACAAGTTCGAGTCCCAGCTGCTCTTCTTCTGATCCAGCTCCTTGCTAATGCACCTGGGAAAGCAGTGACTGATGGCCCAAGTGCTTGGGCCCCTGAACTCACACCTGAGAATTGGATAAAGCTCTGGCTTCCACTTGACCCAGCATTTGGAAGATTTCGCTCTCTGTCTCTCCTCCTCTCTCTCTAACTCTGTCTTTTGAGTAAATAAAAAATAAAACTTGGCCGGCGCCGTGGCTCAATAGGCTAATCCTCCGCCTTGCAGCACCGGCACACCAGGTTCTAGTCCCGGTCGGGGCGCCGGATTCTGTCCCGGTTGCCCCTCTTCCAGGCCAGCTCTCTGCTGTGGCCAGGGAGTACAGTGGAGGATGGCCCAAGTGCTTGGGCCCTGCACCCCATGGGAGACCAGGAGAAGCACCTGGCTCCTGGCTTCGGATCAGCGCAGTGCGCTGGCCGCAGCGCGCCAGCTGTGGCGGCCATTGGAGGGCGAACCAACGGCAAAAGGAAGACCTTTCTCTCTGTCTCTCTCTCTCACTGTCCACTCTGCCTGTCAAAAATAAATAAATAAATAAATATATCTTAAAAAAAAGAATGATAGAGAAAAAGCCAAAAAGGGCTTTCTTTCAAGAGTACCGGGGATTATCAAGGCTTTTGTGTACTCAATGCCTCAATTCTCACCACAATTACAGGGAATTAAAGAAAAAGATCATAAAGAACACTTTCTTGGAAACTTAAAACAATTTACTTTTGCTGTTTTTTTCTCTAATTATAACCAAAGTATATTCAGTATCTTCTGAGTTCCAGGTACTCTATATACAATGCATTACTTAATTTTCATAATAAAAGGACACTGTCTATTCACCTGTCAGATATCTGTCCTCCCTTGGTTGAAGAAACATGCAATGAATTATTGATCAGGTAACTAACTCCTGCTATTGTGTCAACTAGGTAATTTGTAACCTTGGCATTAAGCGAGGAAAAAAATATCCTTATTTGTTTTCCATATCTGTTTAGAAGATGTGTATCTATTGATGATGTTTATGGCATGAATCTCAGATGAAGTAAATATGAATAAAATTTGTTTTCAGACTAGCCTTTTGGGGGCCCCCAAATTATCCCATCTCTCTCAATACAGAATCAACACTGCTGAAAATATGCTCTGAGAGTACAGAGCTTCAGTAACCTTGGTAATGACACACAAGCACCCTGCCCATAGACTCTCTCTGACTCATCAGGAAGTGCCATTTGGACAAGTTCAGTTTAGGAAAGCAGCCAGTCTTCGGCCCAGCTCTTGCACATGCTTTTCTCTGTCAAGGGAAGTAAAAATGGATTTAGAAAACATGTGTCGCTAAATATTAGGTAACTGGATCTAATCACTCTTTGTAAATGGCAGTATAAACCTCAATAATTGAGGCAGGTGACACAGAAACTCAAGGTATTTCACTTTCATGTTTCCTCTGACCCTGTTTATAGCAAGAACAAGCAGGATAATCATTTAAATAAATATTATTAAGTCTGCCACAATGATGTGGTGGGGAAATACTAATAGAGATGCAGTTGAGAAAGAAGCAGAGTTCATAGACTTAATTTTTATTTATTTGAAAGGCAGAGAGAGAGAGAACTTTTCATCCACTAGTTCATTCACTTCTCAAATGGCCACAATGGCCAGTGCAGATCCAGACCAAAGAAAGGCATCTGGAACTCAACCCTGGTCTCCCACATGGGTGGCAGGGGCCCAAGTACTTGGATAATCTTCCGTTATTCTCCCAGATGCATTTTCTGGGTGCTGGCAGCAGCTTTACCCACTATGCCACAGCGCTGGCCCTGCAAGGAGTGCTTTAGACTGCACCCTATTCATAGACTTAAAGATACTGGATTTTGAAGTCATATATCTTTGTTTTGTGCAATCAACATGAATCAGCTCCTATATAGAATGCTGGCTCTGCAGGTAGAGGCTTAGCCAGCTAGGCTGCAGCGCTGGCCCCAAGTTGTCTTTTTATCATCAGTATGATGGCAGTTAAATGTCAGTTGAGGAATCAATATAAAATGTATAATTGGAGGGCTGGTGGACACCTGGGAAGTCACAGCAAAATGCAGCAAGAAAGATGTGTTGGTGACTTCAGGTGGGCATGTCCCTAAGCTATAGCATCCTGCCATGGCCATGGCTTGGGTTCAGGTGCAGACTCTGTGTCACTACAATCTCTGATACCTTGCCTTGAAATGCTTTCACAGAACTGACCTCTGTGAACACTAGTCCTTGTTCACCAGCCCCAATCCTGGGACCTCTTGACTTGGGGGAAGAGAGTACTCTTGCTCTTTTTCTTCTAGAGTATAGGTGAGGTAGCCAGGACTTACTGTACCTGTCGCATGTGCCTAAGGCCTGGTTCCAAGAAGACTCCTTCTGTTGGGACCCAGAAAAAGTGTTAATTCTCTTGGTATTTTCCTCTTTAATGACTCAGCAATTATTCATTGCATGCTAAGCCTTTGAATGAGTATCTCCCAGTCAGAGTTACCAAACACTGCTCTGATGTTATAGGATCTATGTTCAGGGATACTTTTCCCATGGTGTAAATTCCTGTCTTGAAAGATATTACATAAGCTCTGTATCAGTGCATACTGTTTTACTAGCATCTAAGGTGAGTGTCTTTTTTGGTGTACAGGAAATTGTTATTAAGAGTAAACAGACTATTTCCCTGTAATTGCTTTGGGACTTTGGGAAAGTATCCAGAAGTGAATTTAGGTGAATGACCTATGAATGATTTTATCAGATTGAGACCAGACACAGTCAAGTGGAAAATTTCAGAGAAGAAACTGTATTTGCTTCTGTAGATCTTCAGGATTCTTGGAGTCTGAAATACGTTGATTTGATTCTCTGCAGTTGCAGCTTACTTAAGTTAGCTGTAGAATTTTATCATCTTTACATAAATGTACATCCTTGCAATATACAAGCTTTGAAACTCAGCATGCTCCTAGTACCCCAATAGGATATATGTTCATCTTGTTTATTCAATATTTTTCACCTTTGCAGCATTTTAATGATTTTATTATTTTTAGCATGTCTTCTTTCTCCCACTCAGCTTTATTGAAGTATAATAACAAATAGAAATTGTACATATTTGTGGTATACAACATGATTTTTTAAAGTATTAACTTTCTCTGCCTCTTTTTAAAAATAATTATTTTTATTCATTATTTATTTATTTATTTTGAAAATCAAAATTACAGAGACAGAGAGAGAGATCTTCATTCCAATTGTTCACTCCTCAAGTGGCCCAATGACCAGTGCAGGGCCAGGCCAAAGCCAGGAGCCTGGAGTTTCATTCAGGTCTCCTACATAGGCTGCAGGGGCCCAAACACTTGGTTCATCTTCCACTACTTTACCAGGCATTAGCAGGGAGCTGCACCACAGTGCCACCCCAAATGTATTTTCCTGTGCACTTTTTTTCTAATTATTTATCTCTCCATGATTCTCAAAATCCATGGAAAATACACAGATTGTCATTTGAACTGGTCTCTCTCCCATACATCCTGTCCAGTATATGACAGCCTGTCAGTCCCCAGAAGCCTGCAATATTTGCAATTTATATTCTTTGATATTACAAAGTTCATCCTTTCAAAATACAAAAAACACACTGACTTTCAGCTTCCTCTGCTACTTATGCCATTATAGTCCTAGGGAAACTGCTGTCTAAGTGTTTGATGTCTGTTTGCACTGTTTTTTTGTATAAAGCATCAAAGGCTTGTGTGTGTGGGTAGATGTGTAGGTGTTGTTTGTGGAAGGGGTAGGAAAATGACATAAACATTATTGTATCTGATGCCTTTATCCAGAGTTCTGGTCAAGAAGTTGTAACATGCTCTGAATTTTGAAAAAATTGTAGTAGGTCAGGCATCTCTTTTCTGCTCATATAAATGATAAACTCCTTGAAGACAGAGTTCATGGCCTAACATTCATTTGGTGCTGCTAAGAATATTCAGAACAGTGCCCCTTTGTAGTACATTTGGAATAGAATCAAATCAAATTAGAGGCTTAAATTAAGCCAGAGAGCAGTTCCTACTTAGATCTCATCTCCTATGAGTCCTTCTGTAATTCAGAAAATCTAGTTTTGATATCTAACTTTACTATGTCGTCTTTTAATTGAAGGACAAATGTAGCATGTGGAAAGCCATTGCAGCCTACACACTGTTCCATTTCTCTGGTGGACTACTGCCCTGATGTAATCATATACAAGGAGTAAATGGGGAGGGGGCCCTCTGGAGAGTAACTTTATAATGGAATGGAACAATAAAGTAATCACAAATCTAAAGATCTTTGTGAACTAACATCTAATAAGGGTCATGGTCAACTTAAGCTAAAAGTGTCTAAGTTAAAATGGAAAAAATATGTTCATTTATGCAGTGAATTCATTCCCTTACTTGATAAACCTACCAATACTAATAAGCATATTCTTTGTCCCAGACCCACTCTGCGGCATTCACCATCATGGCCTTCCTGCAACCTCATTCCATTCTCTCTCCTCTCTTGCACTGAAATATTCACTGCTGTGTGGAGCCCTGTGCCCTAGACTCAGAACTCAAGGTGGAATATTTCAACTCCTGTTCCATTGAATGATGGATATATTTTAAAATTAACTGCAAAACCTGACTCCCATTTATAACAAATTTGGAACAAGGCTCAGTTCTTAAAACATTTTGAACCATATATCATTTATAACTTGGAAAAATGAGGTCTTTCCTCAAAGTTTACGGAATTCAAGCATTTTGTGTTTCATGTGTTTTCTGATTTCTAATTATGTACAGACTTTCTGCTTACAACAAGGGCTTATGGTCATACAATTTGTTTATAGTTCACTATAATTTTTGGAGGTCTAATCTTTTACTTGAAGGAATTCACTATCATTAATCATAGCATGAGTGAGTTGTGACCCTAACAAAGTCCTAAGTGTAACAATGTGAATGCTATTTTATATACTGTTAATGTATGAAAAAGCAACAAGCAAAACAAGTGATAAATATTAAAAGTAAATGAAGGAAATGTCAAGAAAAAGTGAATTGTCCCTATTCACATATTAATTTTTAAATATATTGATTCATCTTAAATCCTGTTTGAAGCCTGAGTTCATTTTTATAATCCCTTGATTCTTGCAACAAAATAAACAGTGAATCTTTTATAAAGGGATAGCAATTTTAATAATTGATCACAAACATAATGAACATTTCATTGACATTTACTTCATTTAGACCTTGGTTGCACAAATACTGTAGGAACATGACCATTCAATAAACTGGGAAACACCAGTTTTCTTTGTTTGAAAATGTGAACAGTATTGCATGACCACCTTAGCTCATGAGAAAATAAGGAATAATGTATATAATAGCCTTGCATAAATTATATTATGTCTTATAAATGTTCTTAAAATATAAGTAGGAATAAATCAAAGATAATATTTAAGGAAAATATGATGAAAATCCATAAGAATCTTCAAACAGCTAAATGGGTTTGCCTATTGCTAACACTTTTTACAAGGTCAAAAGTTGCAGAATTTGAATATGAAATTATGCTTTACACAGTAGATTCACGATTTTTTTTTTTTTTTTTTTTGACAGGCAGAGTGGACAGTGAGAGAGAGAGACAGAGAGAGAAAGGTCTTCCTTTGCCGCTGGTTCACCCTCCAATGGCCGCCGCTGCAGCCGGCGCACCGCGCTGATCCTGGCAGGAGCCAGGAGCCAGGTGCTTTTCCTGGTCTCCCATGGGGTGCAGGGCCCAAGCACCTGGGCCATCCTCCACTGCACTCCCTGGCCATAGCAGAGAGCTGGCCTGGAAGAGGGGCAACCGGGACAGAATCCGGCGCCCCAACCGGGACTAGAACCCGGTGTGCCGGCGCCGCAAGGTGGAGGATTAGCCTATTGAGCCACGGCGCCGGCTTAGATTCACGATTGATTAGCTTACTTCTGTGATATTAAATAAAATAACCCATATTAATTGTAAACACATTTTCTGCATAAAAACTAATTTATAAAATATAAAAATATTCAAAAGTTCAATTTCTTTTTTTTTAAGATTTATTTATTTATTCAAAAAGCAGAGTTACAGAGAGGCAGAAGCAGAGAGAAAGAGGCCTTCCATCTGCTGGTTCACTCCCCTTTGGCCACAACGGCCATAGCTGCGCCGATACGAAGCCAGGAGCTAGGAGCTTCTTCCAGGTCTCCATATGGGTGCAGGGGCCCAAGGACTTGGGCCATCTTCTACTGCTTTCCCAGGCCATAGCAGAGAGCTGGATCAGATATGGAAGAAGCCGGGACTCGAACTGGTGCCCATATGGGATGCCAGCATTACTACTTTACTCACTATGCTACAGAGCAGGCCCCAAAGGATCAATTTCTTTCTTCACCCAAACTGAATGCAACTTTCTAACATTCCAGATAACAATACATGTTTTTTGCAATTTAGATCACTTCCAAAAATAATTAAAGAATTGAATTAGAAAGTTATAGTTGCTGTTTAGTGATGAAATATTAGTACTTGGGCATATTTGAGGAGCAGCACCAGGGAGACAGGTCCCTAAACATTCACCTTAAAACTCAATCAAGGGCTGTTCTTTTGCACAAAGTGGCTGTGGAAGACATCTAAATTTTTTCTCAGATTTTGAACATTAAACCTGATCAATTTAATGTTACTATTACCATTTTTTGTTCTACATCTATTGGACATATGTTTTATTATGAGCTGGGTTTTTGGTTGGTTGGTTTTGTATGGTTTTTTTTTAATATTTATTTATTTGAAAGTCTGAGTTACATTTAGACAGGAGAGGCAGAGAGAGAGAGAGAGGTCTTCCATCCAATGGTTCACTCCCCAGATGGCCGCAATGGGTGAGGTTGTGCCAATCCGAAGCCAGGAGCCAGGAGCTTCTTCCAGGTCTCCCATGTGGGTGCAGGGGCCCAAGGACTTGGGCTATCTTCTACTGCTTTCCCAGGCCACAGCAGAGAACTGGATTGGAAGAGGAGCAGCTGGGACTAGAACCGGCGCCCATTTGGTATGCCTGCCCTTCAGGCCAGGACATTAACCTGCTGCACCACAGCGCCAGCCCCTGGTTTTGTTTGTTTTTAATTGGAGCCAGCATTTGCCATGGTGGGTTAAGCTGCCACCTGCAACACAAGCACCCCAAGTGGACACCAATTTGAGTCCCAGCTGCTCTACTTCTGATCCAGCTGCCTGCTAATGACCCTGGGAAAGCAGCAGAGGATGACCTAAGCGTATGGGCCCGTGTACCCATGTGAGAAACCTAGAAGATTTTGGTTCCTGGCTTTGGACTGGCCCAGCCCTGGTGGTTATGACCATTTGAGGAGTGAATCAATGGATGGAAACTTTCTCTCTCTCTTGCTGTGTGTGTGTGTGTGTGTGTCTATAACTCTGCCTTTCAAATAAATGAAATGATTCTTAAAAATAAAATAAAGCATGATTTTGCCATTCAAAGCTAAAATAGACAAAACCTAACACCTACCAGGATTGTATGTATCTATTGCCAAGCAGTCATTGTTTCTTAGCAACAAAGTGACCCTTCTCATAGAGAAGAGGGAAAAAATCACATATATACATGTCTACAAAAAAAAAAAAAAAAACTTTTGTATTTTCCAAACACAAAATCTCTCTTTACATACTTATCTTAGTAGTTTAGGATAGGGTTTATTATTTTACAAAAACATTTAGGAGGAAATAGTACTTGAAAATGTGTTACAGCAAACATTTTTAAAGAAAAAGAATGAGTTGGGGCAGTGCTGTAGCATAGCAGGTAAGGCCACTGCCTGCTATGCCAGCATCCCATATGGGTGCCAGTTCAAGTCCCAGCTGCTCCACTTCTAAGCTAGCTCTCTGTTGTGGCCTGGGTAAACAGCGGAAGATGGCCCAAGTTCTTGGCCCTCTGCACCCACGTGGGAGACCCAGAAGAAGCTCCTGGCTCCTGACTTAGGATCAGTACAGCTCTGTCTGTTGTGGCAATTTGGGGAGTGAACCAATGAATGGAAGACCTCTCTCTTTCTCCCCTATCTCTCTCTCTCTGACTCTGCCTCTCTGTAACTCTACTTTTTGAATAAATAAATGAATCTTTAAAATAAAATGAGCAAAAAAAAAAAAAACCCTGAAAATCTAAAATAATACCCTGATCTTTGCTTTACCCATCACTGTTGTATTTTTTTTTTTAATTTTACTTTTTACCTACTTGAAAGTCAGAGACACAGAGAAAGAGAGGAGAGACAGAGACAGAGAAGTGAATTACTGGTTCACTCCCCAAATGTCCACAACTGCCAGGGCTGGGCCAGACCAAAGTCAGGAGCCAGAAGCCTCCTCTATTCTCCTATATGGGTTCAGGGGCTCAAGGACTTGGGCTGTCCTCCTTTGCCCTATCAGGCACATCAACAGGGAGCTGGATTGGAAGCAGAGCATCCAGGACTCAAACCAGCACCCATATCGGATGCCAACACTGCAGATGATGGCTTTACCTGCTGCACTGGCGTTCCAACTCCCCATTACTTTTAACTGATAAAAATCACCCAGGAGGTAAACCGTTTAGCCTAGCAATTATGATGCTGGTTTGGATGCCCACATCTCATGTCAGAATGAGTGGGTTGGATTTCTGCCTCTGTCTTCTAACTTTCTTCTTTCAGACCCTGGGAGAGAGCTACAATTATCCAGAGAGTTTAGTTTCTGCCATGCATGTAAGAGACCTGGATTAAGTTCTCAGCTACAAGCTTTATCCTCACCCTTTGCAGACATATGAAGAGTAAATCAGAGAATAAGTATTTTCGTTCTAGCTCTCTCTCTCAAAAATAAATAAATTTTTTTAATTAGAAAGAAAACACCCAAGACTCACACAGACAAAAGGGAAAATATACTTGTTAGAGAAGAGTAAATGAAACAAGTGGTCTCCTTCAGTGAAAGCCTACCATATAAGTGTTATATATGAGTGTAGAATGCATGTTTTTCATATATTAAAAGATATTTCAGCTTATTTTAAACACCTCAAGGTCTCATAAAAACAATACATCTTACTGTGCAATGTGGCACAAAAATACATTTGTCTTGATTTTGTCATTTTTCCAATTCTAGATGAGAGTGTTTATAAATACAGTCAATGTCTGAATTATGAACTATTTAATTTCTTTTTTTTTAAAACTTTTATTTAATGAATATACGTTTCCAAAGTACGAATAATGGATTACTATGGCTTCCCCCCCATACCGTCCCTCCCACCCACAACCCTCCCCTTTCCCACTCCCTCTCCCCTTCCATTCACATCAAGATTCATTTTCGATTATCTTAATATACAGAAGATCAGCTTAGTATACATTAAGTAAGGATTTCAACAGTTTGCTCCCACACAGAAACATAAAGTGAAAAATAATAGATGATTTTTTTTTTTAATGATGATGAAATCAGATCAGACCTATTGTCATGTTTAATCCCAGTGAGAGTCAAGTTGGGAGTTGATAGTTTCTTTTTTTTTTTTTTTTTTTTTTTTTTTTTTTTTTTTTTTTTACAGAGGATCAGTTTAGTATGCATTAAGTAAGGATTTCAACAGTTTGCACCCCCATAGAAACACAAAGTGAAATATATTATTTGAGTACTCGTTATAGCATTAAATCTCAATGCACAGCACATTAAGGACAGAGATCCTACATGAGGAGTAAGTGCACAGTGACTCCTGTTGTTGACTTTACCAATTGACACTCCTGTCTATGGCATCAGTAATCTCCCTATGCTCCAGTCATGAGTTTCCAAGGCTATGGAAGCCCTCTGAGTTCTCCGACTCTTATCTTGTTTAGACAAGGTCATAGTCAAAGTGGAGGTTCTCTCCTCCCTTCAGAGAAAGGTACCTCCTTCTTTGAAGACCTGTTCTTTCCACTGAGATCTCACTCACAGAGATCTTTTGCCAGAGTGTCTTGGCTTTCCATGCCTGAAATACTCTCATGGGCTTTTCAGCCAGATCGGAATGCCTTTAGGGCTGATTCTGAGGCCAGAGTGCTATTTAGGACATCTGCCATTCTATGAGTCTGCTGAGTATCTCACTTCCCATGTTGGATCACTCTCCCCTTTATTTATTCTATCGGTTAGTGTTAGCAGGTACTAGACTTGCTTATGTGCTCCCTTTGACTCTTAGTCCTTTCATTATGATCAATTGTGAACTGAAATTGATCACTTGGACTAGTGAGATGGCATTGGTACATGCCACCTTGATGGGATTAAATTGGAGTCCCCTGGTATGTTTCTAACTCTACCATTTGGGGCAAGTCAGCTTGAGCATGTCCCAAATTATATATCTCTTCCCTCTCTTATTCCTACTCTTATGTTTAACAGGGATCACATTTCAGTTACATTTCAACACTTAAGAATAACTGTGTATAAATTGCAGAATTAAACCAGTCATATTAAGTAGAACAGACCAAAAAAAAGCTACTAAGAGGGATAATGTATTAAGTTGTTCATTAACAGTCAGGGCTATGCTGATCAAGTCACCGTTTCCCATAGTGTCCATTCCACTTCAACAGGTTTCCTTTTTGGTGTTCAGTCAGTTGTCACCGATCAGGGAGAACATATGCTATTTGTCCCTTTGGGTCTGGCTTATTTCACTCAGCATGATGTGTTCCAGATTCCTCCATTTTGTTGCAAAGGACTGGATTTCGTTGTTTCTTACTGCGGTATAATATTCTAAAGAGTACATATCCCATAATTTCTTTATCCAGTCTACCGTTGATGGGCATTTAGGTTGGTTCCAGGTCTTAGCTATTGTGAATTGAGCTGAGATAAACATTAGGGTGCAGACCGCTTTTTTGTTTGCCAATTTAAATTCCTTTGGGTAAATTCCAAGGAGTGGGATGGCTGGGTCGAACGGTAGGGTTATCTTCAGGTTTCTGAGGAATCTCCAGACTGACTTCCAGAGTGGCTTGACCAGTTTGCATTCCCACCAACAGTGGGTTAGTGTCCCTTTTTCCCCACATCCTCTCCAGCATCTATTGTTGGTAGATTTCTGAATGTGAGCCATTCTAACCGGGGTGAGGTGGAACCTCATTGTGGTTTTGATTTGCATTTCTCTGATTGCTAATGACCTTGAACATTTTTTCATGTGCCTGTTGGCCATTTGGATTTCCTCTTTTGAAAAATGTCTATTGAGGTCCTTGGCCCATCTCTTAAGTGGGTTGTTGGTTTTGTTTTTGTGGAGTTTCTTGATCTCTTTGTAGATTCTGGTTATTAACCCTTTATCTGTTGCATAGTTTGCAAATATTTTTTCCCATTCTGACGGTTGTCTCTTCACTCTCCTGACTGTTTCTTTTGCAGTACAGAAACTTCTCAATTTGATGCAATCCCAATAGTTAATTTTGGCTTTGACTGCCTGTGCCTCCCGGGTCTTTTCCAGAAACTCTTTGCCTGTGCCAATATCTTGAAGGGTTTCTCCAATGTTCTCTAGTAACTTGATGGTGTCAGGTCGTAGATTTAGGTCTTTAATCCATGTTGAGTGGATTTTTGTGTAAGGTGTAAGGTAGGGGTCTTGCTTCATGATTCTGCACGTGGAAATCCAATTTTCCCAGCACCATTTATTGAATAGACTGTCCTTGCTCAAGGAATTAGTTTTAGATCCTTGATCAAATATAAGTTGGCTGTAGATGTTTGGGTTGATTTCTGGTACTTCAATTCTGTTCCATTGGTCTATCCATCTGTTTCTGTACCAGTACCATGCTGTTTTGATTACAACTGCCCTGTAGTATGTCCTGAAATCTGGTATTGTGATGCCTCCGGCTTTGTTTTTGTTGTACAAGATTGCTTTAGCTATTCGAGGTCTCTTGTGCCTCCATATAAATTTCAGCACCAATTTTTCCAGATCTGAGAAGAAGGTCTTCGGTATCTTGATTGGTATTGCATTGAATCTATAAATTGCTTTTGGGAGAATGGACATTTTGATGATATTGATTCTTCCAATCCATGAGCATGGAAGATTTTTCCATTTCTTGGTATCCTCTTCTATTTCTTTCTTTAAGGTTTTGTAATTTTCATCGTAGAGATCTTTAACGTCCTTGGTTAAGTTTATTCCAAGGTATTTGATTGTTTTTGTAGCTATTGTGAATGGGATTGATTTTAGAAGTTCTTCCTCAGCCATGGCATTGTCTGTGTATACAAAGGCTGTTGATTTTTGTGCATTGATTTTATACCCTGCTACTTTGCCAAACTCTTCTATGAGTTCCAATAGTCTCTTGGTAGAGTTCTTTGGGTCCCCTAAATAAAGAATCATGTCATCTGCAAAGAGGGATAGTTTGAGTTCTTCCTTCCCAATTTGTATCCCTTTAATTTCTTTTTCTTGCCTAATAGCTCTGGCTAGAACCTCCAGAACTATATTGAATAGCAGTGGTGAGAGTGGACATCCCTGTCTGGTCCCAGATCTCAGTGGAAATGCTTCCAACTTTTCCCCATTCAATAGGATGTTGGCTGTGGGTTTTTCATAGATTGCTTTGATTGTATTGAGGAATGTTCCTTCCAAACCCAGTTTGCTTAGAGTTTTCATCATGAACGGGTGTTGTATTTTATCAAATGCTTTCTCGGCATCTATTGAGAGAATCATATGGTTTTTCTTCTGCAGTTTGTTAATGTGGTGTATCACATTGATTGTCTTGCGCACATTAAACCATCCCTGCATACCAGGGATAAACCCACTTGGTCTGGGTGGATGATCTTTCTGATGTGTTGTTGCATTCTATTGGCGAGAATTTTATTGAGGATTTTTGCATCTATGTTCATCAGGGATATTGGTCTGTAATTCTCTTTCAGTGCTGCATCTTTTTCCGGCTTAGGAATTAAGGTGATGCTGGCTTCATAGAAAGAATTTGGGAGGATTCCCTCTTCTTCGATTGTTCTGAATAGTTTGAGAAGAATTGGAGTTAGTTCTTCTTTAAATGTCTGGTAGAATTCAGCAGTGAATCCATCTGGTCCTGGGCTTTTCTTTGTTGGGAGGGCCTTTATTACTGTTTCAATTTCTGTCTCAGTTATGGGTCTGTTTAGGTTTTCGATGTCTTCCTGGTTCAATTTAGGTAGGTTGCATGTGTCCAGGAATCTATCCATTTCTGATAGGTTTCCCTGTTTGCTGGCATACAAGTCCTTGTAGTAATTTCTGATGATTCTTTTTATTTCTGTGGTGTCTGTTGTTACATTTCCTTTTTCATCTCTGATTTTATTGATTTGGGTCTTTTCTCTTCTTTTTTTAGTTAGTTGGGCCAATGGGGTGTCAATTTTGTTTATTTTTTCAAAAAACCAGCTCCTCGTTTGGCTGATTTTTTGTAATGTTTTTCTTGATTCAATCCTGTTGATTTCTTCTCTGATTTTAATTATTTCTCTTCTCCTACTAGATTTGGGTCTGGTTTGCTGTAGGTTTTCTAGATCCTTGAGGTGAATAGAAAGCTCATCTATTTGGTGCCTTTCCAATTTCTTGATGTAGGCACCTATTGATATAAACTTTCCTCTTAACACTGCTTTTGCTGCGTCCCATAAGTTTTGGTATGTTGTGCTGTTATCCTCATTTACTTCCAGAAAGTTTTTGATTTCTCTTTTGATTTCTTCTATGACCCATTGTTCATTCAGGAGCATGTTGTTCAATCTCCATGTGTTGGCGTATGCTCTAGGGATTCCTGAGTTGTTCATTTCCAACTTCATTCCTTTATGGTCTGAGAAGCTGCATGGTATGGTTCTAATTCTTTTGAATTTGCTGAGACTTGCTTTATGGCCTAGTATGTGGTCAATCCTAGAGAAGGTTCCATGTACTGCTGAGAAGAATGTATAATCTTTAGCTGTAGGATTGAAAGTTCTGTATATATCTGTTAGATCCATTTGGGCTATAGTGTCGTTTAAATCTACTGTATCCTTGTTGATCTTCTGTCCTATTGATCTGTCTATTTCTGAGAGTGGAGTATTGAAGTCCCCCAGTACTATTGTATTGGGGTCTAAGTCTCCCTTTAAGTCCGTTAACAAATCTTTTAGATAAACCGGTGCCCTGTAGTTAGGTGCATATACATTGATAATTGTTATATCTTCCTGTTGAATTGATCCCTTAATCATTATGTAGTGTCCCTCTTTGTCTCTCTTAACGGTTTTTGTGGTAAAGTTTATGGTGTCTGATATTAAGATGGCTACGCCTGCTCTTTTTTCATTTCTGTTGGCATGGTATATCTTTTTCCAGCCTTTCACTTTCAGTCTGTATGGATCTTTGTTGGAAAGATGTGTTTCTTGTAAGCAGCAAATAGATGGGTTTTGTTTTTTAACCCAATCAGCCAAACGGTGTCTTTTAACTGGACAGTTCAGGCCATTCACGTTCAATGTGACTAATGATAAGTGGTAACTTTGCCCTGCCATTTGCCAAAGATAAGTTCTAATATATGCTTTGAATTCCCTGTGATCTTTTGCTGTGAGCTTTCCTTCCTTGGTTTCCTTCCTTTACCTTCTTTCATATTGATGACCGTGTTTCTTTGTTTCTGTGTGTAACACATCTTTAAGCATCTTTTGCAGGGCTGGACGAGTGGCAACAAATTCTTTCAATTTCTGTTTGTTATGAAAAGTCTTTATTTCACCTTCATTCACAAATGATAGCTTTGCAGGATATAATATTCTGGGCTGGCAGTTGTTCTCTCTTAGTACCTGGGCTATATCTCGCCATTCCCTCCTAGCTTGTAGAGTTTCTGATGAGAAGTCAGCTGTGAGTCTGATTGGAGATCCTCTGAGAGTAATCTGACGTTTCTCTCTTGCACATTTTAGGATCTTTTCTTTATGTTTCACTGTGGAGAGTTTAATTACAACGTGTCGTGGTGAGGGTCTCTTTTGGTCGTGTTTATTAGGGGTTCTGTGAGCTTCCTGTACTAGGATTTCTCTGTCCTTCTCCAAACCTGGGAAATTTTCTGCTAATATCTCACTAAAAAGGCCTTCTAATCCTTTCTCCCTCTCCATGCCTTCAGGAACTCCTAGAACCCGAATGTTGGGTTTTTTAATAGTATCCTGAAGATTCCCGACAATATGTTTTAGATTTCTAATTTCCTCGTCTTTTCTTTGGTCTGACTGTATCCTTTCCTGTTCTCTGTCTTCTAAGTCCGATATTCTCTCTTCTGCTTCTCCCATTCTGTTTGTAAGGCTCTCTATTGTGTTTTTCATTTGGTCTATTGAATTCTTCACTTCAGTCACTATCCCAGTTTCCTGTTGTACTAGTTGTTTCGTTTCATTTTGATTCCTCCTTAATATTTCATTTTCACGAGAGAGATTTTCTATCTTGTCCATTAAGGATTTCTGTAGTTCAAGAATTTGTTTTTGAGAACTTCTTAATGTTCTTATCAATTTTTTGAGATCTGCTTCTTGCATTTCTTCTATGTCATCATCCTCATAATCTTGAATTGGGGTGTCTTTTTCATTTGAGGGCTTCATGGTGACTTCCTTGTTTTTATTACCTTGGTTTTTGCGTTTGTTATTTGTCATATTGGAGATATTTGGTTTCTTCACTGTGGTGCTTTTTCTTGTTATACTATGACTCTAGATTAAGTGGACTATCTGTTTTTGATGGAGCCTTAGGGCTTGAGACGGGTGTGGCCTGAGAGCTCTGTTTGGTGTGCCAAAGGTGACACTCCCAGGTTAGGCGTGGTAAACCTCTCTCTCTCTCTCTCTCTCTCTCTCTCTCTCTCTCTCTCTTTTTTTGATTCAAAAGGGAAGTTATTCTGCACAGCTGAACGAAGTTGGAGGTAGTTAGCAGGCAAATGATATACCCACAGGAGCCAGAGATCAGAAGCTCTTTCCCAAGGACCACACAGGGAATCTGTTCGGCCCTTAGAGTGGGCTCAAATTCTCCTTCAGTCTCCCACTGGGTTGCCAAAGTTACGGAATTGTAGCGTCTCTGGAGAGTGCTCACGTGAATTCCGTGAGTTCTCTCCCCCACCGTCTCTTTTTTCACAGTCTCAGTTCAGTAGCACCATAAATTTACTAGGTCCTAATCTCCTGTTAATTCGCCCCACCCAGAGTCAGGTTTTACTGCTAGGCTCTGGGCCGGTGCAGACCTGAGGTCGCTCTGCTTATGACGTATGTCCAAGATGGCGCCTGCTCTTTGTCTTGCTCGCCCTTGAGAGGTGAGCGGAGAGAGAGAAACCCGTGTCCGTACCAGTCACCTTTTTTTTTTTTTTCCCTCTCTCTCTCTTCCAGTTAGCTTGGTGAAGTCCCCCCCGCCCCGGGGGTCGTTCCCTCTAGTCTCCTCTCTCCGCTTGCCTGCCGGTGTCTCGGGTTATTGAGGTTCGGCTCACCTCGCGTTCCAGCGCTGGTGTGTTGAGTCTGCCGCTGGTGTCCCGAACTGTGGGCTCCCACGCTCTCCACGCAGGTCTGCTCCCCTTCCAGCGCCGATGTGTGGACTCGGAGCCCTGGACGTCCCAAGTCTCCCCGCTGTTGCACTCTCCTTCGAGCACTTGCGCGCAGACCCTGCAGCTTGCGCAGCTCAGTCCCGTGGCTCGGCTTCCGCGGCTCAGTCCCGCGGCTCGGTCCTGCGGCTCGGCTTTCGCGCGCGGTGAGCGACCTTGTTCTCCCAGTAGGTCCTCCGATTCACGCCCACTGGATCCAGAAGAGTTTTGTCTGCAATATTTTCCTGGTTCTTTTTTCTGAGGCTACCGTAACTCCCCTTTTATTAAACTAAATTTTCCCGGACTATCGGTGTGCGCCCTCACTATTCCGCCATCTTGGCTCCGCCCCGAACTATTTAATTTCAAAAGTTTTTCCAAGTCATATGTTTCAAATTGTGGATATATTTTTCTTTTACCAAAAGTTATGGATTGGGGCCGGCGCCATGACTCACTTGGTTAATCCTCCGCCTGCGGTGCTGGCATCCCATATGGGCGTTGTTTCTAGTCCCAGTTGCTCCTCTTCCAGTCTAGCTCTCTGCTGTGGCCCAGGAGGGCAGTGGAGGATGGCTCAAGTGCTTGGGCCCCTGCACCCGCGTGGGAGACCAGGAGGAAGCACCTGGCTCCTGGCTTTGGATCGGTGCAGCGCCAGCCGTGGCGGCCATTTGGCGAGTGAACCAATGGAAGGAAGACCTTTCTTTCTGTCTCTATTTCACTGTCTATAACTCTACCTGTCAAATAAATTTTAAAAATGGAGTAACAAGGACAAGATTAATCTTCCCACCTGGAGCAATAAAATCTGGCAAAATACAAGAAACAATTACAAGACTCTAACATCAAACAAGCACAGTGATTCCTAAGACATGGAAAATAGATGAGGTGACCCCTATGACTGACTTGAAAGTTTCCAAACTGCAGTAGAGGGCAGGCAGGACTAGCAGACTCCCTGAGTTAAAGAGTTGTAGGGGGCCAGCCCTGTGGCATAATGATCGAGGCCACCACCTGCAATGTCAGCATCCTTTATGGGTGCCAGTTGGAGACCTGGCTACTCCACTTCCAATCCAACTCCCTCCCAATAGCCTGGGAAAGCACTGGAAGAAGGCCTAAGTTCTTGGTCACCTGTACCCATGTGGGAGACCCAGATGAATCTCCTGGCTCCTGGCTTCAGCCTGGCCCAGCCCTGGCCTCTGAGGCCATTTGGGAAGTAAATCAACAGATGGAAGATCTCGCTCTATCTCCCCCCTCTGTCTCTGTAACTGTGCCTTTCAAATAAGTAAGGTGAATTTTTTTAAAGAAAGAATGAAAAATTGGAGGCAGATCCTGTAAGACAAAGCACCTAGAGTTTTCAGGAAAGAGTAGCATAAAGAGGAGCTCTGTTCAGAGGGAATACCACAGATTTGGAAGATCTATAAAGTATACCCCTTAAGTATTTGGCTGTGTACTGCTTAACGTAATCATTCAGGTTACTACATGAGGAAAATCTGCCTAAAATTATTAAATACAATGATCCCTGGTGCTGACAGAGAGAACAGTGCTTATTTTTTACAAACCAAACTTAAAAGCCTCAAGAATAGAGGAATATTGGTAGAGGAATGGGCACTGCTTTGACTCATAACAAATCTAACAAGTAGTACCTCAAAAATATTAAACCATGTTTCATCATTTCAGAAAATATCTCAGGAAAATTTATGAAAATAAATATACGTACAAGACCCAACAGAGTAAAATTCACAATGTCTTGCATCCACTCAAAAATTGCAAGAGAGTCAGAGAAGCAGGAATGTATCAAAAAGGCATAAATCAATGCAGAAAACCAAGCCACAACTGACACATATAATACAATATTTAAACAGCAATACTAAAACAATTATAATTGTATTCCATGTGCTCAAAAGTTATATAGAGAAAACTAAGATATAAAAGATTGAAATATAATAACTAAACTTTTTAGAGATAAAGTGCATTGAAAGGAATAAATGGCAAAAGGGAAAATTAGTGCAGTTGAAGACATAGCAACAAAAACTCAAAAATCAAATATGCAGAAAAAAGGAGTAAAACAAGCAGTTAAGGGTCATGTTAAGCAGCTGAGTATACATGTAATGGAAATCACTGAAAGAAAGGAAAGAGAAGATAGAATCAAAGTGATTTTGAAGAAATGATCCCTGAAAAAAGCCAAATTTCATGAAAATTACTCAATAATAAAATTGCACCGAGGAACATTGCAATTAAATAGTTCAAAACTAGTGAGAAAAATAAAAATTTATAGACAGCCTGAGAAAATAATGACACATTATGGAAGAAGAGCAAAAGATAAATATAACAGTCATTTCTCTTTAGAAATAATGTAAATGAAAATGGACTACCAACTTTATTATACTGAATGGAAAAAGAACTTAACCTACAAAATATCTTTCAAAACCAAGTACAAAACTAAATAGGACTTTTTTTATATATAAGAAGGATGAAAGAATTCATCACAAGCATATTAAAGAAAGATCTTCAGGCAGAATAAAATAATGCTAGAGGGAAACCTTTTCTACCAAAAGGGAGGAAGAACACCAGAAAATATAAACAAATGAGTAGATTAAATTTGTTCATAATAAGTAAAACTCTCTAAGGGATAATTGGCTATTTAAGCAACAGTATATCTGTCAATGGTTTACAGGACAAGTACAGTGTTTCTATGCAATTATAAAGATTTGAAGGTAGCTCTATCTAAAACCTTTTGTTTACACAGTCGTTCAGCCCTGGGTCCCTTTGGAATAAGCTGGGCATCAGCCTGGCCTTGTCTATGAGACTTGGTCACACCAAAGTGTGCAGAACAAGTACCAATTCAGTCCTGACTAGGACAAAGTGATGAAGACACGGCATCATGGGACATCTACAGACGTGGCAGAGTCTTTATTTCACAACTGAGGGGACAATGCTCTTGACTGCCTTCAACAGCAAACAGGAATTTCAGACATTTCATTGTCATGAAGGCAAATGGCTTTCAGGGGATGGAGGTTATTTGTCGTCTTACATTTTCCTCTTCTTTCCTTCTATAATCATTGAGTTCCAGCTTTATGAGAGATACTGAGCTACAGTCTGGGAGTACATGCCTAGCGTCCCTTGAAGAACTTAAATTCTAAACAAAGGCCAATGGATATGGGGCATACACAGGTAATAAGCACGGCTACAATGATTAAAAATACTAAAAGTCATAATTTGCTAAGGGAAAAGAAAAAGACCAAAAAGAATACATACTGCATTATTCAATTTCTATTTCTAGAAATTATAAATTGCCTTTTGATGACAAAAAGTAAACCAATGATAACTTGTGGGTGGGTCTGAGGAGCAGAGAGGGAATTCTCAGGAGAAAAAGAAAACTTTAGGGGATAATAAATATGCTCATTAACTTGATTGTGATGATAGTATTACGGATATTTACAAAAAATTATTAAAATGTGCACTTCATATATTTGAAATTTATTGGATGTGAATTAAGTCTCAGTAAAGCTGTTAAAAATAAGTTAAAGGGTGCAATATAGACATATTGTAGGAAGAAGTTGTTTCCTGCAGAGGATGAGATACTCTTGAAAGACCTTCCAGTAATTTCTAAAGCAATTACAGCTCTCTGTATAATAAGATCCTCATAGACATAGGGGACACATTCAAACTGTATAATTTAAGAGGAGGTTGATAAATGGATTCTACATAAGGATGTGAAAAAGGTGTGGAAAAATATGAGGGATATGGTAGTACCCATGGCTAGTAGCACAGGGAACACTGGCTTCCCCTAGACTGGGAACAGAGAGGAAAAGGCATTCCTAGATCCTGGGCAAAAAGATGTCCTACTCCGGGGTACACCAGCAAAGGAGCTGCACTCTTATAACAAACATCCACTGAGCAGACTTTTCAGGAAGGCTCACAGAAAGAAAAAAATTAACTGTACTTTTCTCCACTCCTATTGGTTTTCCCCATTGGCCAACTCCGACCAAAAATCAAAAAATGAGAAGACAGATAACCTTCTCATTCCTGGGATGTAGAGGACATGAATCTAGACAGAGAATTAGAGTTTATTCAGCATAATCCCTATCCTGGTCTACTTTCTACTTTCTGACCCAGGATCAAAGGATGCAAAATTAGGTGCAACTAACAATCATTGTTCCTCTGGAAAGCAATGATTGCTTCAGACTTTTAGTTCATAATGTAAGGCTTAGTTTGCCCTCTGATTGGTCATTTCAGCACATGATTTATGGGTCAAATTCATCCCACCATTGGTTTTTCTCCACCCCCCGAGGTAAGAACGGGTTTCACAATTTTAAATGGTTAAAACAATCAAAATAATACTTTATGACATGTGAAACACTGTGGAATTTAAGCTTCAGTATTCATAAATGAAGTGCCACTGGAAGTAGGTGTACAAATTCACTTGTATATTGTCGATGGCTGATTTTGCACAACTGGGGAAAAGTTAGATAATTGCCCACAAAGCCTAAAATCCATCTTCTTTGGTCCCTAAGATAAAAGATTGCTGATCCCTATCTATCTTATGCTAAAGAAACCAGAGATTTGGAAACAGATTTTCTTGGGGCCAGACTCTCCACTGTCCACTGTTTGGATGTGTCATGATGACACTTCTGTTTATATGAGCCTCAGGTTTTTTTCAAGCTAAAAGGAGACAATCCTGTCTACTCTCTGGAGTCACTGTTGAGGATTAAAGCACAGAAGTAAACAACTAGCACAGGAACTGAGGTGCCCAGAACATCACTCCTGTCTCTAAATGAACAAGGTGAAAATACTGTGCCGACTCAAACAATGCACGTCTTCCGATCTTGCTCTTGATATATCTTTTTCACTTAACCTTGTATTAAACATATGTCTAGCTTCTCATCATTCCAACCAGTGTCAGAGGAAATTTACATCTTACGTAAATCTCACCATTCACCTGCAGACACTAGATCCATCCCTTTCCAACTTGCTTAAGTAATGGTTTTTAATCTTTATTGTTCCTACAAATCATCTGAATGTTTAAATACAGATGCGGGAGCCCACAGAGGAATCCACAATACTCATTTTAAAATTGCTCTAAGAAGATGAGCATTTGGTCTAATGGTTAAGATGCCAACTCGGAGGCCCACACATTGCAGGACCTGGGTTGAATGCCCAATTCTGGCTCCTTTTTCCAGCTTCCTGCTAATGCACACCTGCTAATGGCTCAGACAATTAGCTCATGCTACCCATGTTGGAGACTTGGATTTAGTTCCCAGCTCCCAGCTTTGGATCACTCCCTCCTCACAAATGCTCCGCTCCCCTTGCCAATTCTGACATGGACATTTGGAAAGTGAATCAGTAGTTAGAAGATCTCTCTCTCTCTCTCTCTCTCACTCTCTCTCTCTCTCTCTTTCTATGTGTGTGTGTGTGTGTGTGTGTGTGGTGTGTCTGTGTGTATATCTATGTGTGTGTCTGTCTCTCTCTCTCTCTCTCTCTCTCTCCCTCTGTGTGTGTCTTTCGGTCACTCTCTCTCTCTCTCTCTCCACACTTTTCTCTCTCCTTTCTAATATTTTTTAAATCTCTTTCTTCATGGACTCCTTTCCTCCTATCTGTATCATTTATCATTTATTTAAAAATAAGATAAAGTTTTGATATTGCCCTTTTTGTTATTTTCTTTTTTTTTAACTTTTATTTAATGAATATAAATTTCCAAAGTACGGCTTATGGATTACAATGGCTTCCCCCCCATATCGTCTCTCCCACCCACATCCCTCCCCTTTCCCACTCCCTCTCCCCTTCCATTCACATGAGGATTCATTTTCGACTCTCTTTATATACAGAAGATCAGTTTAGCATACATTAAGTAAAGATTTCAACAGTTTGCTCTCACACAAACATAAAGTGAAAAATAATAGATGATTTTTTAAATGATGATGAAATCAGATCAGACCTATTGTCATGTTTAATCCCAGTGAGAGTCAAGTTGGGAATTGATAATTTCTTCTCTTTTTTTTTTTTTTTTTTACAGAAGATCAGTTTAGTATACTTTAAGTAAAGATTTCAACAGTTTGCGCCCCCATAGAAACACAAAGTGAAATATACTGTTTGAGTACTCATCATAGCATTAAGTCTCAATGTACAGCACATTAAGGACAGAGATCCTACATGAGGAGTAAGTGCACAGTGACTCCTGTTGTTGACTTTACAAATTGACACTCCTGTTTATGGCATCAGTAATCTCCCTATGCACCAGTCATGAGTTTCCAAGGCTATGGAAGCCTTTTGAGTTCACCGACTCTTATCTTGTTTAGACAAGGTCATAGTCAAAGTGGAGGTTCTCTCCTCCCTTCAGAGAAAGGTACCTCCTTCTTTGAAGACCTGTTCTTTCCACTGGGATCTCACTCACAGAGATCTTTCATTTAGGGTTTGTTGTTTTTGTTGTTGTTGGTTTTTTTTGTTTTTTTGTTTTTTTGTTTTTTTTTTTTGCCAGAGTGTCTTGGCTTTCCATGCCTGAAATACTCTCATGGGCTTTTTCAGCCAGATCGGAATGCCTTTAGGGCTGATTCTGAGGCCAGAGTGCTATTTAGGACATCCACCATTCTGTGAGTCTGCTGAGTATCTCGCTTCCCATGTTGGATCACTCTCCCCCTTATTTATTCTATCAGTTAGTATTAGCAGGTACTAGACTTGTTTATGTGCTTCCTTTGACTCTTAGAACTTTCATTATGATCAATTGTGAACTGAAATTGATCACTTGGACTGGTGAGATGGCATTGGTACATGCCACCTTGATGGGATTAAATTGGAGTCCCCTGGTATGTTTCTAACTCTACCATTTGGGGCAAGTCAGCTTGAGCATGTCCCAAATTGTACATCTCTTCCCTCTCTTATTCCTACTCTTATGTTTAACAGGGATCACATTTCAGTTAAATTTCAACACTTAAGAATAACTGTGTAAAAAATATGGAACGCTTCACGAATTTGCGTGTCATCCTTGTGCAGGGGCCATGCTAATCTTCTCTGTATCGTTCCAATTTTAGTATATGTGCTGCCGAAGCGAGCACCCTTTTTGTTATTTTCAATCACTTTTATTTTACCATCAAAGTCCACATATGCATACTCCATAACACAACAGATGCTATTGGGGGAAACTTATCCTATGAGTCCTATATGTCTAATTTCCTGCACCACTTCTCAATTTCTAGCCATTTCTTCCTTATACTTCCTTTGATAACTCCTTTTCATCTTCTCCCCGTCAAACATAGATCTTTTCTTCCATTTATAGACACAAAGTCCCTCACTTTCAGTGAACTTCTTCAGCCCCAGTCAGAACCATCTTTAGGGAGCTTCATGGGGGAAGGGCAGCATTGGACTAGACGGACAGCTACCTAGCATTCTTTTAACACAAGGCCGTGAAATTGTATTCAGTGTGTCCAGACATCATTCTCTGGCCTGGGATTTAATGAAGCTCAAGAGGTAACCTGTTTTTCACCTCCCTGAACCAACAGAGACCTAGATAGAAAGAATGCAAATAGAAAAAAAGAGGGGTGAAGAACATCTTCATTTTTGATAAAGCTGATTGTGCAGCATGTAGCTTATGCTAGCATCCAAGTTGGTTTACAGCAGTGAATTACTGAGTTAGATTTACAAACCAATGACAGTAATTGCTGAAAAACACCAGAAATACGAATGAACTCTTCCTAATGAGTGTTCTCACGGAGAAAAAATTATTTCCTCCTAATTTTAATCATCGGGAGAACAAATTAACATTGTAGCAAGGCAACAACATTGGTGACAGCTACAATGCTGTGCAGCACTTGGTAATAATGAGGCATGAAAATAGGAACTACTGCCTGAATTTGTGAAAAAGATATTTCAAACATTCACAGAAGAAACATGTTATAAAGGAATGAAATTTCCAATAATAAGGATACTTTTAACTGGGCTGGGGAAAAAGGAATCTTAACAGAGTAGTCATTTTTTGCTTTTTAAATTGGGTTTCTTAAAATTATTTTTCCTTTTTAATTTTTTTACAGATTTATTTATTTGTTTGAAAGGCAGAGTTGCAGAGAGATAGAGAAACAGACAGAGGAGAGACACAGAGAGAGATCCTCCACCTACTGGTACACTCCCCAAATGCCTGCAAATGACCAGGGTTGGGCCAGTCAGAAGCCAGGAACCAGGAATCTCCCTCAGGTCTCCCATGTGGGTGGCAGGGTCTCAAGTACCTGGGTCATCTGCTGCCTTCCCAGGCACATTAGCAGGGATATGGGTAGGAAGTAGGGCAGCTGGAACTCCAACTGGCACCCATATGAGATGCCAGCACTGCAGACAGTGGCTTAATCCACTGCACCACAGCAATAGCCCCTTCATTTTTTAATTGTTGAGACAGTCATATTTTTAATTTACATTATAGTCAAAGGCTTACTGTTCCACTAAATAGAGTTCAACAAGTAAAAAAATAAAACAAAAAAAAACACATAGTTCATCAGGAATATAGGAACAATGGCTATAAAAATAATCAAATGAAAATATGTCCATTTCATTCATATACAATACATTTTAAAATACTGACAGATCATTAAAGTTATAGTAATTTGCAGCTTAGTCCTGCAAAGCCACACTATTGAGGAAGAGCCGGGTAGGGGTGCACTTTCCCACCAGAAGACACTGGGGACAGGCTTCTCTGAACATGTCCGGGTTTATTAACAGTCTTTTAAAGAGCAGATAGAAAGGGTGTAACTAACTCAGGGGAACACTGGCTACAGGACAGAACAAATACTGGTGCCAATATGCCTCTCCAATCAACTTGAAAGTCACGTAGCTTTCCAGGTGGGCCTAATGGGCCTGGGCCACACTGGGGAGCAATTTACCTGATTGGCAGAGGGCGCGGGTCAGGGAATGGGCCTGGGTTCAGCTAACTGCTGGGATCGCCCACAGTAATTATTTTAAAACATTCTAAAATCTAAGATGGAGGGAAATTAAAGACACCTAAAAAAGACTAAGGAAAACCATGGAATGTGGGGCACGTGACCAGTCCCCAGCCAAATGATTAGTGGGAACTTGCATGAACAGCATCAGGAAGACTACAGTCCTCACTGAGCAAGAGGAGACTCAAAAATACCAAAGACAACAAAAATAACTGCAAAGATATACTTAAAGTATAAAGGAAAATAGTGTCAGAGCTGATGTAATATTCACAGATGCCAAAATAAAGAGGCAACTGACTCAACGTTACTAGTATGCAAGTCATTTTATCTCTCCATGATGCAATTTATTGTTTTCTCAACAAATGAACAAGACACCTTTTAATTTTCTTTGTGATATTCATAAAAGAGAATAATTTTGTGCCTAGAAGAGCTCTAATTATACTCATAGAATAGTAGACTGGATTAATAAATGAAGCTACTATAAGCAAAAAATAAAATGTGTCAAATTAATTACATTTCTGCTAATGGATTCATGGGCAAATGTCATTGAAATAAACTTTTATATTTTAGTTAAATGTATGATGGATTCTCAAATGACATTATTATTTTGTATAAAACAATTGGAGAGTAGGGAAGAAAGTGAGTTTGAAATAAAGGTGATTATTATTAATAATATGTATCTGTATTATTCTTTGTGATTTTGTAAACATTTGCAATTTTTTCTGGATCTGTTTCCTAATTGGGTGAAAGAGCTAAACATTGGATTGTTAGTTCTAAGCTGATCTCCTATTCTAAAATTCAAAGGAACTGATGTTCTAATAATTTGACATCAGTATATAAGTAGACTTAAGTAAATCACAACTACACTTTCTCTTACAATATTATATTCACAGAATTGGATCTATGAACTACATTCAATCTGTTTTCTTTGTATTAATATCACATTAACATGAGAATTTATGAGAATCATGATGTAGTAATTAACATGCATTTTCTGTGACCCTGATATATTAATAAATTCCTTTAAAAGTAAAAAGAAAAATGATTTAAAAAAGGAAAGAATAATGTATGAATTTACCAAAAACCAGAAAATTTTTATCAAAGGTTAGAATAGAAAGATGACCATTATACCATGTTGGGGAAAAAATAGCAGGTTTACCAGACAACACATCTAGTAAGCACTCATTTTTGAAAAATAAAGATGAATATGGAATAGGTTTTCCACATGTATGTGTATGGGATTCCTTTCTAGGTATAGACTGACAATACCAGACTCATTTGTGCTTTCACCAATATACCACAGGACAATGGCAGGTTGTAGTAAATACTTGTTGGGTTTGAATAATCCAACATTCATTTTCTATTCTTTTGGTAGAAGTGATCCAATTCCATCTGGGACGAGTTCCATTCCTGCCTCTAGGAGTTGGCCCTGGTCAGAGGCAATTAGTACCTTTTATTCCTCTGTCACAATCATTATTTTAGGAGTTGTCACAGGACTAATTTGAGCCTTATTTGAACTTTTTTGTTTTATAGAATTCTACTCAGTCTTCATTCAAGAAGGGACAAATCTGCACTTATATTAACTTTCTGACTGAGTCTTGGATGGAGCCCTTTTATTCTCCAAACTTGAGGCTAGAAGAACGTTGGCTCGAGCTATACAGAGGCCATCTTTCTGTGGCATGACA
This sequence comes from Oryctolagus cuniculus, assembly GCF_051225735.1. NCBI lineage: Eukaryota > Metazoa > Chordata > Mammalia > Lagomorpha > Leporidae > Oryctolagus > Oryctolagus cuniculus. Next base: position 157,625,485 of record NC_142869.1, read on the forward strand.
GAGGCTGTCCAAAAGTGGAGCCAGCAGCAGGGAAATAGAATTCAGAAGTGAACAGAGAATCCAGTTCTGACTCTGTCATTGAGTCTCTGTATACAGCCCTACCGCAAATCCCAAAATTTTCAGGTTGTTTCAGTTTTATTGGGGTATGAATGAGAAACAAAATTTGAATATGTAAGATGTATAAAAAGGTGATCAGTATCACTAATCATCATTTAAATGAAAATCAAAACCAAAATATGGCATCAGCTAAATTCTGTTAGAGTGGCAATTATCAAAAATTCATAAGACAACAAGTGTTAGTAAGGAGGTAGATACATGATTGATGGGGTTGTCAATTAGTACAACCATTATGAAAGTAATATGTCCGGTGCTGCAGGCTCACTAGGCTAATCCTCCACCTAGCGGCGCTGGCACATCGGGTTCTAGTCCCGGTCGGGGCGCCAGATTCTGTCCCGGTTGGGGTGCCGTATTCTGTCCTGGTTGCCCCTCTTCCAGGCCAGCTCTCTGCTGTGGCCCAGGAGTGCAGTGGAGGATGACCCAAGTGCTTGGGCCCTGCACCCCATGGGAGACCAAGAGAGGCACCTGGCTCCTGCCTTCGGATCAGCGCGGTGCACTGGCCACAGCGCACCAGCCGTGGCGGCCATTGGAGGGTGAACCAACGGCAAAAGGAAGACCTTTCTCTCTGTCTCTCTTTCTCAATATCCACTCTGCCTGTCAAAAAAAAAAAAAAAGTAATATGGAGGATTCTCAAAGAATTAAAATAGAACTACTGTCTGATCCAGCAATCTCACTTATGGTCATATATGCAAATGAAAGTAAATCAACATGCTAAAGAGATATCTGTATTGTGATAATGCACAATGGTTGAAATATGGAAGTAATTTGTGCTTATCAATGGATGAATAGATAAGAAAATAAGAAATAATATATACATAAGCCTACACAAATGGAATACTATTCAGTACTAAAAAAAGAAGAAGGAAAGTTGGCCTCTTGCAACAACATGGATGAATCTAAGGGACAGCACACTAAGTGAAATAAGCTGAACACAGCAAAAAGAAATGCTGCATGATCTCATTTACATGGGGAATCTAAAAAAAATTGAGTTTATAGAAACAGAGAGTAAATTAGACTGAGAATTTGGAAAAACAGGGAGATCTTGGCCAAAGGGTGTAAATTTTTGTGAGATGAATAATTTTCAATGACTCAATGCACAGTACGGTGACTATAGTTAATGATCATCTATTGTATTTTTGAAATTTGCTAAAAGAATATATCTTAAATATTTTCACCTAAGAAAAAAGGTAACCAAAGTTTTCAGCTTTTTTTTTAAGATTAACTTAGCTATTTTGAAAGAGTAAGAGAGAGAGTGAGAGAAAGAGAGAGAGAGAGAGACAAAGAGAGACCTTCTAACTGCTGGCTTACTTCCCCAGATGGCCACAATAGCCAGTGCTGGGCCAAGCCCAAGCAAGAAGTCAGGAGCGCCAACCAGGTCTCCCATGTGGTAGCAGAGGCCCAAACTTTGGGCCATCTTCCACGGCTTTTCCCAGGCCGTTAGCAAAGAGCTGGACTGGAAGTGGAGCATCCTAGACACAAACCAGCACCCATATGGGAGTGCCCATGTTGCAGTTGGCGGCTTTATCTATTGTGCCAGAACACCAGCCTAAGCTTTCAGCTTTTTAAGGCAATAAATTCCTGCTTGGTTTTGCCTATCTGAATAGGACTTTTGGGTTCTTATAATCCTGAGTGATAAGGAGGGGTGAGCTGACAGTTAAGTCTAGAGTTTACTGTTTAACTCAGTGTCAAAGATGCTGCCGTGCCCTGAAACCAGCCGCACACACCAGATGAGCGGCCGTCATTTAGCGATGAGACAGATAACCTCAAGGTAGTCTTCACAGCCTATACCTCTAGCAATATTGAGGAGTGGAGAGCTGGAGGAAACTACAGTGGGAAAATCCTGAGGCAAGAAAGTGATCAGAGGAAAACCACAAGGTCAGTGTCTCCTAGAAGGGGACTTTGGTTTTCAATTGACATTAACTAGAACTGACAGACTGAGCTGTGTATCCGTCACTGAAGTGCCTTCTCTAATAGCAATGAGTACAGCCAGTTTTTCTCCAAGAACAGTTTCTTATGGTCTGGGCACAACCACAGGCCTCAACAGCCATGTGAGTAGTGTGCAAGGTAAAGAGGAAATCTACTTTAAGCTCTGGATGCAGGTGATAACTGGTATCAACACTGACAAAGACAAAACAACTGACAATCGACTTGGGGAAAGGGATTCAGATGGTTTCCACAGTGCAAGAATAAACAACACCCAACACTACAAGCAATAGGCTGGTGGAGCTGGTGACAGAAGCCTTGATCTGAGAGGAAGACCAAGAAAGATGGAAGATCTGGGACTTAAGTTTCAGGAAAGGCACAAATGGCATCTGCTGGACAAAGAAGGGGTGAAGGTGGGGTGTCCCCAAGAATATAGAAATGCTAGAAAAAGTTAGGAAAATCAGGCCTGTAGTTGTGCAGCTGCTGGATAGGAAGGCTAATAAATACCTGACAAACTGTATTCAAAGGCTGGATAGTGGGGGTAGGGAATTCTATACTTTTTCTTCATTTTTGTTTATCTCTATTTTCTAATTTTTCTATTGCTAACATAGGTTGATATATTGTTATAACATGATAAAAATAATTTTTGCTTGCTTTAGTAGAATGAGTAGAAATAAAATGTCTAAGTAATTCTACCCTCTGGAAATAACAGCCACACCACTCACATCTGACACAATTTGGATATCCTGCTTTAAAGGCAATGTTGATATATTGAAAGGAGACTCGGAGTGGCAAACAGGGTTGGATGCCACTGAAAGAATTGGAATGTGTAGCCTGGAGAAGAGATTACTGCAAGAAAGTGGTTGTACCTACTACAACACATATGCTTACTTTATGTGAATGATCAACGATTAAAGAAAGGGCATCCTCTTGACTACATTATAGATCCACATGAGGGGCACATAGGAATTGACCTTCTTCTATCCTCTCAGAGACTATCACCATGCTTTGCAGATAATAAGGCTCAGTAAATATTTGCGTAGCAGTTGATTGTGTTTCATTCACAATCTCACTCTCACTCCAACTTAAATGGGCAGGATCTGGGAACAAATCAAATACCCGTTCTGTCCCCCTACTCTTGTGTCTCATCTTTTACCCAAACACGCTTCTGAGGAACTTCTTCACCTTTTCATCTCCCTCCAATGACTTTCACCTCCAATCCGCTGGTCTGTCCCTGCTCCTCCTGCTGGTGTATTACACAAGGCTCTACTAGCAATATTTTAAACTCAGAAATTCCAATTCTTAAGCAGATGGCCCATCAATTCCTGGAACCTAAAATGATTAAGACTAAATTCATCACATTATCATCCATATCGGTTCATTGTTTTGTTTGCCATATTTCTGGTTACCTTACCAGCAGTGACCTGTTAGTGAATATTACTCTTACCAGTTCTTTACATTATATAGGAATATATAAATTGCTGATTTTTCTTTTTAAATATCTGTCTATCTATCTATCTATTTATTTAAATTTCAGAGTAACAAAGAGAGGGAGAGACAGACAGAAATTTTCCATCCACTGGTTAACTCCCTAAATAACGGCAACAGTTAGAACTGGCTGAAACCAAAAGCTGGAAACTCCATCCTGGTCTCCCATTCTGAGTATTTAAGACTATCTTCCACTGCCTTCCCAGACACATCAGTAGCAAACTGGATCAGAAACAGAGCAGCCAGGACACAAACAGGCATTCTAATATGGAAAGCTGGCATCACAAGTCGTGTCTTAGCTTACTGTGCCACAATGCTAGCCCCATAGTTGATTTTTCATAACAAAATATGCATAGTATAATGAAACTTTATATTAAGCATCCTTATTTTATCCATTTATTCACTGATTTAAAATTTTTATTAAGCATATAATATATGTTAGGTGATGGAAATATAGTAAGGAACATGATTAACTGATGCTAGCTTTCTTAGGGCTTAATGTTTCAAGGAAAACTACTGATCAACAGACAACTAACAAGTATTGTATTAACTAAAATTATGGGAGCAATCATTTAGCCTAACAGTTAAGGTGTCAGTCACCCACATTGGAGTACCTGAATTTGATGCATGGTTCTGGCTCCTAATTCCAGGCTCCTTCTTAGCTGACATGGAAGATAGCAGTGATGGCTCAAATAATTGAGTCCCTGCTACTCATGTGGGAAAACTAGATTGTATTCCCTGACCCTAGCTTCAACCCTGGCCCAGTGCCAAGGAGTGGGGGATGAGGCAGTGGATGGGAGCTTGCGCTCTGTGTGTGTGTGTGTGTGTGCGTGTGTGTGAGTGTGTGTATCTACCGCAAACAAATTCATGAAGGATTTTAAAAATAGAAAGAATAAAGTGCTGTGTGGGTTATAGAAGGTGCACACTGGGACAATGTTGTTTTATTATCTGAAATAACCTTCCAAATGGAGTGGTATTCAGTGTGTTCTAAAAATATTAGTTCATTTAGTAGAAACCATTTTCCTTCATTTATAGTATGATCTGGTTATTACATGTAGACAATAATATCTGAGATACAAAATAGGAAAGTAAATTTTCACTCCTGAGCAACCATTACTGAATAGCTTTGTCACAAATTTCTGTTGGGATTATTGCTTTTTCCCCCTTTTCATTCTAGAGCAGTTTTTTCTTTTTCTTTTTGCTTTTACCAGTTGCACAGAGCCATCAATCATAGCCAGTAATCTCCAACAAAATAAGAAGGGCAAAAACATAAATAGGCAAGTGATTCAACACTATGCCTGATGCCAGCTGAAAGGGAGAACACCCTTTCTGACTTGGAGCTAGCAAGCACAATAGCACATCATTCCCAAAGGAGCTATGTCTTGAAATTTCTGAATGAGCTGACCACCAATCTCAGCAGAAAGCCAACGACACATGCCCAGGCATGTAACCTCTGCGGATACAGTTTTTCCTTCCAGAATTGAGAACATTCCAAGTCTTTCCATATTCAACAAAAATAAGGTTAGATTCTCATTTTTTGTGTTCTTCGGCTGAATATATGCTTCCTAGTACAAGAGTGTAAAATTCGCTCCTACACTTTCAGATGCAAGGTGCAATATACCCTGCCCCTTCTGATGGTCACTATATGAGTCCTGAGAATGACAGGTTACAAGCAGTTAACATTCAAACAAACAGGAGCAGGAAATTCACCATTGCAGCTATTTTCATAAAGTGGGCTGTGGATGAAGGGCAACAAGCACAGAAGGTACCAACAAGCCCACTGGAATGAGAGCACCACACAGCATTATCCATTCAAAGCTTATTAGGCAGAACTAGTTCTACTGTGGTCTCGAATTGAAAGGAAAATGTAGTCAATCAATAAAAACCATTGTTGTGTACAATAATTGAATGTTACTTATATGTCTTAAGGACTGTAAAGCACACAGGGGATGTAGAAAATTTTCTGTAGTAAACCATGAATGTTGGTCCTGCACTAGGGATAAAAAAGCAGACAGAAAAATATGTTTTCCATGTATTTTCCTTTTCTTGATGTGAAAAATTTTATACCAAGCGTATCAGAGACATTGTTGAACAACAGTTCCTCTTCACATAAAGGTTACCTCTATAAAGCTGCCAAGGTCAGGGTCTGGGTGAGTTTTCTGCCAAGGAGCCAGTTGTGGAATCTATAGTGTGGTAGGCATGGAGAGAGGCGGTGCTCTCCCAGCCCTCCTCCGGAATCACCATTCTTTGCTCTTTTGTAGGAGAGCTGTCACTCTTCCCACCCTGTGCCCTCCCTTCTCATTGGTGGGATCTCTTTCCTTACACATGAGCTGAATGTTCCGTTGTTTGCCAGGAAGCCAGGCTTGCTGAATGCTGATTTCATGGAAGTGGCACAAGAGAGACCAGCAGTAATTTTCCAAGTAGTCTACATGAAAAGCGACCTTACAAAACCTGAAGTGCTCAAGTTAGCCCATGATGCATCTATGCATTTAAGGTGGCACTGGTTTTATGTGTGGGTATGTATGTGTGTATGTGTGTGTACATATATGTATATACACAAGTATGTATACATAATGCAATATACTATATACATATAAAATGTGTATACACAGACTTGTCTTAATATGTACACATGTATGTCTTGTTTACATTTTTGTTAAGTATTTTAAATGCCTCTTTTTTTAACCCACAACTTAATTTCTTCTATTTTTGAAAGAACCACAGAAAAAACTGCAACTGCAATCTATCTATTTCATTTCCTTAATCTCCACTCTAGTATATTCAGACCACGTAACACCCTCTCTCCAGGATCTGACATGTTGGGAAGGTATATTTGATTTCTTGTATTTTGACATAGCATGTGATTAGGACTGTGCAAAAGAAGTGTATGTGTTCAAAGATATTTTCTTAGTATACAATACATTCCCCAAATCATTTTAATACAGGCTTCTGTAAAAGTAAAAATTTGTAGCATATGCCATTTGACCCTTTTGGTATTCATTTGTTATTTTTATGCTGAGACTTTATAAGAATTAAAGGGAAATTAAATAACTGCTTTTAGTAAACTGTCTTTTTCACTCCAAATAGCTCCATATGGTGAACTGTCACTCGCTTGTTGGTTTTCTATCATTAAGGTATATGTGACTTGATAAATTTACAAGTTATGCACTGTTTGATGGTAACAATTTGGTTTTTTAGGCAAAATTGAACATTTCAGTGTTGTGCTTTGAATAGTACATTGTTTACAGGTATAATTCTCCAATACAAGAAAACACAAGATTACTCATAATAAAAAAATCTCTTTTTATATCTTTGTATCAATTAACTGTCTATATTGTGCTAACACATCAACTATGTCTAATTTATCTCTCCTTAACATTACAATCTTCTTAATGATTAGGAAATAAAGCAAAATTACCAAAATTATTTTAGTTACTCCGTTACATGCTTCTATACTTTTAACAGCTGTACAAAACATAGTCAACAAACTTCACAAGAGAGAAAAACGTGTCTGTTGAAAATTGCAATAACCAGCTGACAATAAGTTGTAAATTGTGACCAGGACAACTACTGAGAAATGAAATATCTATCTTAGTAATGTGATTACACTGTAGACATTTTCCCATGTTGTTCATATTTTCCCCTATGGCTTTCACAAATGGATCCAGTAGAAGTCATCAGAATTAAATCTGATAGAAGTCAGATACCTCAAAATCTGCTTTGGGAAATAAAAGCTCAGTGCCAGGCTGTCAGCTCTGCTCAGGTCAGCTCAGCTCCACCAATGAGGGGGAGCTGTTTGGCACTCCGTGACCAATCTTGACAGATACTGGGAAGATTGAATGTAGATGAATTCTTAATGATTTCCTAACATTTAAATGGGGGACTGTTTCCAGAAGGAGACTGAGACACAAGAATTACAATTACAGAAGGAGGAAACTGAACACTTTGCTTCTTCTGTTTGTCAGCATGGAAATAAAGGAAGCCAGTTCTCAGAAGACAGGAGACCCTGCGTTAGCTGTAAATGAAAACAAAGGAGTGTTCAACAGAAATTCTTCAAAATAAATGCAAAATATTAGGTCCCTTTGAATCTAGAGGATTTGTGTTGGGCCTCTGCTGAGACTCCTTCAAATATTCAGAGAGAGCTGTGCCCTGATTACTATCAGGTCTGTGATAGGAGTTTTCCTTTCTGATCAACTCCAATCAGAAGTCACATCAATATTTGATGACATCTGGTCCTTATGTTTTGGATGTCTAGGTGCTCACAGTTTTAATTTTAAAGAGGTGAAATAGCATGTGCTTGATTAAAGCATCCCTTGCCAAGTTTGCCTATTTGGGAGTTTTATTTTTAAATAACAGTTATCATCCATCATGAATTTTTGAATGGGAATATGTTTTGCTGTGTAATTGCATTTTTCCTTAAATCAGATTAGTCATATCCTCTTAAGTCGTTGTTCTAGTGCATTTTCTGGTTGCTTCTTCTAGATTCAGCTGAAGCTGTTTGTGTCTACAATGTGCAGTATGGAGATCACTGGCCATGATGAGGCTAGAGAGCACCTGAAATGCGACTGGTCTGAGTGCACTTTGACGTGAATGTGAAACAGATACTGGATTTTCTGGGTGCAATATGAATAAATATTGAAAAGTTTTTTCTGATGCTTACATGTCAAAATGATAGTATTTTGGTTGTGCTATATTAAGTAGAACATATTATTAAAACTAATTTGACCTGCATGATCTTACTTTGAAAAAAATATAGCTGATGGAAAATTTGGATTTATAAGTGTAGCTCACGTTATGAGTCTATTCCACAGTGCTGGTTTTTATAGCTAGCAGTCAAGGAGGTAGGTGCAAATCCTGAACAATCCACAAGCATGGCTCAACCCATTTTGTATGGCTTATGCATTGTACAGAGAATCTGTCACCTGGGAGACTATATGGGGATCACTTTTGGCAGAATTGATTGACAGCCAAGAGACATCCATTAACATCAGCACTACCACAATGACTGCCAGGAAATAAGGATACTTAATGACTGATGTGATAGATACAATCAATGACTTCTGCAGAATCCCAAAAGGACAGGAGGCCTGGGACGAAAAGCACATCACAAAACAGAAATAGAGTTCATTATTCTCTTTGAAATTCAGTACACAAACCCACAGAATTGTCTGAACATTGAACATACAATTTCTTAATCTCATGGAAAACTGTCTCTTTCTGGCTTCTACAGTTTAAAATGGTAGCAGTATAAGGCCTTTCTATAGGTTTGGTGCCTACACCACTAAAAATGTAGTGAATTAATTTTTTCCTTATTGGTTGAGCACCCATGTGCCTCATTATGTCTTTGATTGACTCCAGCATCAAATTGGCATGTCCCCTTCTCTGTGTCTCATCTCATTTGTTTCTCTCAGCATTGTAAGATCCTAGCATCAGTTCATACAAGATATTGGAGTAGAGAGGAAAAAATTCTTTTTCCATAGAGATTTTCTTTATATTTAACTAAAAACTTAGACAATTGCTAATTAGTGTTCCATTCTAAAAAGATACATATATTGTTTTTAAACTGATAGCAGTTTTCTGTACTCCATTATCCAAATGAACATCCTATGGATAAGTTTTGTTGCCCTTAGTCTTAGAGATGAGAAAACTGAACCCCAGAGAAGGTAAACAGCCATATTCACACAATCTGTGAGAAAGGAAAGTCTATCTGACTCCAAAGTAGTTATTTTTAATCATATAACTACACCACCTTTCAGTGCATGAATTATGTACACCAAAGCCAGATGGTACATATGTTCTAAATTTGCAAAACACTTCACCTGCCTAGTAAAAAGTGTGAACAAGAAGAGAACGATATGATTACTCACTCTTTGACATAAAAATATTAGCTTGCACTGCAAGTAGCCCTCTCTCCAAACGAGACCAAGAACCGTCTGAAGTATCTAACTAAAATAAAAATGATTTTTGATGGAATAACAAATCTATGAACCAGAAGAATATAATGTGGTCTAAAAGCTTGAAACTATGATGTTACCAATTTAAAAATAAGCTTATGAATATAAATAAACTAAAATATGTCATTGTAAAAATTAAAAGAAAGAATAAGAAAGGAAGGAGGAGGGAGAATGGGAGACTGGGCTGGAGGGAGGCTGGGGTGGGAAGTATCACTATGCTATTAAATCTATATGTATGAAATACATGAAATTTTTTCACCTTATATAAATAAAAAATTGAAAAAAAAATTTGTCTTTCTCCACTATTATCAAGGGTTTGGAAAGTATTTCTGTCTATATACTTCTGAATTATTTATATCTAACCCACAAAACATGCAAATTCCTTACAATTTTACCTCCAAACACCACTGCATATTTTTAATTTTTTCTTTGAGAATTTCTACTGTAGTTGACTTTCGAATACATGTGTTCTTCCTTTGGGCCATGGAGTCCATCTGTTGTTTGCAAAGTCAGGGCTGATGAACAGAATGCACTAGGATGGAATTTCACTGGAACTAGTAGGGAGTATTTTGATGATTCCTTGAGTCATTTGCTCTTTTAAGCAAATAACCCTGGCTTAATGTAAATTAACAGCTGGTCAGTGAATGACACAATGAGATAATAACGTGTCCCACCCACATGACAGATTGCATTTTAGGTACAGGAACAAGGCAGTCAAAGTTACTAATTAAATTTTTATTGTCAGAAAAAAAGTCATACTTTGTAAAGATTTCTTAAGTGTGATTTTAAAGTCATAAAATTAAAATTGATATGTATTCCAATGTGTGTGAATATTAAATTGAATTAGGATAAGTTACTTCCAGATTCTGAGTTGTTCTCATTGCTTTCATGTATGTTGCCTCCATTCTCCATCTATTCTATCCTCTGCTGTAATTTGTGCTTCTTTTAAATACAAGTCATGCCATCTTTTATTTTTATTTTTACAGTCTATATAATAATGAATATAGGAGTATGCATAAGAATACTCTTAACAATCATTTAAAAAATGCATGTGTTAAAAGACAAATGACAAAGAATAGGGAAAATCAGTGCAAATCCAACATAGGGGAGAAAAGTTTAAAATTTAAGTTATGCTATATATTTTGTACTATAGAAAACTGACTAAAGGCATACAATATACTATATTGTGTTAAAATTAAACATTCAGGGCCAGCCCTGTGGCATAATAGGCTGCCTCTCCCAAATGGGTGCTGATCTATGCCCCAGCTGCCCTTCTTCCAATCCAGCTCTCTGACTGTGGCCTGGGAAAGCAGCGGTAGATGAACTAAGTTCTTGGGCCCCTACAACCACTTGGGAGACCTGGAGGGGGCTCCTGGCTCCTGGCTTCAGATAAAGCCCAGTTCCAGCTGTTGCAGCCACTTGGGGGGTAAACCAGTGGATGGAAGGCCTCTCTCTCTCTCTGTCTCTCCCTCTCTGTGTCTATGACTCTGGCTCTCAAATGAATAAAATCTTTAAAAAAATAATCTAAAAAAAGAAATTAAATGTTAAAATCAGTCTTAAACATTTTTTCTCCAGTCCTTTTACAGTGAAATCTCTTGGTTCCTAAGATCTCACACAAAAGATATTTTAAATACTTGATCGTAATGATAGGACTAAGAACCAAAGGGATCACATAAACAAGAATAGTGTCTGCAAATACTAGCTGATAGAATAAAAAAGGGGGCCGGCCCCGCGGCTCACTAGGCTAATCCTCCGCCTTGCGGCGCCGGCACACCGGGTTCTAGTCCCGGTCGGGGCACCGGATTCTGTCCCGGTTGCCCCTCTTCCAGGCCAGCTCTCTGCTGTGGCCAGGGAGTGCAGTGGAGGATGGCCCAAGTGCTTGGGCCCTGCACCCCATGGGAGACCAGGATAAGCACTTGGCTCCTGCCATTGGATCAGCGCGGTGCTCCGGCCACGGCGGCCATTGGAGGGTGAACCAACAGCAAAGGAAGACCTTTCTCTCTGTCTCTCTCACTGTCCACTCTGCCTGTCAAAAAAAAAATAAAATAAAATAAAAATAAAAAAGGGAGAGAATGATCCAACATGGGAAGTGAGATACACAGCAGACCCATAGAATGGCAAATGTCCTAACAGCACTCTGGCCTCATAATCAGCCCTTAAGGCATGTGGATCCGGCTGAAATGCCCATGAGAGTATTTCAGGCATGGAAAGCCAAGACATTCTGGGGGAAAAAAAAAAACCTAAATGAAAGATCTCCGCGAGTGAGAACCCAGTGGAAAGAATGGGTCATCAAAGAAGCCGGTACCTTTCTCTGAATGGAGGAGAGAACTTCCACTTTGACCATGGCCTTGTCTAAATATGATCAGAGTCAGTGAACTCAGGGGGCTTCCATAGCCTTGGCAGCTCATGACAAGAGCCTAGGGTGATTACTGACGCCATAAACAAGAGTGTCAATTTGTTAAGTCAACAACAGGAGTCACTGTGCACTTACTCCTCATGTAGGATCTCTGTCCTTAGTGTGCTGTACATTGAGATCTAATGCTATAACTAGTACTCAAACAGTATTTTTCACTTTATGTTTCTGTGTGGGAGCAAACTGTTGAAATCTTTACTTAATGTATGCTAAACTGATCTTCTGTATCTAAAGAGAATAGAAAATGAATCTTGATGTGAATGGAAGGGGAGAGGGAGTGGATAAGGGGAGGGTTGCAGGTAGGAGGGACGTTATGGGGGGCAAGCCATTGTAATCCATATTCTGTACTTTGGAAATTTATATTCATTAAATAAAAGTTAAAAAAAAAATACTCTAATACATAAAATGGCATGTAAGGGGCTGGCGCTGTGGCTCACTTGGTTAATCCTCTGCCTGAGGTGCCGGCATCCCACATGGGCACCATGTTATAATTCCGGTTGCTCCTCTTCCAGTCCAGCTCTTTGCTGTGGCCCAAGTGCTTGGGCCCCTGCACCCGCATGGGAGACCAGGAGGAGGCACCTGGCTCCTGGCTTCGGATTGACGAAGTGCCGGCCATAATGGCCATTTGGGGAGTGAACCAATGGAAGGTAGACCTCTCTCTCTCTCTCTCTCTCTCTCTCTCTCTAACTCTACCTGTCATTTAAATTTTAAAAAATGGCAGATAAGCTATTAATGTAATATAATTTTACTTACTATGATGATTTCAGGTGTCAAGCTGAACGGATTAAAGGAATGTATACAGAGCTGGTAAAGCATTACTGTGTGGGGTATCTGTAAGGCATTTCCAGCAGAGACTGGCACTTAGACTGTGGGAGGGAGATCTATCTTCCATGGAGGTGAACATGATCAAATTGGCTGAGGGCCCAAAAAGAAAAAAACAGGAAATCAAAGGATTTTCTGAGTTTCTGCTGGAGCCAAGTTACCCTTCTCCTCCTGCCTTTGAACATCAGAACTCCAGGATCTCTGTTCTTGAGACTCCAAGAGACCTGGCTGCTCCACTTCTGATCCAGCTCTCTGCTATGGCCTGGGAAAGCAGTAGAAGATGGCCCAAGTCCTTGGGCCCCTGCACCTGCATGGGAGACCCAGAAGAAGCTCCTGGTTCCTGACTTCAGATTGGTGCAGCTCCAGCCATTGCAGCCAATTGGGGAGTGAACCATTAGATGTAAGACATCTTTCTCTCTCTCTCCCTCCCTCTCTCTCTCTCTCTCTCTCTCTCTGCCTCTCCTCTCTCTGTGTAACTCTAACTTTCAAATAAATAAATAAATAAATCTTTTTTTGTTTTAAAAAGAGACATTTTTCAGCTTTTGGTGATTACAAATAAAACCAATATAAACACTTGCATGCAATTTCCTGTGTGAACATGGGTTTTTATTTCACTTGCCTAAATATCTAGATAGTTATGATGGGTAAAATAGTAAGCACATATTTAACTTTATATTTAAATGCAACTATTTTTAAATGACTGTATCATTTTGTATATTAGTCATTGTGTGACAGTTACAGTTGCTCCACATTCTTGCCAGCACTTAGATACATCTGGATTTTGTTTATATTGCTGTTACCATTTTAAGGGGGTGAATAGGATTTTTATGTATTATGATATTCTTTAAAAATTTTCTTCAATGGAGATATTTCACATGTTTAGCACATTTTTTAAAAAATTGGCTTGCTTTTTTATTATTGAGCTTGGAAAGCTCTTATACATAGTGCATAAAACAGCTTCTCTAAATAGATGTTTTACAAAATGTCTCAGTTATTTTCTTGTTTTTCAATTTCTCAGCTTGAACTAAATTTTAAAAAAATCTCTGGAAAATCTCCCAATACTTGGAAAGTAGGAAATTCACTTCTAAATTAATCATTTACCAAAAAATAAATCTCAATGCAAATTAGAAAATATTTTGAACTGAAAGAAAATTAGAATGCAACTAAAGTATTTAGAAGAAAATGTATGAGTATTAAATTTTATGTTTAGAAAGATACCAAATTGGGGGCCGGCACCATGGCTCACTTGGTTAATCCTCTGCCTGTGGTGCTGGCATCCCAAATGGGTGCCAGGTTCTAGTCCCCGTTGCTTCTCTTCCAGTCCAGCTTTCTGCTGTGGCTCAGGAAGGCAGTGGGGGATGGCCCAAGTGCTTGGGCCCCTGCATGGGAGACTAGGAGGAAGCACCTGGCTCCTGGCTTCGGATCGGCGTAGCTCCGGCCATAGTGGTCAATTGGAGGGTGAACCAACATAAGGAAGATCTTTCTCTCTGTCTCTCTCTCTGTCTATAATTATACCTGTCAGATAAAAAAAAAGTGAGCTTAGCAAGTTATAGGTGATTAACAAGTACTAGGTTATAGTTAGACGTAAAAAGGTCTGAAATTCTTTTGCACAGTGGGATGACTATAGGTAACACTGATGTAATGTATATTTCTCTATTTTAAAAAACTACAAGATAGGATTTGCAATGATTTTACCATAAAGAAAGTTTAAATGTAGAGGAGATAGATATATTTATCCTGACTGGACATTATACAATGTATACATGTATTGAAACTTCACATATTATTCCATAAATATGTATAATGTTTATTTTGAAAGTGTTAAATAAAAAATCAAATACATTTTTTCAAAAGCATCAATATTAAGAAGAACTTTTATCTATATACTAGCAATAATCAGAAATTTAAGTTAAAGAATAATATTCACAATAGCCAAAAATTATGTTGTCCTTAGGGAGAAGTTTGATAAAATTGTGCAAGCCTATAAACTGAAAAGTATATAACAATATTGTTTAATATTATTCTGAAATCAGTCTTCCTCATCTTGAGCTGCAGACTCAATGTAGTCCCACTATAAATATTTTTGTAGAAATTGAAAAGCTGATTCTAAAATTTATCTGGAATTGCAAAGAAACTAAGAATAGCTGAAACAATTTTGAAAAATAAATAACTTGGAATATGGATGCTTTTTTTTTACTTAAAAGCTTCTTAGAGAACTACAGTAGTGAGACAATGTGACATAAGTGTAAAGGAAGATACATGATAATAAATAAAGGATACCAAAATTGACCCATCCTTATGGGGACAAATGACTTTTTAAACAAAGTTTCAAAGGAAATTCAATTATGAAAGGATAGTGTTTTTGACAAATGGTGAGGAATAATATAATGGGCTACAAAAGTTCATAGAAAATAGAAGTAAGAGAAGTTTATTTTGGTACAACAAAATTTATAGACAAACATTTTTTCATAATATATCTTTTCCATGCATTTTTTGAGGTCCTCTTATAAGTGAACAGGAAAGAATACATGACAAAATGCTAAAGACATTTTTGTTTAGTTGGTTAATAAAGAAATGAAAATGAAAATCACAGTAAGATATTTCCATATATATATTAGAATGATTAAAAAATTTTTAAATTGACCATATCATGTCTTTGTAAGATAAGAGGGAACTGGAACTCTCATAGAATATGGATGGAAATGTCAATTGATATACTACTTAGAAAATAATTCGGTAAAATAGAAGTTGACTAAAATTTAAGTTTAACATGCATCTATCATATGGCCCAACCATTCTATTCTTGGTGTTTACCTAAGAGAAATGAAAACATATGTTTATAGAGAGTCTTGTACATGAATGCTTTTAGTAATTTTAGTTATAATTACTAAAATCTGAAAAATGCCCAAGTGATTCTCAATAACTGAAATGATAACATGGGTCAATCTCAAAATTATCATGTTGGGTGAAAGAAACCAGATAAAATAAGAGTACTTATGTATGGATCTATTTACATAAAATTCTAGAAAATACAAACTAATACATAGTGAAAGAAAACAATTTAACTGCTCTGCCTGGGAATAGAGAAGCAGAGAGATGGGCTGGAGACAATATAAATAAGATTTAGTGACAGACTTGTTATCCTGATTACGACTATAGTTTCACTCTGTAAACAAATGCCAAAACTTACCCATTTGTACATTTTTAAAGAATTTATTTGAGGGGCCAGAACTTTGGGGTTATGGACTAATCCTTTGCCTGCTGTGTCAGAATCTCATATGGGCTCCAGTTAGTATCCAGCTGCTACTCTTCCAATCCAGCTCTCTGCTATGGCCTGGGAAAGCAGCAGAAGATGGCCCAAGTGCTTGCGCCTACACTCAGGTGGGAGACCTAGAAGAAGCTCCTGGCTCCTGGCTTTTAATCTGCTCAGCTTCAGCTGTTGCAGCCATTTGGGGAGTGCACTAGTGGATAGAAGACTGATCTCTCTGTCTCTCCCTTTCTGTCTGTAACTCTACCTTTCAAATAAATGAATAAACCTTTCTCTTTTTTTAAGGGTCCAAGCACTTGGGCCATCTTCTACCGCTTTCCCAGGCCAGAGCAGAGAGCTGGATTGGAAGAGGAACAGCCAGGTCTGGAACCAGCACCCATATGGGATGCTGGCGCCACAGGTGGAGGATTAACCTACTGTGCCATGGCACCAGCCACTAAATCTTTCTTTTAAAAAATGAATTTATTTTAGAGTCAAGGAAGCAGGGAGAAAGACAGAGAGACAGAGTTCCTATCTAATTTTTCACTCCCTAAATGCTTCCCAAGAGGATGGAGTTAGTTTGGAGCTAGCATTAAGAGCCTAGAAAGCTTTAGGATTTCCCATGTGGTAGCACGAACCCAATTACTTTTGCCATCACTGTTGACTTACAGGATCTGCACTGGAAGGAAGCTGGGGTCAGGAGCTGCAGCTGGAAATCAAACTTGGGCACCCCAGTATGAGACTTGGACTTTTTAACTGCTAGACTAAATTCCCCACTCCTCAAAGTGTACCCTTTAAAAATAATATAATTCGTTTAAGGTTGTTTCTAAATATTGGCATTATAAAACACTCTGCAAAGTGTAATTCGTGTGTATAACATCACATGTAAGAGAATATCTACATAGTAAATACTCAGAAGTGGGATTATTTGTAAAAGAGTTGGTATGTTTCTAAGTTTGCAAACTATTTATTGTCTTCTTCTATCAGCCAAGTATAAAATACTGCTTTCTAGTCTCCTATCAAATAGGATTCCTATCATAAAAGAAACACTATCAACCTGATAGATCTTTGCCAGTTAGGTAAACAATGATAACTTGGGTGGTTTTAATATGCATTTCCCTTATTGTGAGTAAAATTGATAGCTTTTTTAAAAATTTAAAAGCTATTTGTGTGAGTAGTCATGTCTCAGTGGATTAGTTGTTGCTTTCAATGCAAGCATCCCACAATCAATCTCAAGTCTTGTCTGCCCCACTTCTGATCCAGCTTCCTGCTAATGCACCTGGGAAGGCATTGGAAGATGATCCAAGTGCTTGTACCCTGCCAGCCACATGGGCAACCAGGAGGGAGTTCCCAGCTCCTGGCTTTGACTTGGTGCGGACATTGCTGTTGTAGCCATTTGGGGAGTGAACCAGTGGATAGTTCTCTCTCCCTCTGTCACTGCCTGTCTCTGTTGCCCAGTCTTTGAAATAAATCTCTTAATTTGGAAAGCCATTTATATTTTCAGTTCTGTAATCTGCCTCTTCCTATGTTCATTATGCTAACAAGTCTTTGGTTTGAGTAATTAGAAAATGTTTTGTAGCAGCAAAGAGAAGAGTTGAGAAGAAGACTTTTACCTGTTATGTGAATTGCAAATACAGTTTTCTGTTTTGTTACTTGTCTTTTTACATAGTTGATAATCTTTTCTACAAGGAAAAATGTTATGCTCCCCATTTGCTCATTTTTTGCTTGGTGTTGCATTTAAAAATAGTCCCAGGTTGAGGTTGTTATATGAAGTTTATGACTATAAAGCTGTATAGTTCTGCATACATTCCTACAGAATTACATCTTGTTGGTTACACTTTAAAAACGTGCCATAGGACCTGAAATCCTCTTAAGCTGGGTGGTAAAAATACTATCTTAGTGTTAAAGTGATCATATGGATAGAATTAAGGATCTTAATAGATAGAATTAAAAAGGAGTGAATGATCCAACATGTGAAGCAGTCCACACAGCAGACTCATAGAATAACAATTGCTTTAAATAGCACTCTGGCCTCAGAATCAGCCCTTAAAGCATTCTGGTCTGGCTGAAAAGCCCAATAGTGCATTTCAGGCATGGAAAGTCATGACACTGTGGCAAAAAAATGTCCTACATGAAGGACCTCGGTGGGTGAGACCCAGTGGAAAGAAGTGGTCATCAAAGAAGGAGGTACTTTTCTCTGAAGGGAGGAGAGAACTTCTATTTTGCTTATGGTTTTGTCTAAATAATGACAGATTTTGTAGATTCAAAAGGCTTCCATAGCCCAGGTAGCTCATGTAAAGAGCCTCTACTTTATACTTTGTGTTTCTGTGTGGGTGCAAACTGTTGAAATCATTACTTAGTATATACTAAGTTGATCTTCTGTATATAAAGATAATTGAAAATGAATCTTGATGAAGAATGGGATGGGAGAGGGAGTGGGAGAGGGGATGGTTGTGGGTGGGAGGGAGGTTATGGATGGAAAAAGCTGCTATAATCCAAAAGTTATAATTGGGAAATTTATTTTTATTAAATAAAAGTTAAAAGAAAAGAGCCTCAGTGATCACTGACATCATATATAAGAATGTTAATTTTTAAATCAACAACAAGAGTCATTGTGCACTAACTTCCCTTGAAGGACCTCTGTTCTCAAAGAGTTGTATTATAATTATGTCTATGTGCTCCTAAAATATGTATCATTCTTGGGTACTTCTTTAAAGTTAATTAAGTTTCAAAAAAAAAAAAAAAAAAGTAAAACTAACTTCAGCGTGCAATAATGTTGAACAGCCTTTGTCCTGGCAGTTGAAGAACAGTTTTGTTTTCTTTTGTTTTTGTTTGTTTTTTTTTTTTTCCATGTAAATTGTTGAACTCTTTACTTAGTATAGAGTTGGTAGTCTGTGTGTGAAGTTAATCGAAAATGGATCTTAGTGAAGAATGGAAATGGGAATGGGGAGGGAGGAGAAGAGGTGAGAGAGTGGGTGCGGGGACGGGTATGGTGGGAAGAATCACTGTATTCCTGAAGCTGTACTTATGAAATGTATGAAGTTCATATTCTTAAATAAAAGGTTTCTTTGGGGGGAAAAGTCAATAAGTAAAGAAGAAATTAAAAAAAGAAATCATCATATAACCTTTTCGAATCAGCAACATTTTGTAACTAGGAGAAAACATCAAATGTTCCACAGGCTCTTCAATCTTGAAAAAATCCTCTATTTTGTAATTTAAACCTTTAATATTAAATGAATATACAAAACCAAAAATAAAAAACTTCTCCCATCATTATTAGGGTATGGTAGTGGTTCATATTTTTAAACATTTAAAAATCTCTTCCCCTTGATATTTACCCTACTGTAAGGTATGAATTGAAGTTTGTTGTTCACAGATGGTTAATAGTTGTTACAACATCATTTGAATGATAATTCATCTTTTTAATCTACCACCTATGATGCCATATTTATTGTACATTATGTTCCTATTTGAGCCTTATTGCTTATATTTTTCATTTTTTTCTTGAGATCTCTGACAATTCATGCATTATTTCTCTAATTTTTAAATCATTATAGCTTCTGAATTGTTTTAGTGACTATTAAGATTAGTCCTCCTCTCAATGATTGATTACTACTCTATATAAAAATATTCTTTATGGCTTATGTTTTCATAGAGATTTTAGAATCAGCTTGTCTAGTTTCAGAAAATATTCTATTAGAACTTGTTTAGTTGGCCTGGTTATTGATTAACTCAGAGAGAACTGACATCTTTACAAATTGGGCCTTTGTAGTTCAGAATGGTACTGCATTTAACTTGTTCAAGTATTCTAGTATTTCTGGATACATGTATCTAAAATTCTTGTTATGTAAATTGTGAACATTTCAAACTACTTAATAATTTTCTTTTTTTTTTTTTTTTTTTTTTTTTTACAGGCAGAGTGGACAGTGAGAAAGAGAGACAGAGAGAAAGGTCTTCCTTTTGCCGTTGGTTCACCTTCCAATGGCCGCCGCGGCTGGCGTGCTGCGGCTGGCGCACCACGCTGATCCGATGGCAGGAGCCAGGAGCCAGGTGCTTTTCCTGGTCTCCCATGGGGTGCAGGGCCCAAGCACCTTGGCCATCCTCCACTGCACTCCCTGGCCACAGCAGAGGGCTGGCCTGGAAGAGGGGCAACCAGGACAGAATCCGGCGCCCTGACCCGGTGTGCCAGCGCCGCTAGGCGGAGGATTAGACTAGTGAGCCGCGGCGCCGGCCTCAAACTACTTAATAATTTTCTTTGCCCATCCATTTTTAATCTTCAAAATTACTATATTAGGCCTTTTTTATATATATAACAGAGTTAGGACTTCCAATATGATAAAATATAGAAGAGTTTAAAAATCATTTATCAATATGATGGAAATACAATAGTCTTAGAGAGAGGGAGAGATAGAAAGAGAGAGATCTTCTACCTGCTTATTCAATCCTCAAATGGCCACAATGGCCAGGGCGAGGTCAGACCAAAACCAAGAGCTAGAAACTCTATCCAGGTTTACCACATGAGTGGCAGGCGGCCAAGCACTCGGGCCATCTTCTGCTGCATTTGCAGGGAGCTGCATCAGAAGTGGAGTAGCGGAGACTGGAACCGGCACTCTTTTTTTTATTTGTTTGTTTGTTTGTTAGATTTATTTATTTATTTTAAAGGCAGGATTACAGAAGAGGGGGTGTCCACTGGTTCACTCCCCAGATGGCCACGATGGAACTGAGCTAATCCAAAGCCGAGAGCCAGGAGCTTCTTCCAGGTCTCCCATGTGGGTGCAGGGGCCCAAGAACTTGGACCATCTTCTGCTTTCCCAGGCCATAGCAGAAAGCTGGATCAGAAGTGGAGCAGCCGGGACTGGAATTGGTGCCCATATGGGATGCCAGTATTGCAGGAGTGGCTTTACCCGCTATGGCACAGTGCCAGCCCCAGAACCAGCACTCTTACAGGATATTAGTGCCACGACACCAACCCCCAGAGAAGGGGTATTCTGGAATTGGCAGAATTGAGGTCCTCTCTGTTCCCGAGTTCTGTTTTAACTATTACTTGGCCAGCTCTCTCACAATTTTGGGAGCTTAGGAAGTTCATTGCTGCTTAACTTAACAAAAATACTGGTATGTGTAGTTTAGCTTTTACTCTCCTAATTGCTTTTGAATGGTTTCCAGGAGAAGAAAAAGGAAATTCCTGAATCTACACAGCCACCTTTAAGTATATTCAATAGTGTGTGTGTGTGTGTGTGTGTGTTGTGTTTTTATCTTCTGTGGGCAGTGTACAGCACAGCAATTTCTATATTGCTCTGTGTGTGCCGGTAAAAGGAAGATTAATCCACTTAACATTTAAGGTGAATGCTGACACATTTCACCTTTATTGCTTTCCAGTCTTCATGTTTTCCAGTGTCATTTTCTTAATTGCATTTTTCTTCCTGTACTGACATTGATGTTACATATTCCGTTTTTATTATTAACAGACATTCTAAAATATAACATGCATATTTAACAACGTCCAGGTCTACCAGTGCGTGTCTTCTTTTTAACATGCACATAGTTTATGAATTAACTCCTTCAGCACACTTCCTGTATAATGTCCAGTAACAAGTTTTATGTAGTTGTTTACTAAACTCACAATTTCAAGATAAACTGATTTTTTCTTCCTTTTGCAATATTTCTTCTTAACAATATTCACTTGAAATAATCTCTGGTTTTCTTTGCTTGAAAATATCTTTATAGTAGCAGATATTTTGCTTAGTAAATGATTCGGGGTTGATGCTTCTTTTCTCTGCTCTTTCAGATACTACTGCGTTATATTCTGAATTAATAATATTTTTGAAGACCTGTGCTGCATTGTACATAAGCTGTCCTTCATTTCAAGTTGCATTTAATGTCTTCCTATTATCTTTGGAGAATCTTATCCTATTATCTCTTTACAATTTGCTTAATATGTCTGTAATTGGATTTGCTTTTATTTATCCTGATGGGATTTGGGATACTTTCTGAATCTGAGAATGCATGTCTCTCCTTAATTCTGGGGAATTCTCAGCCACTATCTCTCCAAATATTATTTCTTACCATCTTTGCATTTCTACCCTTCCAGAATTCTGATTCGATTTATGCTACCTTTCCTGTTACAGTCTTCACGTGTCCTAATGTGTATTGAAGTAACACCTTGACAAGAGGGACTCCATTTTGAAGCATCTGAGACTCCATCTTGAGAAAGCATCCCCTCCGCTAACTGTGAGACTCTGGTCTGAAACTGATCTAAAGCACTCAGACAATAGCAGTCCCCTACATCACAGTTGGCAAAGCATAGAAACCCCTTACCATGATCACTCAACCTTAAAAAAGATAGGCTGCACCTGGGTTAATGATGTGATTGTAATTTGTCTGTGTCCTACATATGATTTAGGCCAATACCTGGATTATTGTCAAGATTATAATTGAAATTGTTAAGACTGTAACTGGTCTTGTTAAGGTTATAATTGATGTTAGTTTCACATAGGCTTTGGGTTAGCTTGACCCCAGTGACCACATATTCCCCCCTGATCTGAGCAATCATGTATTCCTCTCCTGATTTTGTGGTTTTTACCTTTATAAACCCTGTTGCTTTGGGCTTCAGGGTAGAGAGGTCTTTAGGGCATGAGCCTGTTCTGCACCACCAGCAATAAAGGACCATCAAATTTATCAATGTGTGGTGCTCCTCTGTTTGCACTCGCTCAGGTACAACAGTTTGGTTCTATATTCCTTCTTTTTTGTCTTTTTTAAAAAATTCTAAATGATTGCTTTAGATCCATCAGATAGCTTCAGTGATTGTAGTCTTTCTTAAATGTTATTTCTGATTTTTTCAGATTTGTTCTATTATTTTATATTGTGTTACTTGCTTATTGATGTGGTTTTATGTTTTTGAACTTCAGTTCATAAGATTTTTTAAGATTTATTTTATTTATTTGAAAGAGAGAATACACACACACAGAGAGAAAGAGAGAGAGGGAGAGAGAGAGAGGGAGAGAGAGAGAGGGAGAGAGAGAGAGAATCTTCCATTCACTGATTCACTCTCCATCTGGCTTCAATAGACAGGGCTGGGCCAGGCCAAAGTCGAGCCAGGAGCTTCTTTTGAGTTTCCCACATGGGTTCAGGGGCCTAAGCACTTGGGCCATGCTCTGCTGCCTTCCCAAGGAGATTAGCAGGGACCTGTCTCAGAAGTGGAGCAGCTGGGACTCGAACCCATGCCCGCATGGGATGCCAGTGTCACAGGTGGTGACCTTTCTCATTACATCATAACACTGGCCCCACTAAGTTATTTTATGATACATTCTGATCCTTTAATTTCTTTCTACTGGATCTTGCTTGTAGTTTTTATATTTCATTTTTTGTTTTAAAATGCTGAATTGCTAGATCATTTTAATCAACCTGCATCAAAAAAATTTGCTGGATTGTAGACAAAATTGCATTATTCAATTGAAAAATTTTTGTTAACCTATCTTAACCTATATTTCATATTTTATACCTCTTTCTGTTATTCTCTCAGCAATTTCCTTAGATCTATTTTCCAATTTATTAACTTTTTTCAGCTGACTAAACTGCTCTCTAAACCACCCATTGCATTTGTTTCAAATTAAATGATTATTATATTTCATTTGTAGAATTTGTTGGTTATATTTCAAACACTCCTGCTCCACTTTTATCCTTGTCAGGACTTTCACTCTGCATATTTTGCTAGTAGCATTTATAATACCTTTATTTCATTTTAAACAAAAATTAGTATGCATTGACTATAAATCAAACACTAGGATATTTTTGTGAAATGTGACTGTCTTTTTCAGTGAGGTGAATTCTATTTGGTAATTCTTCAAGAACTCATGGGAAGGAATATTGCAATAATAGTTGAAGAACTGCCTTTCCTACTGCAGATAGAAATGCTTCCATCACTTGAAGTTTTGACAGGTGTTATAGCATAAAGCTGAATTACTTTATAATAATGCCTCACTCTTTCATCAGGAAAGTAATAATATAAATCTCTTACCAGAATTCCTTATCCATTTTCTACTCGTAAGGCAGTGGGATATTTAATGTTTCATTGACACAGCTGAATGCTGTGTAGTGGTGCCACAAAGGCTCTGATGTCATGTAGCGCATTAATGTAAACTGCTTCCAATTCTCATTCTCATTGCAAACCCTAATTATCTGTACAGAACCCAGGAACGAAGACACTGCTTCATGCATGGCATTATAGGTTAATGCAAATATGGAAAATTCATCTTCACTCCATTGACAAATAGCTGCTTTTTTTTTTCACCTGAATCTACCTGGTCCAACCAACTTTGATCCCTCTGAAAGCTGTAATCTAAACAGTTTCTGCAGCTGGTCTGCTTTATTTTAGAGTGCTTGGGGCTTTGGAAGTGCTTGTTCATGGTCTGTTATGGCTCGTCCTTCACCGTGACTTTGTTGAGTGGCCTCTGTCAAATTTTTATTGCTGTCCCTGATAACTTAAGATAGTGTTATTACTTCTACTCCTGTATTGGTATCAGCTGTTTTAAAATCCGTGTCACCATTTTATACTCCAGTTCCCACAATTCCTGCATATACATCATACTATCCTGTGGTACCCTCCTCAGGATTGGTTTCGTTAATTAATGACATTGATTGCCACAAGGCAGAAGCACACCTGCATCCTACAGTTCTAGGAAGTCAATGCTGTAGACTTGTGCTGTTCAGGTACATGTGGCTATGTAAATTAAGGTTTAAACATAAATAAATTTAAAATTCAGTTTCCCAGATTATCATCTACAGTGCATGAGATCAAGAGTCATGTGAGCAAGTGGCTACCACATGGGACAAAGCAGACATGGAACATTTTTATCAGTACAAAGGGTTTTGTTGGATAGCACTAATTTAGACAATGACAGTTTTGATTCAAGGAACCTCAAGTGTAACTTTCATGGTGAAAGCAAAATCTTTATGAACAACACTACATAAAGTGATATGTCAGGGCACCATGTACAGCCTTCCTTTTATATATACAAATGAGTTCATCAGTTTCATTAGTTGTGTAAGTAGGAAACTCATACTGCAGCATAATGCTTGTATCTCTTACCCCAATTATAGCTATTGCAATAAAACCAGACTTCACAGTAAATTCTAATGAATCAAATATGATCACACAAAGTGCTAGAATTCTTCCTGCTTAATGCAGTGCTGGTCCATGAACAGTCTGAACAATGTCAGCTTTACAAAATAATACGAAATGAAGTCATATCGCAACCATCATATCTCTTATATTCTGTCAAAATAATACTTCTAGAAACTCAATGATATCGAAGGGATATTCATATGGAGTGAGCTCTACAGTTTCTCCTTTCATTACTCCACAGTGTCTGTTAATAGCTTAATAGCTCTATTTCTAAAAATGTTAACGTTTAAAATTAAAATTAAAAATATTTCTAAAGCCACTGGATGACTGTATATCACAACCTCTCATAAAGTAGAAAATGATACCTAAGTTATCTACTTGGTAACAGCAATTTCTTTTACTCATTTCTGTATGACTTGGACTGTTTACTTTCATTTAGATACTGTAGCAGAAATTCAGTAACACAGTTCTTGCAGTCACTTTTCATATAACAGTTTGACTTTCTTAGTGCTTCAGAATCCATCATGTTCAAAGTAGGAGAAAACATTTTTTGCATGCATATAACGCATCCTCCATCAATCATTCCTAATTGTATTTCCCCAACAATGCCCATTCCAAGAAAAATCCCTTAACAAGAGGGCTACACAGGAGTTGTATTGTTTCCTAAAACATCAGGTTCATTAACACAGCAAAAAGTTGCATAGAAAGTCTGTTTTAGAACTAGTCAACTGGAAAGACATGTTTTAATTGGACCATTTATTATTCATTGTAACCATTTCTTTATCAGGGAAACCAACCTCTCTTCTAAGAGAGTATGTGAGAATTCCACTTGCTGTAGCAGCTGTCTGTTGTCAAGCCCCAAAGGCCTGAGCAGAGCATGAAAATTTTGTGTCACTGTGATCACTATGACCATCACTCAAGCATCATCTATCCGGACTACAACAAAGCCATCCATAAATCTGGCCAGGTGTCCTGTGAATCTTCCTGGTTTGCTGCGATGGACTTCACAGCCAAATCTCTCGACCCTGTGCCCCGTAGCTGTGGTGTGAGCACCTTCCTGAAGGCGTATGTGAGTCCCACTGAACGGACATAGCTGTTCCCTAGTGGGTCAAGTTGTAGGAACTGCCCCCAAAATCTACTAAAGTTTCAACTTCAAAGTCTTTTAAACTGTTCTAATACTTACCTTTCTTATGGTAAAACTTCTCATTTTTCTTCAAGTTTGATAACTCTCGTGGTAGTTTGCCTCTTTTTTTGTGCAGTTTCTACTGGTGAACATAACTTAAGTTGCTGTGTGTGTGTGTGTGTGTGTGTGTGTGTGGAGAGAGAGAGAGAGAGAGAGAGAGAGAGAGAGAGAGAGACTCTGACTCATGGAATTGAGTCATGGAAATGGCCATACACAAGGATTTTCCTAAGTCTTACACCAGTTTTTCTGCTGATTTTCTCTTATTTCTAATCTTCTAGTGAAGCTACTCCTACTATTCCCTCAGTTGGTGAATAGAAAGCATTATTATCTACACATCTGTTTTCAATCACGTTCAAGGTTGTGCCATTCAGAAATTCAGTCTGGATTACAATCTTCAACCAGAGATGTGTGTTATTCTGAAAAAGGAAGAAGGAAAGGAATCAAAGTAGGAACCAAAGGGAAGGAAGGAAGGGGAATTGTACAGGACTTGGCCAAATTTTCCTTGCTACAGTTACGGCTTCACATCAGGATGTAGCCTTGCTGTGGAGACCATGAAGTTCACCTAATTTCTTGTCCTCTAGAGAGAAAAGATCTAATTAATAGTAGTCACTGGCTTATCTTGAATAATGGTTCTAATAGTTGCAAGACTTCTCCTGGATACTGGGGAGCAATACTAGGAACTATTTTTGTAGATTGTGGGGTTTAGTACCAGCTCAGTTTAATCCAAGGCCTTCTCTCTTATGTGAGATTAAAACTCCAGCCTTTTTCTTCTAACATCCCACTAGTCTAGTCATGCTGATAACAGCATTTATTGCTATGCTCTGACTGCCTTTTACCCCGCGCATCTTTTACCCCGTGCATTGCCTCTTCTGAGTTTTTTCTGTATTTTTTTAGTTCTTAAAATTTTACAGAAATTGCTTCTACAATGACTCATCACTTACTATATGGTGAGGAATTTCTTTTTCTACATAACTCTTTCAGGACTGATTACAGATTTATTGACAGGTCACAAAGTTTTCAGAATTCAAAATGTCAATATATGGGGGAAAAGGCAAAATCAGCTAACAATAAAAATGACAAAACATTATTGGTATTTACAATTCAATTAAATCTTCCTTTTGTCTATAATAGATCATTTTTCTCTGTTTAATTGATAACAAGCAAGCACCATATCAATCATATTGGAATTTGATGCCTCAAAGCTTATATTAGATATTATCTGGATTGCAATTATTTTCCAATAACACTCACCAAACATCCTGCTATTTTAAGTGCTTTTCCAGTTCTTTCAATATTTCTCAAATTTTCCTTTATCATGTGACCTTTGTCAAATATGAAAATTTTCAGCTTTATATGATCACAATCACTTTTAAGAGATTTACTAGATTCTTAATATTATGTTTTTACTAACCCTGTGTTTAACATTGACCAACTATCTCATTGCAGAAATCCAATGATAGGTAACCAGAGCTCAGCAAACTTCTCCCTCAATAAGTGCACATGCTCTCATTCACAGAGAGTGATGTCCACACATTCACAGGTAGTGGAACTCCCCTCTCCCCCAAAAAAAGGCTTTCCAGTTCAGCCCTGGGTTTCCTATCTGTTCTAGTCAAAGCATGTCATTAAATATCCACTTCATGTATTTCCTGTACCTGTTTCCCTATAGTAAGACCAGTCATATACTGAAAAATGAATGGAACCTCTAAGAAGTCTGTTTTTTTTTTTTAAATATCACATGTAGAGTTATAGAAGGCAATTTAATAAGTTTTCTCACACAAGATGGGATGAACCCCCATACCAGAATGGAGAGTAATGTTTTTAGTAACTTGATAAATAGTTCCTTAGAGACCAGGCACTGGAAATCACTGACCTGCTGAAATTAAAGCTTTTATCTTCAATCATTGTTAACAGATTTTTGCTTCCATGTTTTCTTACCCTCTCACACCCATCTATTTCACCGTTGTTTGAGGTTGGGGTGTTTTCTGGATTTACATAAAATATTGTGTAGGTTCCCTTTTCTCAGACTGCATCATTTTGGTCAGCCGCTGCCAGGGCTTCTTCAGCCCTCAGTCACTCGTTAATACCTTGCTCAGGCAACTATACATGCTAAGGATTTGAGCCATGTTAAGGGTTCTCAACACTCAGAGCCTTCCCTCAACAAGAAGATGCAAGAGGCTTGGAGGATAGGTTTTCTTACAAAACATTTATTTTATTAATTTGAAAGAGTTATAGAGAGAGATGGAGAGACACAGGAGAGAGAGAGAGAGAGAGAGAGAGGAGAGAGAGAGAGAGATCTTCCATCTGCCAGTTCACTCCCCAAATGGCAGCAACAGCCAGGGTTGGACCAGATCAAAACCAAGAACCAGGAGCTTCCTCTGGGTCTGCTATGTGGGTGGCAGGAGCCCAAGCATTCAGGCTGTCTTCCTAAACGCAATATCAGGGAGAAGGATTGGAAGTAGAGCAGCTGGGCCTTCAAACAGCGCCCTTCCGGAATGCTGATGTTGCCTTTACCCACTATGCCACAGTGCCAGCCCCAATCATAGGCTTTTTTTTTTTTTTTGACAGGCAGAGTGGACAGTGAGAGAGAGACACACAGAGAAAGGTGTTCCTTTGCCATTGGCTCACCCTCCAATGGCCGCCGCAGCTGGCGCGCTGCGGCCGGCGCACCGTGCTGATCTGATGGCAGAAGCCAGGTACTTCTCCTGGTCTCCCATGGGGTGCAGGGCCCAAGCACTTGGGCCATCCTGCACTGCACTCCCTGGCCACAGCAGAGAGCTGGCCTGGAAGAGGGGCAACCGGGACAGAATCCGGTGCCCCGACCGGGACTAGAACCCGGTGTGCTGGCACCGCAAGGTGGAGGATTAGCCTAGTGAGCCACGGCGCCGGCCCTAATCATAGGCTTTTAAACAGTGAGTTTGCAGTGGTAAAGAGAGGGGGATGGATGAAATCGAAGGGTGCCGTGGAAACATGGCAAAGGTATCAGTTTAACTTAAATCATAAATTTTACCTTCTCTAATTTTAAAGGGCACTTTCAAAATTATACCATCTTAATCTTTACTTAGAACTCCAAGGTTTTCCTTTTCCTGTCTTCTGAGCTCTTGCTTAATTAATTATCTACTCTTTTTTGAAATTTTCAGCTGCTTTTTCTCCAATGACTCCTGTTTTCTCTAAAATTCTTAACAGTGATCTAAGTTTCTCCCTCTAGTCCCCTAACTCTGCAACACGGATCAGCAACCAGAAACTGACCTCCACTACCTCCACTCTGCCCTGCTATACTCTATTCATCGAGAAAAATCAGCAATGACATCCCAAATTAACTTCCAGTAGCCTTGTCCCAGTATTCCCTCTTAACCTCAGACAGGTTTGATGATATTGACACTATTCTTCCCTTAGCTTCTAGTTCACAACTCTCACTACTCCACTGTGTCACCTGGGCTTTGGAGCTTGGGTTGAGACTGTTTTTGGCCTTTATCCAACATTATATTGAATTCCTAATGTTTTTCTTATTAATTTTAATGAAATCCCTCTATTAAAAATAGCTCTTGGAGTTTTACATGAGTTGCAAATACTTTTCCTATCTTATTTGTCCTAATTTTAATAATAAAAATTAACCAGCAATATTAATATTAAATACAATTTAGCTCTTGATTTCTGGATTTTGGTTTCCAAGTTTACAAAATGCTTATGTTGTAACTGTTACTAATACTTTCATGATGTCACTTTTTTTGCCTTTTAACATTACTCAGTCAGATATTAACTTTCTTATACCAGGTAATTAGCTAATTTTACCAATACTAAAGAACTCTAGGAATGCAATCTTTGGGCGAGTGTTATGATGCAGAGGTTAAGCTACCACCTGTGAATCTAGATATCATGTCAGAGTGCCGGTTCGAGTCCTGGCTGCTCCAATTCTCTTTCTTTCTTCCTTTCTTTCTTCCTTCCTCTCTCTCTCTCTCTCTCTCTCTCTCTTTCTTTCTTTCTTTCTTTCTTTCTTTCTGCTCCAATTCTATCCGGCTCCCTGCTCATGTGACTAGGAGGGCAGCAGAAGATGGTTTAAGTACTCAGACCCCTGCCACACATGTGGGAGACCTGGATAGAGTTCCTGGATCCTGGTTTCAGCCAGAACCAGCCCCAGGTGAACCAGTGGAGAGATCTCTTTCCCTCTGTCTCTCATCTATCTGTCACTCTACCTTTCAAATAAATCTTAAACAAACAAACAAAAGAATGTCATCTTCAAAATGTTCTGGATTCCCATATGTGTTTTGTCAGTTTCTGAACTTTAAACTCTTTTCCTTTGATCTATTTATCTAGTATTATGTCAGTTCTGAAATGTGTTAATTACTACATCTTTGTAATACATTCAATAACTGGCAGGGTTAACTTCTTTTCATTTTTCTTTCTTCAGATGTTATTTGGCTATTCACAAACATCTATTTTTCATACAAATGTTAGAATTCAACTACTGTAGCTTGAAAAATGTCTTGTTATTTGAATTGGTATCATAATAATTTATGATAATTTGGGGAAATAAGGCACTTTTGTAATACTGTTTTAATTTATTGCAAACATTGTCTGCCTTTTCACTTATTCATATCCCTTTCAGGAACCTCAAACCTAAATCTGCAAAATGAAAAGGGTGAGTTCTATGCCACCACTGCCTACCCTGTCTACACAATTTTTCAGCCGTGGAAAATAAAACAGTAAAAAGCATTCTGGAACCTCTGAACCTAAGACTGATTGTGCATATTGTAAAACCAAAATCCCAGTTCTGGGTTTTCTGTGCCATTGACAAAGTGTGTATGTTAGAAAAAAATAAATAAAACTTGTACTCTTCTTTTGTTGTACTCAGCTGATAATGATACTAACAACATAAACTTTCTACTTAGTGACTTTTGACTGTCTTCATTTTACAGTTTTAGCTCATGTAGGCAAGTTAACAGGATAACTCAGTGCAAAAATATATTTTATGTTGTTTATTTAATGTCATTCAGGATTGTTTCCTTTATGATTATTGTGATTTTAAAATAATGGAAGATAGATAGGGAAAGCATGTTTGTTCTTCCTTAGGCCCCCTCCACGTCTAAGTTGCTCCAATAGCCATTTGCGCTTTTAATCCTCTTTCTTCCATAATTCCTTGGTCCTGCCTTCCTTTCTTCCCTTTTCTCATGTATAATTTCTAGAGTTACGTGTATCCAAAGAATAAGAAAAGCAAGCAAGACACAATTTGGAATGATAATCCGACTCTATGATATGGTTTCCAAGACCTTAAATGTCATTGTTATTGTCTATCTCCATTGAATCATCATGAATCACCTGCTCTCCCTCTCCATACTCTAAGCACATTGTCCTTCCCTTAGTTGTTAAACTCATCTGTGTTTTCTCTGCCTCCAAGTCTTTGCAAGGCTATAATGCCCTGTTCTCCTCCCATGTCTTCAACTTGCTAACACTTACTCAACGTTTAATTTACAGCTTAAAACTGATCCCATAGGACACCATCCTAGACCCCTCAGATGAAGTTAGGTAGCTTTGTACATTGCACTTTCCAATCTGAGGTTTTTATGCTTTGCTAAATTTAGAGTAACCTTATTCTTGAGTTGGGTTAACTTTGCTAGTAATGTGATTCTTTTATAACCTTTACTGACTACTACAAATATTCAAGGTCAGCTCTATATCAATGAAATTTGAATATCTCTCAGCTCTCTCATTTTTCTTTGTTTAGGCTAA
This sequence comes from Oryctolagus cuniculus, assembly GCF_051225735.1. NCBI lineage: Eukaryota > Metazoa > Chordata > Mammalia > Lagomorpha > Leporidae > Oryctolagus > Oryctolagus cuniculus. The sequence goes on from NC_142869.1 coordinate 157,657,477, forward strand.
TTGACTTTTTTTTTTTTTTTTGCTGAAAGATTCACATACATTCTTTTTTTTTTTTTTTTTTTTTTTTTTTGACAGGCAGAGTGGACAGTGAGAGAGAGAGACAGAGAGAAAGGTCTTCCTTTTGCCGTTGGTTCACCCTCCAATGGCCGCCTCGGCCGGCGCGCTGCGGCCGGCGCACCGCGCTGATCCGATGGCAGGAGCCAGGAGCCAGGTGCTTTTCCTGGTCTCCCATGGGGTGCAGGGCCCAAGCACCGGGGCCATCCTCCACTGCACTCCCTGGCCACAGCAGAGAGCTGGCCTGGAAGAGGGGCAACCGGGACAGAATCCGGCGCCCCGACCGGGACTAGAACCCGGTGTGCCGGCGCCGCTAGGCGGAGGATTAGCCTAGTGAGCTGCGGCGCCGGCCTCACATACATTCTTAATGCTGATTTCTGCAGGTCTTTGTTGATGGGCTACTCTCTGTGTTGTAGTTTAGCTCCCAAATTCTAGGCATCTCAGCCTCCCAAAAGTGCAATCTGTCTTCAACTCGGGAAGATGAGCATGTTCTGCATGGTTGCTCTACTACACCATGATCCAGAGAGTATTTCTAGACACAGAACTGGTGTAATCATGCTGCTCACATAGTTTGTTGCCCTTTTTGCAGAGGTCACATTCTTGTGCTGTTGCCTAATAGTCACAAATAATCATTTTATGTATTTTGACTAGTATATATTTACGGCAAGAGGGCAAGTCTGGTTCTAGTTACTCTGTTATAATTGAAAGCAGAAGTCTCTATAATTGTATTTTAATCTTAATTTTCAGAGAATTATTTGGAAAGGAAAAGAATGAATGTGGAAAACAAATAAAAGGCTATTGTAGCAGTCAGAGAGAAATGACAGTTTCTTGGACTGTGAGATGTTAATAGAGTTGGCTAGAATTAGAAGATTTGATTTAGAGTAGATTAATTGGAGTTTCAGGGAAGCAGCCTCAAAGAAGATGTTCAGTCTTTAGAGTGAGAAACTTGGTAGATAGTAGATGCATATACTTAAAATTAGTAATAAAGATGGTGCACACAGTATAAGGAATAAGATCTGTGATGCATATGACATTAGAAATAAAATAGCTGGAAATATAATTAAAGTAGGCCTTTATAATCAGAAGAAATTTCAGTATACAGATATGCTTATGATTTTCCAAGGCAGTTGTATCAGAAACAGCACTTGTATAGACCATTGTGTAGAGATGTTCCAGGGAAGCAGCAGCAAGCCAGCAGCCACGTTTTCAACCCTCTTTGCATTGAGGAGGAAGACTAGATTCCACCAAAGAAATACAAGTAAAACTGTCTATGGCTTCTTGAAATGATTATGAGATTGCCGTGTCTCCCAAAAGTTTTTTTTTTTTTTTTCTTGCCAACAGAATGGGAAAGTCTGTTATCTGCAAGAAGATGATTCACGAGTTAGAAGCAGTTCATATCTCTGGATGAACATGTTGAACTACAGACTAGGAATGCCCATACTGGGTAACAATATTCAAGAGATACTTTGATTTCATTAAGTCATCAAAATTAGGGTTTTATGTGCCACAACAACTTTCATTTGTTGTTGTTGTTGTTGTTTTTAAAGATTTTATTTATTTATTTGAGAGGTAGAGTTACAGACAGTGAGAGGGAGAGACAGAGAGAAAGGTCTTCCTTCCATTGGTTCATTCCCCAAATGGCCACAACAGCCAGAGCTGAGCCAATCTGAAGCCAGAAGCCAGGTGCTTCCTCCCAGTCTCCCATGTGGGTCCCAGGGCCCAAGCACTCGGGCCATCTTCTACTACTTTCCCAGGTTATAACAGAGAACTGAATTGAAAGAGGAGCAGCTGGGACTAGAACCGGCGCCCATATGGGATGTCGGCGCTGGAGGTGGAGGATTAACCTACTGCACGATGGCGGCGGCCCCCACAACAGCTTTCATTACCTTATTCTGCCAAGAAGGTATAAGAGTGCTTAAAAATAGACTATAGAGAGATGAGAAATGCACCAAGAGCTTCCAGACTTATAATCAGATGGCAGAGGAGAAATAAATTGTTCCCAAAAAGATGAGAGCAAAAGCAACAGAATGCAATATTACTGTAGTATTGGGGGAAAATCCCTTCAAAGAAAGAAGAAATATTTAACTGGGTCAAAAGTAGATAGAGATCAAGAAAGACTAATATGGTATTCATTATAGTTAGCATAAGGGAAGATCCTGTTACTTTTAACAAAATCCAACTACTAGGGAAATGGATAAGATACGAATGTATGAGAAAATTTCGGGGAGGAAAATATGGGTAAAAGACATAGGATTCAAGAAAGATTCATTTTAAACTGGGGGAAAATATTACCCCAGACTTTAAACATTGTAATGCTAAAGGTCAAGTATGATAATGAGGGGAAGATGGAAGAAACAGGACTAGGTGGTAATGAATGGGGTGTTGGATCTAGAACAAGGAATGTAATCTTAAGGAATGTGGAGATATTAGTCTCTGATGGAAACAGAGCAGTGTATTTCCTTCATTAAAATAAGAAAGGTAGACAACTGAAGAGGTACAAACTGGAATTACATTTGGTGATACAGTGGAGTGCAGTTGATGCAAGTTCAGAAAGTGGCTTCAATATCCTATTTGGAAGTTTCCTGCTGAAAGATAAGAATATGCAGGTGGGATTTAAGGAGTGTGGAAAATAATAGAATGGTCATGTGTAGTAGAAGACAATTGATTTGAAAAATAATAACACAGTGCTGCATTACCTGAGATGTATTTGAATTTGATGATAATAGCTTTATAGTGAAAATCCATTTAACATGCTTTGGACATCTCCTATAGTATTCTGTTACACAAAGTCATAAATAAGGCAGATAATTGGGTTCATCATGATTTGTAATTTTGCCAAACAAGGATAAAGGGATTGTAGAGTTGGCAATGGAAAACTTAAGATGATAGATGGTAACGACTAAGAGAATAGGAAAGAAAGAGATGACAACTGACATCTGACAGATGGGAATAAAGCATGAGGATAAATGGACCAGAATCATAATACTAGTGATGTGAATTCTAATAGAATTAATTAAATAAAGAAGTTGAGAATGTCACTTGCAGTTAATGAGTGGGTTATTTAAATTAGTTCTTTTTGAGATGAAGCAGCTTTAGATGAAGAAAAATTCCATGTTCTGCACAGAATGCAGAATGGAACTGCAACTCAGCAGAGATCAGGTAGGACTGTTTCCTACACTCATGGGCTCAGATGAACACAAAGACTACGTTAAAGAAATGCAAAATAGTAAGAGGCCCTATGAGATAATCTGCTCTATAGTTTTAATCGCTGTCAGTATAAATGCCTGGTACTTCTTTGTGTCTGCGAGTGTACAAATCAGGTCTATTTTGTTTACTGTTATATTTTCTGCATCTAGCACAGGTTGTAAATAAATGAATTAATGAGGGATGGTATGGTAGCCACCCTCCAGGATGATGCTTAATGAGTTTTGCTCCTGCTATTCACATCCTTGGATAGTCCTGTCTCACACTATACCATGGTTGGCCCGTAAGAAGTAGTGAAAGTGTAGGTGCAGCACTTCTGAGGGCAGTTTATGAACGTCTGCAGCATCCACCTTAGATCACTTGCCCTGGGAGAAGCCACATCATGAGCAGTACCTGGTAAGGAACTAAGATTCTACCAGCAGCCATGTGAATAAGCATAGAAACTCATCATCAGCCCTAAGTCGTCAGAAACTGGAGCCTTGACCCACAGCTTGTCTGCAGTCTCATGAAGGACCCTGAGATGGTACCAATCAGCAAAACCGTGGCTGGATTCCTGATCCACAGAAGATATAATGTTAGTTGCTTTAAGTTGATAAATTTGTGGGTGAGTTTTTATGCAGGAATGGATAGCTGATCAGTTGCTTGGGTTGAATTCTTCAGAACTTATTCCCTTTGCTATTTCTCCCTTTCAGGTCTAGAATCACAAATAATTGACTCAGTCCCTACTCTATGTTATAATAATTTAAAGAGTCTGTGATTTCTGCATTATTAATAAAAACATCACATATGAATTTGTATTCAAAGGTATAAAATACCACTGAATTATAGCACAATGGCTTGCTTTCTCATTTTGTGAGTTATTGTGTAGGTTGATATCAGCAAGTGTAAAGAATTTCAAAATTACAATAATTGCTCAACTGACATTGAATTATTGCCATATTTGGCACTGTCTTCAATTTTTCTCAAAAGCAAATCCAGTTAGAATAATAAGTTATAATTTATACTAGTCAAAAATGCACTTGCAGCATTGGATTGTTCCACTGATGTTTAGGTTTCTCATTCCATTCCTAATTCTATGTAATTATAGTCCCAATAATAATAAACCCAAAAATAGATTGAGAACTTAATTTTGGTGATAAATAATATTGGAGGCAACACAATTTCTGCTTAAGACAAGTGTTTATTCATCTCATTGCTTAAAAACAAAGAATTACATAATGAAAATCTATTACAAGAAGAAATATTTAAAAGTTCATTATATTTTCAGAAAAGGCAATTAAATGAATTGAAGGAATACTGCCTGCTATTTTTCAAATGAGAATGTCTATTTTCAACAGATATTTCAAGAATTTTAGAATAAAATTATTGATTATTAAAGTAGGATATAATTAGTTGGATTGAGAATTTCCTAAATAAATTCTAAGAAAATAATAGCTACTTTACAAAATATATACTAACCTCTTAGGGTTTCCCAATTATCCGTGCAAAATGTAGCAATCAAAATGTTAAATAATATCACTAGAATTCCCTCTACATATGCAAATAATGTGCATAATGTTTCCCTTTTACATTACTTCAGTATAATATATATTGAAAATATGAAACTCTCATTATTTATGAGATTAATTGAATCCTGCAGGAATATTACATATTTTTCCAAATTTCTCCTGCTTAAAAATCATGATAATCACATGCATTTTGTGTAACATTCTCTGACTTACATATTTAATTATTGAAAATTTATACTTTTATGTAGTCATACCTGTATTACAGTAATGTGATCCACTTTCCATTTGTTCTGTGTAATAACCAGATGACATTCAATTCTTCGGTTAAATTTGACTCAAATGACAGACTTTGAAGCACAATTAGCATTGTGAAATTTGCTCTAAAATCATTTCAACACACATTCAAAATTGTTCTCGTTCACACACAATAAAGGCTTGCCTCATTCTGCTTTGCAACTCACCTATCCTGAATGACAAGTTGAAAAAATCAACACATCAGGATAAAAGAGAGTTCACAGTTCTTAATAAAAACTTTTTGAAGTCCTGTCACATGTTTTAGATAATATTCAACTGGAGAATATCAGCAAATATTTATTAAATTAGAACCTTAAGGGCGAGAACAAACATCTCTCATGCTTTGTGGTATCTACTTCCTCCTTCCACTCATGTGGTATCTAATACAATTCACAAAATTGGTGATACATACTTGTCGTTGACTTGACAATGGCCATGAGAACATTTCTTTCTCTGCTAACTTTTTATTTGGTTTGGATCTTCTTTTGTGTTAATGAGCTTAGAGATAGACTGTGATCATACTTATGTTTCCAAAGTTAAAAATTTCTTTAGATATGTATGTTCTGCCATGAAGTGTCATGAAAACAGACATAGAATAATTCAACCATTACATTAAGAACACTAGTGTAGGAGCCAACACTGTGGCATAGTGGGTGAAGCTTTCACCTGAGACACTGGCATCCCATGAGGGCACCGGCTCGAGTCTCAGCTGCTCCACTTTCAACCCAGATCCCTGCTATGGCCTAGGAAAAGCAGTGGAAGATGGCCCAAGTCCTTGGGCTCCTGTACCCTCATGGCAACATGGAAGCAGCTCTGATTCCTGGCTTCAGCCTGGCCCACCTCCAGCCATTGTTTCCATCTGGGGAATGAGCCTCTCTCTCTCTCTCTCTCTCTCTCTCTCTCTAACTCTGACTTTCAAAACAAATAATTTAAAAAAAAAGAATATTAGTATAAATGCAGAAGAAGGGGTTCTAATGAATTTGGCCTTTGTGGAACATAAAATATCAGTTAGTTAGATGATACCAGTTGGCTATTGATTCCAGAGAGGTGTCAATCTCTAGACATGCTTAACAGAGGACTATATCCTAGGCTCACACATAACTAGGAACCAGAAAACTCAGCTCCCTAAGCAGCCCAACATGTGTTCCTGCAGGAAAGCTATGACGAGTAGCACAGTGCCTTGCTTCTTTCCATTCTCCATGCTTCCAATCATACATGCATCCTTGTACACTTTAATTGTCTGAAAATTACTAAGAAAAATATGTTTACTGATTTAAAACAAAGGGAAATTTGAATTTTTCATAATTATAGAAAGGGTACACATTTCCCCTCTCAGGAAGACAGACAGAAATTCCATTTTCCACTTTCCACCATCTGGTGAGAGGAGGGTTTCCCCAATTCCCACCACTCCTCCTGTCCCTACTTCTAACTGGTGTCTTTCTGGGAGTCTTCTCAGCCTGTAAGCCCATGGAGGATATCAGGTCACAAGGAGTCCCAAGTTCACAAGGATAATTTCCATTTCTACAAGTTTGTGCATCCATTTGTTTGTTCTCCACACAGAAAAGGCCTTCTTAGTCTTCCCTTCATAATAAAATCCTATAAAATGAACACACCTTTTAGCTCATAATCTCATTTCTAACACTTCATCTTAAAGAGAAAAAAATTAAAGGATATCATTGTAGACTTGTAGCCCTCCAGCGTAACGTTACTCGTAATAGTAAAAATTGGAAGCAATTAAGTAAAATTCACCATAGGGAAGTGTGTAATAAAATTATAATATAGACTCTCAATAGGATATCATGCAACATTATATTATAGTTAGGAAGACTGGATTGTAAACTACAAAAACATGGGCTTTATGTTAATTAAAAAGAAGTAGATTAAACAAATTTCTGTGAATTTAAAAAGTAAGACATAGAATATAAATTGCATTTGCACCATGATGACAAATCGGCAAAAGCATATAATGCTTGAAAAAGGGTGATGAGAGACTAAAAAAAATAATATAATAGTTTTTGTTGGTTGGTTTTTTAAATATCCTTTTTTATTTATTTGAAAGGCAGAGATACAGAGATATTTTTATTTATTTGAAAGGACAGAGAGAGGGAGAGAGGGATTTTCCATCTGCTGGTTCACTCCCCAAAGGGCCACACAGCCAGGCTTGGGCCAGGCTAAATCCAGGAGCCAGGAACTTCCTCTGGGTCTCCCATGTTGGTATAGGGTCTCAAGCATATGGGCCGTCTTCCACTGCTTTTCCAAGCCCTTTAGCAGAGAGTTGGAGGGAAGAGGAGCAGTAGGGATGCTAGCATTGCAGGTGACAGCTTGACTTTTTTTGCCACAGTGCTGGCCCCTTGTTGGTGTTTTGATTATTTTACTATTGCTTTTACAAAAGGGTGATAGGTTTATGGGACTTTTTATGTAAAATATTATTTTTATAATGAAAGAGGGGGACAATGAAAGTGGAGTGTTTCCTCCAGAGGAAAACAGAAATTAGACTTAATTTATTACAATGATGTTTAAATCAGACTGTGCTAAAGCAGAACAATTAAACTGCACTGAAAAGTGGGTGCTGGCTGGTCTGTCAGGCTTCTTCACTCTCAGTGTGATTCCTTCAGACATCAACCTCATATTAAAACTGAGGACTGTCCATATCCCAGGTACTTCACAGAACTTGAGATTCAAGGCCGGCACCAAAGTCTCTCATAAATTCCAAACCAGAATCTTGGGAGGGAAGGAGAAGGCTGATGAAAGGTTGAGTGAGGGATAGTGGGTTATAGCTTCATAGGAGTAATATGTTCTGGGGGTCTACTGCACAATAGGGTGATTACTGATAAAATTGACGTACTGTATATTTTGCTGGGAAAATAAAAACAAGATAGAAGATAGGATTTTGGATGTTTTCACTATAAAGAAGTGTTAAATGCTTGGAGATATAAATGTGTTTGCCATGATTAGACATTGCACATGTGATGTACCAAAACATCACGTAGTATCCCACAAATGTATATAATTTTTATGTCTGTTTTAAATAAAAAAAACTTTTAAAGAAAAATATACATATATTTCAAAATATTTTGCACTAAAATAAGCTTTTTTTTATTTATTTATTTTTGACAGGCAGAGTGGACCGTGAGAGAGAGAGACAGAGAAAGGTCTTCCTTTTCCATTGGTTCACCCCGCAATGGCCGCTGTGGCTGGCGCATAGCACTGATCCGAAGCCAGGAGCCAGGTGCCTCCTCCTGGTCTCCCATGCAGGTGCAGGGCCCAAGAACTTAGGCCATCCTCCACTGCACTCCCAGGCCACAGCAGAGAGCTGGCCTGGAAGAGGGGCAACCGGGACAGAATCTGGCGCCCCGACCAGGACTAGAACCCGGTATGCCAGTGCCGCAGGCCGAGGATTAGCCTATTGAGCCATGGCGCCAGCCAAGCTTACCTTTTTAAATAGAAAAGATGATGTGTAGATGTTAAAATAGTTACTAGCTTGTGGGGGCCGGCACTGTGGCTTAGCGGGTAAAGCCTCGCCCTGCAGTGCTGGCATCCCAAATGGGCGCCAGTTCAAATCTCAGCTGCTCCACTTCCAGTCCGGCTCTCTGCTGTGATCTGGGGAAGCAGTGAAAGATGGCCTAAGTCCTTGGGCCCCTGCACTCTTGTGGGAGACCTGGAAGAAGCTCCTGGCTTTGGATTGGCACAACTCTGGCTGGCCATCTGGGGAATGAACCAGCAGATGGAAGACCTCTCTCTCTCTCTCTTCTATGCCTCTGCCTCTGCCTCTGCCTCTCTGTAACTCAGTCCTTCAACAAAAATAAAATCTTAAAAAAAAATAGTTGCTAGCTTGAAAAGAAGAATTCCAAACCTGACAAGTAAGTTAAAACCAAGTCATAATCCACAAAACTCGGCATGTTCCATGTGCTAAAAAAATGTTTAAACACATGCAGGCAAATACAAGTGTTTCCATGGAGATATACAATCTAAAGATAGAAGGAAACACACGAAAAAATATAACAAATCTTATTATTAAATTGCATTATCATCTGTAGGTGATCTTATTCTTTATAGTTTTATATTTTCTAATTTTTCTTTTTTAAATATTTATTTATTTGAAGGGGAGAGAGAGTGAAAGAGTGTGTGTGTGTGCATGTGACAGAGAGAGAGAGAGAATCTTCCATCTACTGTTTCATTCCCCAAATGGCTGTAATGGCCAGAGCTGGCTGAAGTCAGGAAACCAGAACTTCATCCAGGTCTCCCCCATGGGAGTATTTGAGATGTCTTCCACTGCCTTCCCAGGCACATTAGCAGGGAGCTGGATCAGAAATAAAACAGCTAGGACTCACATCTGCATTCCAATATAGGATGCCCTCCTTGTAGGCAGCAGTTTAGCTCACTATACTGAAATACAAGTGCTCCTATTTTCAAATTTTTCTATGCATGTATTATTTTATAAATAGAAAAATACTATTATTAAAGTTAGATCATAATAATATAATTTAAAATAAAATGAAATAGAATTCTGGAGCCCCAGCCCCACCTCCCTGGGAAGCCAGCCCCTCATGCTCCTGTGGCTGGATCAAAATAGCAGAGTAGGGAGGGAGCTCACTGCTCTAGTCTAGCAGATAGTTTAAAAAAAAGTTGGAGAAGCACAGCCTCAGCGAAGAGTGAGGGAGAAAACGGCAGAGGAAACTCCACGCGAATTAGAGGGACACTGTGGATGATGTGGAGGGTGTGGACGAGCACAGTTCAGGACACCAGCTGCCGGGAGCCTCTGCACCAGCCCTGAAGTGAGGTGAGACCAGACTGCAGCAGCCCAAGCCCCTGGGGATAAAGCTACAGCAAGACCCTGGCGGGAATCCGGCTTGGAGCCCTGTAGGGGACAGTGTACCTCCAAGCTAGAGGAGAAGAAACAAGGGGGCCTGTTTCTCCCCCAGCAGTGTGCACCAGCGTCCTGCAACAGGCCCGTAGAGGGTGGGCGCCATTTTGGACACAGGTAACAGCTGTGCTGGCTCCTGTCCGAGCCCAGCAACCAGCCGAGCGGAGACACCTGCGTTTGGCAGGGAGAACTGACAGAGCTGGGTGCTCCTGACTGTGAAAACTGTGGCCACGTGGGAGGGCACAGGGTGTAGCTGGGACTTTGGACAGTCACGGTGGTAGACTCCACATGCTGAGTTTCCTGGTTACCTGGTGAGGGTCCTTGCTGGGGAATCTGAGCTCACACTGAGGACTGCACAGATCCTATGTGTGGTCCTTGTGGCAGAGTGGGCGAATATTGGACCCACTGGGGCTAGCGCCCAGGCTCTGTTCTCTTTGAGGAGAGGTGGTGAGCCTGAGACTACACCAACAGATTGGAACAAACTTCCCCTCTGATAAAATAAAAAAGATTGACCACGCCCAAGCTGGGTGTTGCCTAGGACACTTGGTTCGCCTGGAGCACTGAACAGAGCTCACCAGTCACACCCAGCACATGCCTCTAGGTATTCACTGAAAAAGCAGATGCTCCACTAATCCACAGAGGTATAATCTGAAGATTAGTGCCATCACACAAAAGAAACCAACAAGTATCTCCAGAAATGCCGAATAGTAAATGCAGGAATTCAAGAAACAAGAATAGGGAAGACAACAGGATGCCCGCAAAAGAACATAACACTTTAATACCAGAATGTGAAAGTGAAGAGACTGAAGAACTGACAGAAATGGAATTTTAAAAATTGAGCATACGAGTACTTACAAGTAGTCAGAAGCAACTGCATGAAGTAACAGAATTCATACATGACATGAAAGGAAAGTTCTCCCAAGACATGCGTATCTTATATAAAAATCAAAATGAAATCTTGGAAATGCTGAATAAAACAAAACCGGAAATGTTGAATTCAATAGAACGACTAACAAATTTAGTGGAAATCCTTAACAACAGAATCCGTAAAGCAGAAGAAAGAATATCCAACTTAGAAGGCAAATTGCAGAAAATTTTACGGTCAGACCAAAAACAGGAAGAAATTTGAAAACTAAAAAACACCGTTGGAGATCTATAGGATACTCTCAAATGGCCCAACATACTGGTCCTAGGAGTTCCTGAAGGCATGGAAAGAGATAATGGATTAGAAGGTCTTAGTGAAATAACAAAGCTTCTCTAATTTGGAGAAAGAAAGAGACATCCACATACAGGCAGCACATAGAACTCTTAATAGACATGGCCAGAAGAAGTCTTCACTGCATCACATTGTAGTCAAAGTCTCCACAGTAAAACATAAAGAAAATATTTCAAAATGTGCACAAGAGGAACACAAGATTACTTTCAGAATCGTATGTATATAAAGTTAATTGAAAATAGATCTTAGTAAAATTTAGGGAGGAGGAAGGAGGGTGGGAGTATGGGTGGGAGGGTGGGCACGGTGGGAAGAATCACCATGTTCCTAAAGTTGTCCTTATGACATGAAGTTTGTAACTGTAAAGCTGTATAGTTCTGCATACATTTCTACAGACTGACTTCACTTCTAAGGGTATAATTTTAAAACTTGCTGTGGGAACTTGAATCCCCTTAAGCTGGGTGGCAAAACATTTTAAGTGTTAAAGTGGTCATATAGATAGAATTAAGTGGTGATTATAATAGAGTTAAAAAGGAGAGAATGCTCCAACATGGGAAGCAGTCCACACAGCAGACTCATAGAATGACAATCGCTTTAAGTAGCACTCTGGCCTCAGAATCAGTCCATAAGGCATTCTGGTTTGGCTGAAAAGCCCACCAGAGCATTTCAGGCATGGAAAGCCAAGACACTGTGGCAAAAAACATCCTAGATGAAGGATCTTGGTGGGTGAGACCCCAGTGTAAAGAAGTGGTCATCAAAGAGGGATGTACTTTTCTCTGAAGGGAGGAGAGAACTTGCACTTTGCTCATGGCGTTGTTGAAATACTGCTGGAGTCTGTGTATTCAAAAGGCTTCCATAGCCTAGGTAGCTCATGTCAGGAGCCTCGGTTGATCACTGATGTCATACAGGAGAGTGTTAATTGTTAAATTAACAACAGAAGAAGTCAAGGTGCACTAACTTCCCATGCAGGACCGACCCTCTATCCTCAAAGAGTTGTATTACGAGAGTTAACAGTAAAACTTGTTCCCAGAGATTTATTTCATTTTAGTGTATTAAGTGGAAGATATTCTTATGTCTAAGTGCTTGCAAAAGATGTATCATTCTTGGGAGCCTCTTTAAAGTGTAAAGTTTCTAAAGAATGAAATTCGAGATGCAGTGACTTTGAACAGCCCTTGTCTCAACTGTTGAAGAACTTTTTTTTTTCATACAAATTACCGAATTGTTTTACTTAGTATAGAGTTAATATTTTGTGTATAAAATTGAGGGTCCGGTGCTATGGTGTAGCAGGTAAAGCTGCAGTGCCGGCATTCCATATGGGTTCCAGCTGCTCCAGTTCCGATCCAGCTCTCTGCTATGGCCTGGGAAAGCAGTGGAAGATGACCACGACCTTGGGCCCCTGCACCTGCATGAGAAGACCCGGAGGAAGCTCCTGTCTCCAGGCTTCAGATCTGCACAGCTCCAGCCGTTGTGGCCAATTGGGGAGTGAACCAGCGGATAGAAGATCTCTCTCTCTCTCTCTCTGCCTCTCCTTTTCTCTCTGTTTAACTCTCAAATAAATAAATAAATCTTTTTAAAAATAAAAAAATAGAATTCTGGTTCTTTGAGATTCAATAAGACAATATATTCTAACTCACTTAGTTTTACCATGGGGGAAAGGAGGAACATCTCATGCCACATAACCCATTTGAACACAGTGCCTATACTTTCTATAACAATGATAATCCTTGGAAAATTATTTTATATACTGTACAATGTTCCCTGATATTTTCTCCTGCTCCCAAAACAATATTTATCTTATGCTGACTTCTATTTAGTGTATTATAATTGTTCATTACTGGTGAAACCTTTTTCTTCCTTACATAAGGAAAGGAACTAACACTTATTGAGAGATGCTGAGAGATGCTGTATTGGCCACAGTGAGATCATCTTTTAAAGCAATCTAATCCACTCTTCAGTCATAGACAAAATTAAACAATTAGACCACTTGGATTTCCATTGGCACTTTAAAATTCACAAAGAACATTCACAAATATTATTTCATTTAATACTCATAAGGATCCTGTAAGACAAATACACAACTCTCATTTATCAAGGAGGCAACTGAGATTTAGATAAATTGCCCAGCCTCACACAACAAGCAAACAGAGGCAGAGTCCAGATGATTTTCTGAGTCTCAAAGCCCACATAGAGCTTTTGCTATAACATCTTGGCTACTACATTGAAGAAAACCCTCACTAATTGATACCATTCTGCCAAAGTTCGTTCTTCCCACCTGCTCTGAGCAAGATTGGCTGAATTCCAGGCAAAGCCAGCACTTGCTGCCACTATGTTGTTTATTCAGTGGCTGCCTACCAAATCTATTCATCACCACTCCAAAGGAAGAGTGAAGTTTCACTTTGCTAAGTAAGCACCCTGCTACAGTGTACCTATAGCAGCACAGCACAATTTTACTTGGTTTTGCTGTGATTTAATTAGCTTCCAAAAATCTCAGCTCTAACATATTTAATATATGCAAAAAATGTTATATTACTAAATGTTTATAATAGAGATGTGAAAATTCTCTTCTAGCAAATCACAACTTGTAAGTTTGCAAGACCAAAATTAGGGGTGAAAATTAACTCCAGGCACTGGGCACAGAGCCAGTGGATTGCCTTTTGGATAATCTTGTCATTGAGGAAGATCTCACAGTTACAATCTATCAGAAAAAAGGATAAGGGAATTGAAAAACATAGGAGACCCTGATGTCTGTAGATTAAAGAGCAACAAGTCTATTTTCCACTATATAGAAAAAAACCTCATCTTTAAATTTACATTAGAATAACATAAAAGAAAAGAAAAATGACAAAAAGAAAAATGATTATTGCTAGGAATAGACACAATCCCAAAGTGAGTTCCTTAAATAAAATCTGAGAGTGTTAAACAGAGAAGTGGTATCACAGAACTGTAAATCATTGATTATGATGCCATTTAATGTTGCCTCCTGAGAATTTATGATATATGTGAGTTCAAGAGATGAGAGTTAGGTTTAAAAATGTTTTAGAGCATTAAATATAAATAAGAGTAAGAAAATTGAAATTCTTCAAAACACGGTAACTATTATCTTTGATGGTTTTATATAAATATTTTTCCTACAAAATTCTAATTTAATTCTTTTATTATGCACCTTGCAGAAAACATATGAAATATATCTAATAGTATATTCATTTGAAGAGGTGTACAATTTTAGCTCTGAGTAATAGGCATTTCTGCATAAGCTCATGTGGAGACACAGAAAAAGACTTGATAAAGGTAATCAAAAGGCAAAAGTGAAAGAAATACAAACTATGGTCAGCTGTTTGCTCAGGACAATTTTATATGTAGCTTGCAGAGTAGAAATATTTCTTGGAAAATAAATAATATTTAGTTCTGAGTATAATAGGATACTGAATATAATTTTCCTTGTTTGCTCAGCATTTTAACTCTGGCCCAATCAAAAAGCCAATGATTCATACTAAAGATAGTCACCTTAAACAAAAATTCAATTGAGACCCTTAACGTTGTTTAAGAGACTGTAAAGCCTGCTCTTAGAAAATGCTCTGAGGCCGGCGCCGCGACTTATTAGGCTAATCCTCCACCTGCGGCACCAACACCCCAGGTTCTAGTCCCGGTTGCTCCTCTTCCAGTCCAGCTCTCTGCTGTGGCCCAGGAAGGCAATGGAGGATGGCCCAAGTGCTTGGGCCCTGCACCCCATGGGAGACCAGGAGGAGGCACCTGGCTCCTGGCTTTGGATCGGCGCAGCATGCAACGCGCCGGCCATGGTGGGCATTTGGTGGGTGAACCAACAGAAAGGAAGACCTTTCTCTCTGTCTCTCTCTCTCTCACTGTCTAACTCTGCCTGTCAAAAAAAAAAAAAAAAAAAAAAAAGAAAGAAAGAAAGAAAGAAAAGAAAAGAAAATGCTTTGAGACATCCAAGTAAGGAAGAGTGGGCAGTGCTCAGTTCTCTAGAGAATTAGTGCAGTGTTTGTGTTGAAAATATTTTCTTGCGTTCACCATATCTTTATTTTCCAAAGCTAAGTGATCTGTTTGAAGGAACTTATGTTTATAAGTGAATTATTCATAAAGAGGTATGGTGACATCCCAATTGAAGATATTAAATTTGGTGGACTGAATATATACATTTACCCTTACTCCTTATTGAAATCCTATTTTAAAAGTTAATAGAAATGTTTTAAGGAATTACATCACAAAAACAAAGCCAACAGAAAAGAAAATCATTGTAAAGCAAACAAATGTAGAAAATAATTTGAAAATCAGGTTAATATTAACTAATTTACCAATATGGAGAGAGTTGAACCCTAAAATGGCAATGGTGAAAACCAATAAGCAACCCACCTTGCTCTGCAGGTCCATGAAAACAAAGATAATTGGTAGCCCCATGTGCTTAGGTAAGTAAGCATGATTTAAACAGAAGATTGTCTCTAAAACCTATAACCCAATGGATTTGAACTTTTTGCAAAGACATACAAATTGCCAGCAGGTATCTGGAAGAAACGTTCACTTGCTAATTGTCAAGAAAATTAAAAATCAAAACCATAATGAGATATCATCTCAACAATTGTCAGTGTGGCTCTCATAAATGTAAAATACCAAATGACACTTGTTGGAGAAGATGTAGGCATTCAAAATGATTCAAACACTGCGGAGCTTCCTCAAAAAAATTAGAACTAGATCTTCCATATGATCTGGAAATCCCACCTCTGGGTATTTATCCAAAAGAACTGAAATTAGGATCTTCAGCAGATAATTAGCACTCTTATATGTAGTTTAGAATTATCCAGATAAGTATTGAACATATGCAAAACACTTAAATGTCCACGGACAACTAAAGGAACAAAGAAAAAGGCCTACATATGATGAGATACTATTCAACGTTAGAAAAAAAAGTGGGAGAGAATTCTGTGATATGCAATAACATGGATGTATCTTAAGAAAATTACACTGTGAAATAAACCTGTAACAAATATATAAACACTACATAATTCCACTTATATGAGTTATCTAAAATGTTAGATTCTTAGGATAAAAAAGTGGAATGATGGATGACTGGGAATATGGAGAGGGAATATTGACCATTGCTAATCAATGGCCATAAAGTTTCAGTTAAGCAAGATGAACATACTCTATGGTCTTCTATACAACATTGTGCCTATAAAAAACCAGCATTTTATTAGGCACTTAAAATTTTGTTGACAATAAATTTCAAGTTAAGCAGTAAGATAAAGTGATACTTCTCATCATACCCTCACTTCTCTTTCCTTTCTTATTTATTCTGTTAATTTTTACAATGACATACTTTCACTTTACTTTATAATCATGTTTAAGCCTCCAATAAGCAAAGAATTCAACAAAATCTAAAGAAAATAAACACTGCCCCTCAACAGTAGAGACAAGGGCTGTAAACAATAATCAAATCTCAAAATTTCAATTTCACTCACATACGTTATATTTTGTGTACTCCATTAGTTACCACAGATCAGGGAAAACATGGTATTTGTCCTTTTGGGACTGGCTTATTTCACTAAGCATAATAGTTTCCAGTTGCATCCACGTTGTTACAAAAGACAGGATTTCATTCCTTTTATGGCTGAGTAATATTCCATGGCATGTATGTGTATATATATATATATATATATATACACACACACACCACATTTTCTTTATCATGTCATTGGTTGATGGACATCTTGGCTGATTCTGTACCTTAGCTCTTGTGAATTGAGCTGCAATAAACATGGGGGAACAGATAACTGATTTCATTTCATCTGGGTAAATTCCCAGGAGTGGGATGACTTGGTCATATGGTAGCTCAATTTTCAGATTTCTGAAGAATCTCCATACTGTCTTCTACAATGGCTATACTAGTTTACATTCCCACCAACAGTGTATTAGAGTACCTTTTCCCCACATCCTTGCCAGAATTTATTATTTTTTGATGATTGGATGACAGCAATTCTAACTGGGGTGGTGTAAAACTTTATTTTGATTTTTATTGTTTTTCTTTGATGGCTAGTGATCCTGAGTATTTTATCATGTGTCCATTGGCCAATAAAATTTCATTCTTTGAAAAAATCCTGCTCAAGTCCTTTGCCCAATTCTTAACTGGATTGTTTATCTTGTTGTTGTAGAGTTTCTTGAGTTCTTTATAGGTCCTGGATATGAATCTTTTATCAGATGCATAGTCTGCAAATATTTTCTTGCATTCTGTTGTCTGCCTCCTTTCTTTATTTAGTGTTTCCTTTGCAATGCAGAAGTTTCTTAATTTGACATAATCTCAGTTGTCTATTTTTACTTTGATGGATTGTGCTTCTGGAGTTTTTTCCAAGAAGTCTTTGTCTATGACAATGTCTTACACAACTTCCTTAATGTCTTCCTCTAGTAATTTGATGGTATCATATCATAGATTTAGATCCTTGATCCATTGTGAGTTGATTTTTGTACAAGATGTAGGCATACATCAAATTTCCCAGCACCAATTGTGAAGAGACTGTCCTTGATCCAATGATTGATTTTAACTCCTTTTTCAAATATTAGTTGGTAGTAGATGCATGGATCAATTTCTGGGGTTTCTATTCCATTCCATTTATCTACATGTCTATTTTAGTGTCAGTCTTCTTTGATTATAACTGCTCATTAGTATCTCTTAAAATCTGGTATTGTGGTATCTCTGGCTTTGTATTTGTTGTTTAAGATTACTTAGCTGTTCAGGGTCTCTTATGTGTTCATATGAAACATATATTTATTCTAGATCTGTGAAGAATGTCCTTGGTATTTTGGTTGGGATTGCATTGAATCTGTAAATTACTTTGGGTAGTATGGAAATTTTGGTACTAATTCTTCCTATCCTCGAACATGGAAGATTCTTCCACTTTTTGTATTTTATTTCTTTTTTTAATGTCTTGTAATTTTCATTGTAAACATCTTTCATCTCCTTGGTCAAACCAAAAAGTTGACTCAAAGTCTATTTTAAAAAACTAGAGTACTAAGTCTTCTGCCTTACCCCTCACATTCAGATTACTATTCCTGGTAAAGATGAAAGATTTTCAGGAGAGTGAAATAGATAATAAATAGATAAGAGAGTGAAATGATAGAATGAGAATAGGATACTATTTTTAAAGTACATTTAGAGAATAAAAAGAGCTCTTGAAAATATAAAGTATGGTTACAGAAACAGTAAATTAAATAAATGTGTTGATCTGAGTTGTGAAAAATCTCTTGGGAAACAATGGGTGAAAATCAACACATTAGGAACAAGAAAAATGAGAGGATCAATCTTGAAGGTCTAGTATTCAAATAATGAGAATTCAGAGAGATAAAATAAATGAGAGGGGAAATGAAAATTTCAAAAATATTTTAAATACTGAAGAACAAAAATATACAGATTTTAAGATCTGAGTGCCAGATTGGAGGAAGAAAAAGAGAGGCATGGAGATAGAATCAAGAATCTGAATGGCCTTGGAAGTCTCATCTATCTCACTGATAACCAGAAAAAACAGTTCAATGCCTTCAAAATTCTGAGCAAAATTATATACAACTTAGCATTTAAGACCTAGCCACAATCAATCAAGATAAGGGTAAGCATGCCAGCATCGTGGTACAGTGGGTTAAGCTGATGATTGCAAAGGTCAGCATCCCATTTCAGAGTGCTGGTTCGAGTCCTGGCTGCACTTCTTCTGATCTGTCTCTCTGATAAAGGCACCTGGGAAAGCAATATAAGATTGTCCAGATACTTGAACTCCTGCCACCCATGTAGGAGACTAGAATGTCGTTTCAGGCACCTGAATTCAGCCTGGATCAGCTCTGGTTATTGTGACCATTTGGAGGGGGGGGGAGGATGAATCCGTTATTAAGATTTTCTCGCTCTCTGTCTCTCTCTCTCTCTCTCTCTCTCTGCCTTTCAAATAGTAGAAAATAGGTAAGTATAGAGATTCTTGTGCAGAGACAAAATCCTCCAATTTTCATTCTGTGAACAGTTTCTCAGTAGTAGACCCTGGAAACAGGTTTGGAGGAAGAAGTAACAAGAATCTCTAGGATGGTGAAAGGAGATTCCAGGAGAAAAGATTGGCAGGGACTTGGTATTAAAGAATCCAAAGTGAATCAGATCAAAAATTTATGGAGGCATTATCACCTAAAGTAATGAAATAGACAGAGAAACTCTTTTGTCTAAAAGTAGTTAGAGAGAAAATGTATATTATTTGGTGAAAAATTTGGGGTGGA
This sequence comes from Oryctolagus cuniculus, assembly GCF_051225735.1. Lineage (NCBI taxonomy): Eukaryota > Metazoa > Chordata > Mammalia > Lagomorpha > Leporidae > Oryctolagus > Oryctolagus cuniculus. The sequence continues at coordinate 157,676,867 of NC_142869.1, forward strand.
ATTACATTGCATACATAAGAAAATCAGGAAAGTTAGCAGAAAAGGACAATTATTTTTCCTGGAATGATGCATTGGGACTCAAAAAAGGATAATAACCGTGGTATAATACATGAATAATATTTGCATGGTCATAAAAACATAAATTATTTTTAAAAAATATTTTAGGGGCAGAAATATTGAGAGACAGAGAGAAAAGGAGAGAAAGAAAGTGCTCTCATGTGCTGGTTCATTCCCTAAATACTAAAAATGGCTGGGGCTGGGCTGTACTGAGCCATCATTGGTGGGAATTGGAGGGAAGCTGGAGTCAAGAGCTGAAGTAGGGAAATGGAACTCATGCCCTCTAATATGGGTCACAGGCATCTTAAATGCTAAATACTGAATATAATTTCTTGACATTGATCAAAGCAATATTATAATGTAGCTCTTCAGGGGATTGAGGAAAGTTTGTTTATGGTAGACAGAATAAAGATAAAATATAGCTAAGTTCTCCATTTGGAGAAGTCAATAGATGTTAAAAGATCAAAATTAATAGTGTTAGCATGTTATTTTAAAGTACAGAATTCACTACCAAAAAGGATAGCTATGAGCTGGCTTAGGAAAGCAGGAATGGTGGAAGGTACCAATGGCAAAAATCAGCTATGTTTTTTGTACAGAGCTAACTGGGCACATACACATTAATGGAAAGCAAACTTAAAAATAAAAAGATGTGCATTGTTTGTATAAAAAGGTAAGTGGCATTTTGTTCCTGGCTCAGATATCTGCATGAACTGTAGAGCTGCTGGTGTGTACATTTGCTTGCCCGTGTTGTGGAAGATAAGCACAAGATTAAGGATTTTTGCATCTATGTTCATCAGGGATATTGGTCTGTAATTTTCTTTCAGTGCTGCATCTTTCTCTGGCTTAGGGATTAAGGTGATGCTGGCTTCATAGAAAGAATTTGGGAGGATTCCCTCTTCTTCGATTGTTCTGAATAGTTTGAGAAGAAATGGGATTAGTTCTTCTTTAAATGTCTGGTAGAATTCAGCAGTGAATCCATCTGGTCCTGGGCTTTTCTTTGTTGGGAGGGCCTTTATTACTGTTTCAATTTCTGTTTCAGTTATGGGTCTATTTAGGTTTTCGATGTCTTCATGGTTCAATTTTGGTAGATTGCATGTGTCCAGGAATCTATCCATTTCTGATAGGTTTTCCTGTTTGCTGGCATACAGGTCCTTGTAGTAATTTCTGATGATTCTTTTTATTTCTGTGGTGTCTGTTGTTACGTTTCCTTTTTCATCTCTGATTTTATTGATTTGGGTCTTTTCTCTTCTTTTTTTAGTTAGTTGGGCCAATGGGGTGTCAATTTTGTTTATTTTTTCAAAAAACCAGCTTCTCGCTTGGCTGATTTTTTGTAATGTTTTTTTGGATTCAATCCTGTTAATTTCTTCTCTGGTTTTAATTATTTCTCTTCTCCTACTAGATTTGGGTTTGGTTTGCTGCAGTTTTTCTAGGTCCTTGAGGTGCGCTGAAAGCTCATTTATTTGGTACCTTTCCAATTTCTTGATATAGGCACCTATTGCTATAAATTTGCCTCTCAATACTGCTTTTGCTGTATCCCATAAGTTTTGATATGTTGTGTTGTTGTCTTCATTTACTTCCAGAAAGTTTTTGATTTCTCTTTTGATTTCTTGAATGACCCAGTGTTCATTCAGGAGCATGTTGTTCAGTCTCCATGTGTTTGCATACTTTCTGGGGTTTCCTGAGTTGCTAATTTCCAGCTTCATCCCGCTGTGGTCTGAGAAGCTGCATGGTATGATTCTAATTCTTTTAAATTTGCTGAGATTTGCTTTATGTCCTAGTATGTGATCAATCCTAGAGAAGGTTCCATGCGCTGCTGAGAAGAATGTGAAGTCTGTAGATGTAGGGTTGAAAGTTCTGTAGATATCTGTTAGATCCATTTGGGCAATAGTGTCAATTAAATCTGCTGTTTCCTTGTTGATCTTCTGTCCGGATGATCTGTCTATTTCTGAGAGTGGAGTATTGAAGTCCCCCAGTACTATTGTATTGGAATCTAAATCTCCCTTTAAGTCCCTTAACATATCTTTTAAATAGACCGGTGCCCTGTAATTAGGTGCATATACATTTATAATAGTTACATCTTCCTGTTGAATTGAACCCTTAATCATTATATAGTGTCCCTCTTTGTCTCTCTTAACAGTTTTTGTATTAAAGTTTATTTTGTCTGATATTGATATGGCTACACCTGCTTTTTTTTGGTTTCTGTTGGCATGGAATATCTTTTTCCAACCTTTCACTTTCAGTCTGCATGCCTCTTTGTTAGAGAGATGTGTTTCTTGTAGGCAACAAATAGTTGGGTTGTGTTCTGTGAGCCAGTCAGCTAAACGGTGTCTTTTAACTGAAGAATTCAGACCATTAATGTTCAATGTGACAACTGATACGTAGTGACTTTGCCCTGCCATTTTCCCGGAAATATTTTCTAGTATATGCTTTGAGCTTCCCATGCTCTTTTACTGGTAGGTGTTCTTCCTTTCCCTTCTTTCATATTGATGGCCGTGTTTCTGTGTTTCTGAGTGTAGCACATCTTTAAGTATCTTTTGCAGGGCCGGACGAGTGGCCACAAAGTCTTTCAATTTCTGTTTGCTATGAAAGGTCTTTATTTCACCTTCATTCACAAATGAGAGCTTGGCAGGATATAATATTCTGGGCTGGCAATTTTTCTCTCTTAGCACCTGTGCTATGTCTCGCCATTCCCTCCTAGCTTGTAGGGTTTCTGATGAGAAGTCAGCTGTGAGTCTGATTGGAGATCCTCTGAGAGTAATCTGACGTTTCTCTCTTGCACATTTTAGGATCTTTTCTTTATGTTTCACTGTGGTAAGTTTAATTACCACGTGTCGTGGTGAGGATCTCTTTTGGTCATGTTTATTGGGGGTTCTATGAGCTTCCTGTACTAGGATATCTCTGTCCTTCTCCAAACCTGGAAAGTTCTCTGCTAGTATCTCACTAAAAAGGCCTTCCAATCCTTTCTCTCTCTCCATGCCTTCAGGAACTCCTAGAACTCGAATGTTGGTTTTTTTAATAGTATCCTGTAGATTCCCAACAATATTTTTCAGGTTTCTAATTTCCTCTTCTTTTCTTTGGTTTGACTGTATGTTTTCCTGTGCTCTATCTTCTAAGTCCGATATTCTCTCTTCTGCTTCACCCATTCTGTTTTTAAGGCTTTCTAATGTGTTTGTCATTTGATCTATTGAGCTCTTCATTTCATTTTGATTTCTCTTGACTATTACACTTTCCTGTTCTACTAGTTTCTGAGTTTCATTTTGACTCTTCCTTAAAATTTCATTTTCACGAGAAAGATTTTCAATCTTGTCCATTAAGGATTTCTGTAGTTCAAGGATTTGCTTTTGAAAACTTCTAAATGTTCTTATCATAAATTTTTTGAAATCCGTATCTTGCATTTCTTCTATCTCATCATCTTCATACTCTTGGCTTGGGGTGTTTTGCTTATTTGGAGGCATCATAGTGTCATCGTTGATCTTGCTCCCTCTATTTCTGTGTTTGTTACTCGGCATAGTTAATTCTTCTTGCGTCACTGTGCGCTTTTTTTTTTTCTTTTTTTTTTTTTTTTTATACTGTGTCCGTGTTAAGTGGACTGCCTGCTGTTGGAGGAGCCTTGGAGGCTTGAGATGGGTGCGGCCTGAGAGCTCTGCCTGGTTCTTCCAGGTTAAGGGTGTGCAAAGGTGACACCCTCAGGTTATGTGTGGTAAATCTCTCTCTTTTTATTTATTTATTTATTTTATTTATTCAGGGGGTAAGTAACACTGCAGGGCAGGGCTGTGCAGAATTGATGGTATTTAGCTTCCAGTCTTTGGCTCCTCTGGACTCCCACTGGGTTGCCTAGGCTACTGAATTGTAGTGACTCAGTTCCTTAACTCTCCCCCACTGATATGTAAATCCAAAGAGGAGGCCTGCTCTTTGTCTCTTGGGAATTCTTCAAGTCTGGCAGCCTTGTAACCTTTGCAAGGTTAGGGGGAAGAGAAACCCCGAAGCTTTTTTTTTTCCTTCTTTCCGGTAGTGAGTTTGCTGCACTTTCCGGCCCCCCTCTAGATTCTGACCCCCGTTTCCCCACCAATGTCTCGGGTTATTGAGCTCACCTCCCCTTCCAGCGCCGATGTGTGGACTCGGAGCCCTGAGCGTCTCAAGTCTCCCCGCTGTTTTCTGTGTGGCGTGCACTCTCCTTGGAGCACTGTCGCGCAGACCCTGGGGCTTCTGCGGCTGGGTCCCGCGACTTTGCTTCCGTGTGGTGGGCGACCTTGTTCTCCCAGTAGGTCGTCCGATTCACGCCTGCTCCATTCAGAAGGGTTTCCCCTGCAATTTTTGTTTGGTTCTATTTTCTGCGGCTACCGTAACTCCCCTTTTATTAAACTAAATTTTCCCGGACTATCGGTGCGCGCCCTCACTATTCCGCCATCTTGGCTCCGCCAAGCACAAGATTAAAAGAAGACTAGGTAGGCCAGCAGTCAGCAGCCTTGGACATGGAAAGCACACACAGATTTACCAAGGATGTTAGTTTTCTATTGCTATCATATTAAAATATTATGAAATTAGTAGCTTGAAGCAACACAAATTTGTTATTTTACATTTCTTTAAGTTAGAAGTCTGACATGGTTCTCATGGAGTCAAAGTTAAGATGGCAGGATGGTTGCCTTCCCACCTGGGGGCTCTTAGAAAGAATGCATTCCTTCCTCTTCCTGCTTCCAAGGCCACCGACATTCCTTGGCTAATGATATTTCCTTCCATCTTCACAACCAACAATGAACAGTTCTCAAATGGCATCAAACTGACTTACTATTCTGCCTCTCTCCATCACTTAGGGACCTCTGTGATAACCCTGACTCAGTCCAATAATCCAAGACCAATCATCTACGTCATTTGAGGTCAGCTGATTAATTCCATCTGCAACCTTGATCTTTGCCATGCAATGTAACATATAACATACAACAGGATCCAGAGTTGGGAATGTAGAAAGCTTCCAGGAACCATTGCTGTGCCCAACATGCCTTGAGTTGCAATGGACAACTGAAAGAGGTAACTGGGCTTCAGATATCTTCCCATTACTTCACCTGAGAGTGATTATCACCGGTAAGCTGCAGGGTAATCTGTATAAAGCATAAAGGTCTCTGAGATGGACCCAGTGTTTTAGATTTTAAGGAAGAAAGACACAACTTTGGATCATGCACATTAGAAAATTTTGTAGTGCAGAAAGTACAAGGAATTCACATATTAACCCAATACTCAAGGGTTGGGTTTCAAATATTTCCAAAAGGCACAGCAAGGCAATCAGTGATAATCAGAGAAGTGGCAAGAATCAATAAGAAGAAATTGTGTCATCATAAAGACAAGTGAGCAAATGTTTTCCATTTTACTGTCTGATTTATCCTAAACCAAAAAGAATCAGAGCTCTTAAGGAATATTTCATGACCAAGGTACTAAAGTTTGTCTATCTCTGGGAGAGAGTGGGAAGTGTCTGGGGTCGGGGGGGGGGGGTGTAGATTTTTTAATCAATAGGGCATTGAACTTGTAGAACTTATTTAGTTACTCTGAACAAGATGCAATAAGATATGAGAAAAGGAGTTTACAACATAGTAAGTGTTGAGGTATTAGTGGGAAAAAAATTAGCAGCCTCATATTATTTCTCTGTGAGTCTCTGTTCTCCAATAACCTGTCAGCAGTGCATAAAAATCTGAAAGCCAATTCAATGTGTAAGCTAACCTAGATGATATAAGCTCTGAGGTGCAACTATGAGGAACACAATGTCCCTCAACAGAACTGAAGGAAAATGTTCTTTCACTGGGCTCTTCTCAGCAATAATTCTTTTTAAAGCTGTATTCTGACTGAAGAATGAAGAAAATGTGGCTCAGGTTAAAAGTGGGAAAATGGTGGTTTTCATCTTCTCAGTAGTGAAAGGATAAATGATGCTATTTAAATAAAGGCAGACAAGAGTTCATGCCTTCAAGATCTTAAAGCATGTAAATGTCACAAAAGTTTTTCTTTACAAAGGTAAAAAATGTAGCGAATAATCATAAAGTGATTTGCCTTTTTAACATACTCCATTTGCTTAACTTTTATTTTCAGTCCCTTCATGCTTATTCACCCACCGTATTTAACCTCTTATCAAAGTCTTCAGTGATGGAACAACACCTCCAAGATTGATGGGGATGTGGGTTAACATTTCATGAGCTGTTTGAGGTTTTGCATAATTTCCCCCCAAAACAATTTAGAATGATTTTTAACATTCAGAACCTAAGAAAGATAGCAAAACAATTATCACATGTTTTGTAATCATGAGACACTGAACTCTATTGATTCTGAGTTCTTTCCATCTCATTTTATTCTATACTCTCATTTTCTCTCTCTCTGTTGTGTGTATTAGATATTTGTACTGTTAAGCATACCCTATTTTCCTCTCCTTCTATCCACCATGGAAATTCAATGAGTTGGAAGAGAAGTGATATATGCTATATCTGGAGAGAAAATTAAGTTGACATTACAAGGCCAACTATAGCTCTCTTTTCCTGTAATTGAGAAAACAAGTTTCCCAAAGATCAACGCACCATGGATTTTTTAAAGATTTATTTATTTATTTGAAAGTCAGAGTTACATAAAGAGAGAAGGAGAGGCAGAGAGATAAAGGGGTCTTTCATCTGCTGGTTCACTCCTTAATTGGCCTCAATGGCTGGAGCTGCACTGATCTGAAGCCAGGAACCAGGAGCTTCTTTCACATCTCCCACGCAGGTGCAGGAGCCCAAGGAGTTGGGCCGTCTTCTACTGCTTTCCCAGGCCATAGCAGAGAGCTGGATTGGAAGTGGAGCATCCGGGTCTTGAACTGGCACCCACATGGGGTGCCAGCACTGCAGGCAGCAGCTTAACCCACTAGGCCACAGTGCTGGCCCCTCAATTTTTCCCCATTTTTTAAAGATTTATTTTATTTATTTGAAAGACAGAGTTACAGGGAGAGGTAGACAGAAAGGTCTTCCATCCGCTGGTTCACTCCCCAGATGGCTGCAACAACCGGAGCTGCACTGATCCAAAACCAGAAGCCAGGAGCTTCCTCCAGGTCTCCCATGCGGGTGCGGGAGCCCAATGACTTGGGCCATCGTCCACTGCCCTCCCAGGTCATAGCAGAGAGCTGGATTGGAAGAAGAGCAGCCAGGACTAGAACCAGCGCCTATATGGGATGCTGGCACTGCAGGCAGCGGCCTACGCGCTAAGCCACAGCACCGACTCCAGCACCATGGATATCTGATGAACTCCACCTAAGGCAGCTAAAGTAGCAAGTCATTGGGACCCACAACAGGCTCAAGAAAGCAAAAAATTAATTCAGTTTTCCTTGTTACTGCAATGTAACTTTGCCCACCTTGACTAACATATTTGCTTTGTATTACCTTTGCCTTCACTTGCTTTTCTGTTATTTTAATTTATCCTCATCCTTAGAAACCCTTTCATGTCATTAAAGTGGTCAGTTGATCTTCAAATTTAAATTTTCTAATGATACATACATAAAGATATATGGGCACACATGCTACAAAGCTAGCAGTAAACTTACCTGCAGATGCTCACTAAGTGATATGTAATTACTAAGTACTGCTGCTTGAAAAAGATGCCTTCTTGTGACTGACTAAATTCAAGATGTGTCTGTGAACGCAGCATACAGAGTGGAACCAGGGACACTCAAGGTTTGATTCCAAGCTACCATCATAATTTCTTTGGCTCTGAATAATGCTAAATTCTTTGATCCTTGGGGTACATCTGAAAAATGGGGAAATGACATATCATGCTTGTAGGATTTGGGAATGATTAAAGATAAGATGCAAAAAGGTGTGGCCTAGAGTTGGTAGTCAAAAAAAGAAAAACATCACTATTACTCTGCTGTCTTCCTGATAAGATTTTTAAAATTTACTAGATGCTAGGACCTTCAGGCAAGACAATGAGGGACCTAACCTTGCCTCTTTGTTCTCCAATCTTGAGGACCTCAGTAAGGAAACCTAAGGTATCCAAGCTATAAAAAATCAGAGGCTTATGTTAGACACTCAGGAAGATGCCTACTCCACTTTTCTCTACATTCTTACACATTTTTAAAATTTATTTATTTGAAAGGCAGAGATACAGAGAGAGAGAGAGAGAGAGAGAGAGAATCTTCCATCCACTAGTTCATTCCTCCAAATTACCACAATACTGGGGCTGGGCCAGATCAAAGCCAGGAACTTGGAACTCCATCCGGGCCTCCCACATGGGGGCAGGGCCCCAAGCACTTGGACCATCTTCTGATGCTTTCCCAGGAACATTAGCAGGGAGCTTAACAACACCTGGAGTAGCTGAAACTCAAACTTTTGTTCCAAGAAGGCTTTTTCTTGTTTGTTTTTATGGTTTATTTATTTATTTGGAAGGCAGAGTTACACACAGAGAGAAGGAGAGGCAGAGAGAGAGAGAGAGAGAGAGAGGTTCCCCATCTGCTGGTTCCCTCCCCACATAGCCGCAGCAGCTGGAGCTGTGCCAATCTGAAGCCAGGAGCCAGGAGCTTCTTCTGGTTCTCCTACACGGGTGCAGGGGCCCAAATCAAGCCATCTTCTACTGCTTTTCCAGACCATACGAGAGAGCTGGATTGGAAGTAGAGCAGCCAGGTCTCGAACCAGTCCCCATGTGGTATGCTGGCATTGCAGGCGGCGGCTTTACCTGCTAAGCCACTGCAGCGGCCCCCCAAAACAGGCTTTTTTAAAAAAATGTTTTATTAATATAAGAAGAACATAATTTCATGTATTTCAAAGGTACAATTCTAAGAAGATAACCATATTTCCCTTCCTTCTTCCTTCCCTCCCTCAATCCCCTTCCTTCTTTTCTTTTGTTTCTTTTAATATTTGCAAAAACATAATTTCAATACACTCTATAATCACAGGATTATGCACCATTAAACATAAAATTCAACAAGAAAAAAGTAGAAAACCACAATTCTACAAGAGTATAAACAAGAGGTAAAAACAACAATCAAATTCTAAGGTGTCCATTTCATTCCTATACATTTTTTTACATTCTATATTACTTGCCACAAATCAGAGAATACATACAACATTTGTCATTTGGGGATTGGCTTCTTTCACTAAGTGCAATGGTCTCCAGTTGCGTTCATTTTGTTGCAAAAGGTAGAATTTAAATTTTTTTATATCTGAGTCATATTCCTTAGGGTATATATAGCACTTTTTCTTTCTTTTTCTTTTTTTTTTCCTTTTTGACAGGCAGAGTGGACAGTGAGAGAGAGAGACAGAGAGAAAGGTCTTCCTTTTGCTGTTGGTTCACCCTCCAATGGCTGCCGTGGCCAGCACACAGCGTGGATCCGCAGCCAGGAGCCAGGTGCTTCTCCTGGTCTCCCATGGGATGCAGGGTCCAAGCACTTGGGCCATCCTCCACTGCACTCCCTGGCCACAGCAGAGAGCTGGCCTGGAAGAGGGGCAACCGGGACAGAATCCGGCGCCCCGACCAGGACTAGAACCCGGTGTGCCGGCGCCACAAGGCGGAGGATTAGCCTAGTGAGCCGCGGCACCGGCCTCCACTTTTTCTTTATACAGTCATCAGTTGATGGACATCTGGGTTGATTCCGTATCTTAGCTACTATGAATTGAGCTGTAATAAACAAGGGGTGCAAATAACTCTTTCATGTGCCGATTTCAGTTCCTTTGAGTAAATTCCCAGGAGTGGGATGACTTGGTCACATGGTAGGTGTATTTTCATAATGGTTTTTGTGAGTTTACATTCCCACAACAGTGTATTAGGGTACCTTTGTCCCCATATCCTTGCCAGCATCTATTATTTTTTGGTGTTTGGATAGCCACATCTTTGCGAGTATTTATTATTTTTTGATGTTTGGATAATAGCCATTCCAACTGTGGTGAGATGAAACCTCATTTTGTTTTTTATTTGTGTTTCCCTGAGAGCTAGTCATTTTGAGCATTTTTTTTTCATGTGTCTCTTGGCCATTTGAATTTCATCTTTTGAAAAATGTTTGTTTAAGTCCTTTTCCCATTTCTTTTTTTTTTAAGATTTATTTTATTTATTTGAAAGACACAGTTACAGTGAGTCAGAGGCAGAGAGAGAGAGAGAGGTCTTCCATCCGCTGGTTCACTCCCCAAGTGACCAATATGGCCATGGTGAGCCAAGACTAAGCCAGAAGCCAGGAACCAGGAGCCTCCTCCAGGTCTCCCACATGGGTATAGGGGCTCAAGTACCTGGGCCATGCTCTGCTACCCTCCCAGGCACATCATCAGGGAGCTGGATAGGAAATGGATCAGCCAGAACCTGACCCGGAGCCCATATGTGATACCAGCGTTGCAGGCAGCAGCCTTTGCCCATTTCTTAACTGGACTGTTGTCTTGTTGTAGTTGAGTTTTAAGTTCTTTATAGATCCTGAGTATTAATCCTTTATCCATTATATAGTTTGAAAATATTTTCTCCCATACTGTCAGTTGCCTCCTCACTTTGTTGAATGTCTTCTTTGCAGTGCAAAAGTTTCTTAAATTTATGTAATCCCGATTGTCTATTTTTGCTTTGATTGCCTGTGCTTTTGGGATCTTTTTCAAGAAATCTTGGCCAGTTGCCAATATCTTGCAGAGTTTCCCCCAATGTTTTCCTCTAATAACTTGATGGCATCAGGTCATAGTTTTAGGCCCTTGATCCATTGTGAGTTTTTGTATAAGGTAGGGTTCTTGTTTCATACTTCTGAATGTATAAATCCAATTTTCCCAAAATCATTTGTTGAAGAGACTATCTTTTCTCTCTAGAGATTTATTTTAGCTCGTTTGTCAAAGATTAGTTGATAGTAGATTCATGGGTTGATTTCTGGAGTTTCTATTTTGTTCCATTGGTCTACATGTCTATTTTCCTGACAGTACCAGGCTATTTTAATTATAACTGCCCTTGTAACGTGTCTTGAAGTCTGGTATTGTGATACCTCTAGCTTTGTTTTTGTTGTTTAAGATTGCTTTTGCTATTCAGGGTCTCTTGTGTTTCCATATGAATTTTAGCATTACTTGTCCTAGATCTGAGAAGAGTGTCCTTGGTATTTTGATTGGGATTGCACTGAATTTGTAAACTGCTTTGGATATTATGGACATTTTGATAATATTAATTCTTCCAATCCATGATTCCAATTTTGTTTCTTCTTCTATTTCTTTCCTTAATATGTTGTAATTTTCATTGTAGAGGATTTTCACATCCTTGGCTAAATTTATTCCCATGTACTTAAATTTCTTGTTGCTACTGTGAATAGTACTGATCCTACAAGTTCTTTCTCAGCCATGGCATTGTTTTTGCACTCTTCTTTTTATCTTTTGTTCTCTGTGCCTCATGGCCCTGTAAATGTCTCATTGATATGATTATTTTATTTCTCTTTTATTGATTCATATGTATTTTTCTTAATGTAATTCTCATTTTATCTTCATTTTTATTAGCTTTTAAGACTTTCCTTTTGGATCTCTACAAATAATAACCTATTTATATATTGCATTTATGTTTATCTCATTTTTAAAATTAATGTATTCTTTTTATTTTTGTTCACTGTAGATTTAGTGTCTCTGTTACTTCAATTTAACAATCTTAAAAGTGTCTCTCTCTTTTTCAAATGAATAGAAAATAAGTAAACCTTTATATATATATACAAAAATGTGCTTATATAATGGAATTGCAAAACCAAGATAATAGGTAACAAATCACACAGTTAAGAGACTTGCTATAGATTGAATGGGTGCCTCTCCACCACCAAATTCAACTGTTGAAACCTAATACCCAGTGAGGGTGTTTGGAGTTGGGACCTTGGAAAATGACTAAGTCCCGAGGGTGGGATTAGTGCTCTTTTAAAGGCAACCCTAAAGAGCTGCCTTGTGTTTCCACCATGTGAGGTTATAGCAAAGAAGTGGGCCAACTGTGAACCAAGAATTGGGTTCTTGCCATTCTCTGCCAGTGCCTTGGCTTTGGAAGTTGGAGTCACCAGAACTCTAAGAAACATATTTCGGTTGGTTATAAGCCACTCCCTCTACAGTGTTTTGTTATAGCAGCCTGGAGGATGAAGACAAGACTTAAGATCTGTGCTATGATGACATGTTTTCGTTTAAAGTGATAAAAACTAAAACTTAAGTAGTATCCATCCACAAATAATCTTCAGTTTGCAGTCCTTTTTAAAATTTTATTTCAGATAAACAAATTTCATGTGTTTCATATATAAAGAGATAGGAACACAGTAAGACTTCCCATCCTACCCCACCTCCAGCCCACGGTCCCGCCCTTCCTCCTCCTTTCTCTCTTACTCCCTCTCTTGATTTTTACTATGATCTGCTTTCAGTTGCAATTCTTTTTCTCTAAACTGTTTTAAGTTGAAAAATCACAAAACACCAAAGATGATTATTCTGATACACAGGAATAATCATCCTGAATCTTGTACTAAACCAAATATCCCTTTTTGTGCTATTGTACACTTTGAATATAGCAACTGTATTATTCAGTTATCAGAAGATACCAAAGGCTAATTATGTCACATGCTGTGGTTTTCTTCTCAAACATCATGATGCCTCCTTCAGAAGGACTCAGAGTGCCACAAATCTCAGCACTGGAAATACCAGTGAAGACAATTCTACCTGTTTTGTGCTTGATAACTGGAAAAAAAGCAATAATAGATAACCAAGCTGAACTCCTAAAGAGAGTTAAGGACAAAAATGCAAAACTGAGGCAGGTAGAATGTTTTGACTAGACTGTAGAAAGCAAAATTACTTTGCACTCTTTTCTAAAATTTCACTACATTACAAGAATACTAAATGGGTTCTATTGTGTCAATCACATGTAAGATGCAAAACACAGGATACATCTATCCTCACAATCTAAAAAATGCATTTTTGTGAAAACGAGACCTGCCTCTGACAAACTCCTTATAATTACAAAAACTTTACTTTTTTTTTTTTTTTTGGACAGGCAGAGTGGACAGTGAGAGAGAGAGAGACAGAGAGATAGGTCTTCCTTTTGCCGTTGGTTCATCCTCCAATGGCCGCCGCGGCCTGCGCACTGCGCTGATCCGATGGCAGGAGCCAGGTGCTTCTCCTGGTCTCCCATGGGATGCAGGGCCCAAGCACTTGGGCCATCCTCCACTGTCCTCCCTGGCCACAGCAGAGAGCTGGCCTGGAAGAGGGGTAACCGGGACAGAATCCGGCGCCCTGACCGGGACTAGAACCCCGTGTGCCAGTGCTGCAAGGTGGAGGATTAACCTAGTGAGCCGCGGCGCTGGCCCAAAAACTTTACTTCTAAAAAATAATTCTTCTTTTCTCAGACTATAAAGATATAATTGATTCAACTTAGTGGCTTCTGCTCAAATATATATTTCACTGATGATGGATAAAAATGAACAATAATTTATATGAGCCAAACTTATTTTGTCTAGTATAATATATATACTTCCCCTTTAATTCCACATTTCATTGATTGATTATACAATATTCTGCAGTCTCACCGCACTTTCATTGAATTTAAGAGTCAGATTCTACCAAATAAGCACTCCTCCCCCATTTATATCTACCTGTATTCAAAATAGGAACACTTTGGAAATAATTCGTGGAGTAAGGAGATTTATGGAAAACTATGGACACCTCACAATCACAAATGACCCACCCTGGGATAAGCTTTGGGGTACAAGATACCAACACTAGGGATGCCAGCTTCCAACATAAGAGTGCCTCCATGAGACTGCCAGATCCCCCATTTGTGAACCAGCTTCCAGCTAAGTACACCTGGGAGGCAGCAGGTGACAGCTCAAGTACTTGGGTCCCTGCCACCCAGGTGGGAGACCCAGATTGAGCTTCCAGCTCCTGATGTCGCAGGCATTTGGGGACTGAACAAGTTCTCTCCCTGCTTTTCAAATAAATGAAAATTAAATAAATAAAATTTAACAGTGACTCACTCTGACATCTGACAATTCCTAGACACACCAAAGATGAACTGTCCAGACTAAATCAAATAAAAATATAGGGTACCCAGTTAAATTTGAATTTCGGAAAAATATTAATTTTTAAAAATATAAGTATGTCTCAAATACTGCATGGGGACGCACTAAAATTATTTTTCTTTTTTTCATTTTTATTTGACAGGCAGAGTTATAGACAGTGAGAAAGAGAGACAGAGAGAAAGGTCTTCCTTCCGTTGGTTCACTCCCCCAATGGCCGCCACGGCCGGCTCTACACCGATTCAAAGCCAGGAGCTGGGTGCTTCCTCCTGGTCTCCCATGCGGGTGCAGGGACCCAAGAACTTGGGCCATCCTCCACTGCCTTCCCGGGCCACAGCAGAGAGCTGGACTGGAAGAGGAGCAGCCAGGACTAGAACCCGGGTGCCAGCGCAGCAGGCGGAGGGTTAGCCAAATGAGCCACGGCCTAAAGTTATTTTTCATTAATAAATTCATTATACTAAAATTTATTCATTAAATTTAGGACATGGCTATGCAATAAAATTATTTTTGTACTAACATTATTTATTGTTTATCTGAAATTCAGCCTTAACTGGACATCCTCTATTTTATCTGGAAGTCCTTTGTAGTTATTTGCTAGTAGCAATGTCTTTCTCTCCTATTAGATTGTGAGGCCTATGGTAGTGCATCATACCTAAACAGTACAGACACACAACAGAAATATCTTCAATGAACAAATGAATGTAAGAATAATTTTTAAAGAACCCCCAATCTGTTTTATTAAAGCTCTTGAGCTTTGAAATTTTTGTCCAATCCTTACTTAAGTAAACACAATCCGCCACCAGAAGTTTTCCTGACCTTATAGGTCCATCTGATATAATCACTTCTCTATTTGAAATTCGCATGTTAAATAAGGTGTTAAATTTACTGAAAGTGAAAACACTACCAGAGCCTACATGAGTTCAAATTTACAAAACGCAAAATAAATGAATCTAATTCATCAAGAAAAGTGAGAGCTTTAGTTAGATATACTGTTTCTCTCTCTTTACATATACCACAAACACACACACACGCACACACACACAGACTCAACTCTGAGTGTAGGCATGTAGTTTTGCCAAGTTTACAGCTTCAACTCCAAATAACTAATGTACATTGACCATATAATATGTCTCAGAAATGACCATGGCCCCAGTAAAATTGTGAATTGGGAGATTCAGTATGTTTCCAATGCTCCCACCTTCCTGCAGCCTTCCCTGTTCCCACAACTAGCCGTGACCTATTTTCCAAGCACTTCAGCTTCCCACTCCATCACCACTCCCCAGGACTGTCAGAAACTCATTGGCTGGTCCTCCATGTCAGTCCTCCATTGCTGTCACTCTGTCTCATAGAATAGGCTGCCATCCAGCTCCCTGCACAAACCTCAATAGCTCTGTGATTTACTTCCTCAAGGTGGCTTTTGTGTTTTTCCAGGCAAATAGTGATAATCTTAGATATGAGAACTGAATCATCAGAGACCCAAAATTTACCCGTTTTGTGATCTAACTGAAAAGAGTGACAAGTGACGTGACTCTGGTCAGGTAAGAAATGAGTTTGGAGTGATGACTGTTGTTAATGTTGGATTATCCTCACAGACTAGTGGAGTAGGCTGGATCATTGGGATCCCCTGAAGCCCTGAAGAAAGTTATCTTCTAAACAGCTGAGGTCCTTTAACTCCCTGTTGTGGCTCCCTCAAGCAGCTTCTCTGGAAATCAATGTTCACCATAGTCTGAACCATCCCAATATGTTTAAATTTAATTCATAGTTTTCTTTTTATAAAATATGACATCTGCTTCTTCCATTCTTGTCCCCACCTCCTTTGACATCTTTTTCTTTTTTTCCTGTTAGTCCTCCTGGCTTAGCTACACATCTCTAGGAAACCCTCCCTGCCTGTCCCAGTCCATACTAAATAAACACTTTCTCTGACCTCTCAATGCACTGCTAGTTTTTATAGACACTTCTCGTTATGCTAGCAAAAATGGTTCATTCCCATTATAACTCTTGCAAAAGTTGTAGTATTCCTATTTTTGTTCACAGGAATGGTAAGGACAGGGTCATCTTTTTGGATATGTAGCCCTGAATAAACACTCTAAATTGTTTCAAAATCTGTTATCATATGACTGGAATCGATCCCGAAGCAATAGCGAACTGTATCATCATCTCTGCACCTTTACCCAAGCGTTTAGACGCTGTGGATATTATTGAGAACTGGTGGTACCTCCCAAAACACGTGAGAACCAAATTTTGTAAGTAACGAGTTTGCTTTAAATTTAGTAAAGCCAAAATATCACTTCTGAAACAAGAACAAGTCACAGGAGCACATATTGTACATTACCTACATCAAACTCAGTTTACTAAGAGTGCAAGGGAGGGCTCCAGAACTTGGTTTGCTGTGCCTCAGGTGGAACTCCTAAAAGCTTCCAAACTGGGTCTCCTATAAGGAGAAAAAAATGTACTAATATATACTGGGTATCATATAAATGAGAATCTCCCAGATTTTCAAGGCTGGGTGTAGTCAGGGTATGGTGGAGGGCACCACCAGTTAATTGCTCTGTCATTTCGTTTAGTTTTCCAGTTAATTCCACAAACATTTAGGGAGCATCTACTGATTCATTCATCCATTCATTCATTTTTGTCACTGTGCATGCAGGAGCTGGGGGTTATAATACTAAAAAGCAAAGTTCCTGCCGTCAGGGCGTTCACGGTCTAGTTACCAACACCACGAAGAAGCCAGCACACACAGGGTAACCTTTCGGGCTCTGAAGCAGCATTCTGTGTCTGAATACCCGTGCACGCGGTGATTAAAAGATTCTCTGCGCGCGACCCTGTGTGAGGGGCACTGGGGTAGCTCTGACCCGCAGGGCGGGCACAGTGCTGGAAGCTCCCCTAGCAGCTGTGCACAGCGGGACGCTTCGATTGGGGTCTAGCGGAGGGTCAGTGTCAGGCTGTTCACAATCAGAGCCAGGAGATTATTTGGTGTCAACTGCCCTAGAGGCAATGGCGTCTGGGATAACTTTGGTTATTTGGAAAATGGAAAGAAAGAGGGGGAGGGGTACCCCGTGTACCCAGGCGTCCCCACCACTCTGTGATTGGACCCACTTAGCATCCTCACCGAGGACAACAATAAAATGGAAAACACTCCCAGGGGCGAAGCCCTGAGGTCAGCCTCTGGCTGTGCGGGACAATGGGGGTCTGGCCTCCTCTTCTCTTCCCAAGGGATGAAGGCGCCCTAAGCAACAGCCGTTTTCTCCTAGAAGAATCTCAACCACAGCAGGTCCCACTAACTCCAGGGCGGCGAAGCCACAGGCGCTGGGCAGGGGGAGGGGCGTGCGAGTGTGAATGGCTACCCTGGGATCCAGACCCCGCGGCACGGCCGCCCCCGCGCGCGCCCCGCGCCGCCGGCCCGCGTCCCCGCCCCCGCCCGAGCGCGGCGCGCACCGCCCGGCCAGGGGCGCGCACCCGGCACTCCCGCGCCGCCGCGCTCCGAGCGCTCAGACCGCGGCCGCCGCCGCCGGCGCAGGAGACCCAGTCCCGCGCGCCCGCCGACGGGCGCCTCGGCCACGGCCCCCGCTTTCGCGCTCCCCCACGAGCCCTCCGTTCCATCCATCCATATTTCTATTTCTCTCTCTCTCCTCACACACACACACACGCCCGCGCGCGCACACGCGCACACGCACTCAGATCCGTGTGTATGTACACTGGAGCATAAAAAGAGAGCGTTTCCGTCGCGCCCCCTCCCTGTCCACCCGGAGAAGCAGCCGAGGGGCCGCGGCGCGGGGCCCCGGACCGTCTGGCCATGAGCAGCCGCAAGCTCTTCCTCGCGTGCCTTCAGCTGCTGTGTGTGTGCCGCCTCGGTGAGTGACAGACCTCAGGGGGCTTGCATCCCCGGGATCGGCGGGGCGCGGGTTGGGGAGCCGGAGTAGTGTTCGCTGCCGGCGTCTGCCGCCATCGAGCCAGGACGAAGACTGGCCGTCGCTGGGGTCCCGCGCTGGCGGCGGCGACGGGACGGTGTCAGGTGCGCGGGGCTGCGCGCCCCCTCCCCTGCTCGCCCCCGCCACGCTCCGGCTGCCCCCGGGGCACGAGCTCAGGACCCGCGAGCGGAGAGGTTGCGTGGTCATAGCCCCAGCCCGAGCTGCGCCCGTCTGTCCTCTTTTGCAAAGTGTGGAGAGGGCCTTTTAGATAACGAATCTCAAGACGGATAAACGGCCAGGTATACAACCGTGGTGCGGGGCCACGTAGCGCTGTGCATTTTCATGTTACGGGTATTTAATGGGCACCAGGGAGAAATGCACGTGTCGGATATGAATTACACACAGAGGCACGCCTGAAGAGTAGTGCGTACAGGAGCAAGCACAGACCTGACTTTTCAGTGTTTTTTAGTACTTACGATTTAGTCACATTCAAGTCTGGGCAGTTACTTAAAAAAAAAAAAAAAGTTTCAATCAAAATCTCTCTCTCGAGCGTCTGCCGGTGCTGCCGAAGGCGAAGGAGAGCTGTAGGTTGATGTATTTTTTCGTGCATGCATTTATCACCCACCACCTCTCAGGTTGCACAAGGAAAACTGCAATTGCCTTCTAAAATAACCAGTGCGAATGTTTGCTTGTGATGCAAATTCAAGTTTTCAGGTTCAGGAGAATTGGAAGACTGGATCTCTGTGTTTTATCGAAGAAGAATTGTCTTTTTTTTTTTTCTTGACTATTTTCAGTCACGATGGGATATAAAAATCCTGGAGGCATTAACCTGAAAAGTTGAGTGCTTTTGTGTCATGATTTGTGAGAACACATAGAGATCATTTGCGTTTTAAATTTTAGGTGGTTCATAACAGAGATTAAACCTACAGGTTCATTCACTAGCTGGTGCTGCCATTGGCACGGTTATCTTTACAAATAGAAATCATTTTCAAGTTCTAACCAATGAAAATTGCATTGCAAATGTGATCATAGTCCGTGTCCCACCACATTTGTGGGCATAATTTAAATTCAAAAAGCTTGATACAAGTTCTCCGGAGTGAGGTGATGCATATAGTTAACACCTAGGGTTTGTAGAGAAATCTCTGGTCCTAGTTGATTGGAAAAGACTTCTGTTGATTTCAGAGAGGGGAAGATGTTTTTGTGCAGTGCCCTGGCCATCAAACACACACCTGTTGAATTTGCATTTAGCACTAGTTAACAACAAAACTGGGTCCTCTTGGGTCATAAATTACTAAAGTAAATCTCACATTAGTAGGGAAATAAACCAGAGTATTGCTTTATATATCATGAAAACCATTCTACCAGACTGTATTGTGAATTTTGAAAAACTGGAACAAATTTACATACAATCCAGTTTTTTTTTAATGTACAGTTCAGTGCTTTTTAGTACTTGTATGCAGTTGTGCAACCATCACCGCTGTCTAATTGCAGGCCATTTTAATCATCCCAGAGAGAAACCCTGTGCTCATTAGCTGTCATTCTCCACTCCCTCAGACTCTAATGCCTGGCAACCACTTCCTATAGATTCGCCTGTTCTACACATTTTATATGAGTAGAGGCACACAACATGGGGCCTTTTCTGTCTGTTTTTGTTGCTTTAGCATAATATTTTCTAAGTTTATCCATGTTAGAGTGTGTATCAGTATGCCATTCTTTTCTATGACTGAGTAGTATTCCACTATATTAGTATATCACATTTACAAAGATTTTTCTCAGTAAAGCATACTTGGAACATGTTTTTGGGTATATATATTTACATTTATTGAATATTTTATGTGACTCTTTGGTGATGTAAAAAATTCAGTTTAAAGTATTATATTCATTGTTCACAAGGATCCCAAGCTTGGATGTCAACCTGTGTCAGAAATCAAACAAATATTTTTGCCAGAACTTGAAGGTGGCTACTTTTGTATCCCTGACTGTTATAACAAAATTGTCCTACATTGTTACCAAAGGACTGACCTAGAAGGCTTAGCAACCTCAGAGATGAGTATGCTATTTTTGGGGTAGCATGTTTCAACAAACTGAGGCACTTGATCTTCAAATGAAAAATTAGGCCTCCACTTCAATTCCGTTACTCTGAGTGCCTGCCTGCTCTAGTCATGGTAGGTATGTTTGTTCCTCATCTTCAGTGCCTTTGGAGCCTGGGAGGTAGGCTGGTGCATGTAATAGGTGCTCACTAAATGTTGAATGCTCGAGCCTTGTGCAGGATGACCGCTCCAATACACTTCGAACCCTGGTCTGCCATTCTTACTATCATCTAGGAACATGCTGTAGAGTTCACTAACAAGTTGTTATTGGCAGTTTAGAATGATTGGGACTTTATCACTTTCTGTGACCAAAATGTAGTGATATTTTGAACAGGGTATACAGAGCAGTTGGTTTTTAAAATAAATAAATAACTCTCCAAGCAGAGAAATTATCATGACAGTATATGAACTGGAACAAATCCCTTCTTGACCCACTGAACAGGTATTTCTTATGGGAAAAATTACCATGACTTTCCTGTAAGGAAGCTTAACTGTGAGTCATAGAAGAGAGGTAGGTGTTTTAAGAGCTTTTAAGGAATAGTTTCTTTCAATTAAAGAGAATTTAGAATCTTTGAATTAAATGAGTTAGAGTGTTGCAAGGTACACTGAACTCAAATGTTTCAATATTATTATTAAATATGTAATAAATCAAATTTTTATGTATTTAGTCATGGCATTGCTTTAAGAGTCACATTAACTATAAACCATACTCAATGCCTCTGCAAGAATTAATTTCCTAGATTATCCTGGGTATGGTGTCAGTGGAATTCAATATGTTGTGACTTTTAGTTTGGTCTATTTATCGTCTGAAAAGAAAACCATGACAATAAATATAAAATATTTATGCTTCCCCCAAAATAATAACTAGTCTCCATTCTGAAAATTAATTACTTTTGATTTGTATAGGAGAAATTTTCTTTGTTTCTCCTTTTATTTATTTTTTTTTCAGACTATGGGTTGCCTCTACTCAGGGAAGTTTGCCAGGATAAATCACTTCATTGATGAATTAATTTCTGTTCTCATGTCTGCACTAGAGATTTGAGATCTTGCTTAAATTTTTACATTGTGGGAATTTGGCTTCTGGCAAAAATTCAGGTTTTTCTGGAAGCGTGAGCTTTATTTTCCCATTTCCTGTACTCTTTTTTTGTTATGTCCAACCTGATAACTGTGCTAGACCACCTATCTGCCAACTGCTGAGACTAACATGGAAGTGGAACCCCCTAGCTGTGACCAGAAGACCTTAAAAGGAAGGGCTTCATTCAGAAAATGAGCTTGTGCTTTATTTCCAGTTAGCATCTACTCAGCTATTTATGTGGTGCAGTCCTAGTGCTGAAAATTCTATATAAATTTTTTTTCATTTCAGTCTCCCCCAAATCATTGAGGTAGGTGTTCTCATTTTATGTATTTTTAAATGAGGACATTCAGGCCCAAGGAAGTCAAATGACCTACCTCGTATCACACAGCTTGTGTCGGCCTGTATCCTGCATCCCATTCCAGAGCCTGGGGCTTTTTCTATTTTCCTTTCCAGTTCAGTTTGCTGCTTAGGATTTTTGAACTGACTTGCGTGGGACGTAATCCTCACTTCACATTCCCATTGGCTCACTTGTACTTCATGTTCATGACTTTTCCCACGTCCTCATATATTACTTTATTTTTACTTTTTTTAAAGTGACATAATTTACCTTTTTCAGTGAACCATCTTGAATTTTTGACAAATACATATGGTCATGTAACAACCACCATGATCCAGTTATAGTGTAGTTTTGTCCACAAGGTTTTAACTGCTTATCCATTTCGCGCTTATTATGTGCCCAAATCTGATAGGCAGCATTCTAGACGCTAATAATTCAACAGCACATATACATGGAGTCCTAATATTCATGGTGCTCACAATGCAGCTAATTTGATCCAATCCCCACATTGAAAACCTTCTTTAAAGCTCATCCTTTAGATATTTTATCCATTCACAACTGATTGAGAATAACAATATTTCAAAATATCTCATAATGTGCTAATTCTCAAGTACCTTAAAATGCTTCCTACTCTGTCAAGAATGCTCATGCTAAAAGTCAGAAACAATTTAATCAAATAAACATACTTTAAATGAGCTTTAATTTTCAATTTCCTACTGAATCCATAGCAAAATTCTCAGCTTACAAAAGGAAACCAGTTTTTATGTGTGTGTGATTCTTCAGTGTATAGTATGTGTAATAAACTACATAGGCATTAATGAAAAAAAATCATATTATCCTATTGCACAATCCTAAAACACTTATATTTTAGAACTATGCTGTCCAACACTGTAGCCTACTAGCATATGTGGCTATATAATGTAAAATTTATTCAGTAAGTCAGTGTTTTAGTCACACTAGCCACATTAGAAATGCTCCATAGTCCGTTTGTCTAGTGGCTACCATACAGACACTACAGTTGGAGAACATTTCGATCACTGCCAAAAGTCTATTGAATACCACCGTTTTACATCAATAACAGAAACACAAGTAAGGTAACGATTGGTAACACTTAAGAGGCACTGTCAACTCAACTAGAAAAGATTTCTTAAGTCATTGAATTATTTGAAGCACTGACACATGTTGATTAATGTGTGTTTGTGTTGTGTCAGTCACATAAACATCACAGGGACAGGATAGTGGTCGTTGTTAGAGCAAATATGGATGGGGGAAGCTTAATAACCACTCGGTGGCCTTTGTGGACTGGGATTGAAAGGGAGATATGTTGCTGTGTGGGAATGTGTGATCTGTTCAATACATTTTCTGCAATTTTTTTTCCAGCATCTGTTGTTTTGTAATTTATCTGTCTCCCTCACTAGTCTTGCTCATTCACAGCAAATACTGAATTTCAATCTTCCTTGTATACCTTGACTGAGTACCTGTAGTAACTATACAATAAATCGTCAATGCATAAGATCATAGATTGTACCATGAAGCTATGTACATGATCATAGGCTTTTGTTTTGGGGATCAGCCAATTTCCAATCTTTTCTTCTTTTGATTCTGATTCCAATCAGAGTTAGGTCGGCTTCACCTTGACCTCTCCATCTTTAATGGCAGTTCTGACACAGGAACTTCATTGTCATTGATTCTTCTAGAAATGCACCTGAGCATCACCTAGACCCAGGCGCTATCTATTCATGGAAAGTAAAGCTCCCAGGATGGATACTGCATGTGTGGTCATAGGAGCAATGATGAGTGAGCATGTGATTCCAGAGGAGTTGGCACCAGTGGATATTGAATATGTCCCAGTGGGCCAAGGAATCAAGCAGTGAATGTGGCTGTGTGTGTGTGTAACTCATGTGTTTGGGAGGAGACAGAAATAGAGGTGGTCAGTAATGAAAAATGAAGTATGCTGAGCCCGCAGACAGTATTTTCAATCATTCAGAAACCATAGTATTGGATAAATCCTCCCTTGGCATTGACCATAGGAGATCATGGCCCAAAACAGTTCTGAAAACCTGGAAAGTAATAAGAAATAGAGTTACAGTGTAGAATTGTGTGCTTTTGGAGTTTGTGTGCAGTTTATCATTAAGGCCAGAGATGATGTGCTGCACATAGTAGATGTTCAGCAGATATTTGAGCTGAGTTGAATTCCGATGGAATGGGGCATGGGACAAGTTAGAAATTATCACAGCAGTCAAAAGCAGAGAAAAAAAACTCATGCTTTCTTTTTTTTGTAAGGATTTTTGCTCCATTATTTCCCCTCCCTCCTTCCTTCCCTGCCCCCTTCTTGCTTTTCTTTATATTTTTTGTTGTAATATCTTTACCCTCACTTACTTTGAACATTACTTTAAGATAGTGTAATAAACTTGACAAAGAGTTCAGTGGATAGATTGATACAACCAGTTAAAAATATGTCTACTGTGCTAATATAAATTGGAGACTTTATAGTTACCATAAATTTTAAAATATGAGTTGACAGATGTTTATACCTAAATTTCCAGTATTAACATGAGCTAGTTGTCTTTTTTTCTTTTTGTATTTGCCCACAGATATTAAAATAAATTCAATTATTCAGTGTCCTGGTTAATATAAACTTTCTGACCTGACTCAAATAAGCATGAGTCAATTTATGTACATGTAAAAAAGAGGTCAATTTTTCATAAGTTTCCTTGGAAGTAGTCTAAACATATTTGGAAAGAATAATTTATTAATTAGAGGGAAAATGATATTCTATTAAAATATTTATAACCATGGTTAGACTATAGGTGCCTTCCCACTGTTGAAAAATAATTCTGTCCTCTCCTCTCTTTGCCTTCCCTTTGAGCACTTACTCCATAATTATTTTACTATTTCATTGCCACTCAACTGAACTCCCTATTTCTTGAATCCTAAGGATCTAATATATTTACCTAAAGGTAGGTCTTAGCACTAGCCATTGTCTTTGAACTGATAAACTCAGTACTTTGTTGCAGAATAAATGAAAATAACAGCTTTATGAAGTGATCTCTTTAAGCAGAGAGCATGGCCCTAATGAGAGATCTGATTTCAGCCTTAGAAAATGCTGGACAGCTATGAAGAACTTTGTGTATTTTTCTTATGGTTTTCAATCACATTGCCTTCACATTAAAAAATATTTCTGCAATTAAATTTTTATGTATTTGCAATTTTTCATTTTCTGCAATAGAGTGTATATATATATATATATATATATATATATATATATATATAGTGGTGCTTCAACTGCCATGCAGAATTGTACAAAGTCATAATCTGCCCACAGGAGAAATAAGGATATTTTTTAGGGCACGTCGGATATCATTGTCAAGTTGTTCCAAAATAAAGAAAGCTTGGCAGACATTGATCTGTGACAGCAGTTCTTGATCCTGTCTACATTTCGGATTTATCTGGTGTTATGGACTGAATTTTTGTGCCCTCTCTAAATTTCATATTTGAAGCCTTCACTGACAAAGCAATGGTTTTTTGCGATGAGGGTCTTAAGAGGGTAATTAGATCCTGAGAGTGGAGCCACCATAACTGAGATTAGAGATTAGATAAGAAGAGGAAATGATGAGAGCGTTTTCTCTCTTTCTACCACGTGAGGGTTCAAGAAAAAGTCAGCCTTCTGCAAAGCAGGAAGAGAACCTCAGTAGTATTCAAATCTGCTGGTCCCTTGATCTTGGATGGACAAGCCTCCAGAACTGTGAGAAATAAATATGTCTGATTTTTAGTGACAAGTATGGTATTTTGTTATAGCAGCCTGAGCTGACAAATATACTAAGGAACTTCTAAAATTTACTGATGCTGGGCTGCAAATCAAGTTCATCATAATGTGTGGGTGTTGGGCCCAGACATGGATATTTTCTTAAAATTCCTCAAGTGATTGAAGAATACAGTCAAGGTTTAAAACTATAGATCTGGGCCAACCTCATAAAACTACTAATCTTAGGTGGAGATATTGGCAAGTTTCGTGCTATTCTGAAACAAAACTGGTGTAACTGGACAAATGTCTTGGAAAAGTTCCCATCTCTTTCTCTGCTTCTTGATGCAGTTTCCCGTTCAGAGTAACCCTAGAAGGAGGAATATGGTCTATAGTGGTTGACCTCTTAGTCTTTGCAAGTCACATAGTCTTGGAGTTCGTCCAGAGATTCAACTCTATTAGCTGGTGGGAAGATAAATGAACCAACCTCTGAAATGGGGTTCGCAAGTGCCATTTGTCACAGCAACATAGCATATTTAATGTTGTCAATGATACATCCGAGGGTTCTTCAAAATCTTAATGGAAAATGGAATGAAAAGATACAATGAGATTTTGTTATCTGCTGTGCTTCTTATTTCAGTACAAAAGTTTTGAAATGCATGCATATGCAGCAGTCTTTAAAACATTCATGGAAAATGTAAGTGAAGGAGTAACTATAGAGAATGGATTTCAAAATAATTTTACAACAATATAAATATGTTGTTTAGGAAGAGGGAACGACTGAGAGGGATGTGTACTAGTGGAAGGTCTCAGACAGTTTCTCAGGAAAGTCTCAGGTAGGATCTCCAATGACGACTTGAAGGTTTTGAAACTTGAAATTTATCCACTACACAATGGGGAACAGCAGAAGAGTTTTGAGCAATGAAAGGACTTGAGAAAAAACCTCTTTTAAGAAGATAAGTGAGGGAGCAGAGTAAAGAGAAGATTGAAGTTTGGAACTGAGAATCAGGAAGCTCATTAAAAGGTTATTACACTGTGACTGTCACAATGGAAATTTCATAGATCACTTGGAGTAAAATAATGTATCTTTATATGCTAATTTAATGTTTATGAAGCACTTTCAAATATGTTATTTCACTTGATACAAACATTATTGGTGTAATTGATAGCTTGCGGTGCTGTGTTTGTGAGGCACTATTGAACCTCAAGAGAATGCCTTCCCTGTGAAGGTGTACCATGGGACATGTATCCACAAACACACCCAAGAAGGTTATGCGATGCAGCAAATGCTTACAGTTGATCATTTGGAGGAGAAAAAAAAGAGGGAAAAGCAGAGAAAGCTAGCTGGAAGCTTGCTTGTTTATTGAATAGTAAAACTCTAAATTTGTTACAAATTTTAGGAAGTGAAGCTAAACATTTCCTCTGAACGGCTTAACTCAGTGCCTTGAGTGGCAAAAAGAGGAAATGTTGCTGAAAGTAATCTAGTTTAGCAGCAATCATAGTCAGGACGTAACCAAAACAAGCAAACTTTTCTTCTAAGGATGGAAGGATTTGAACATACGTGTAGGATCAGACTATTCTTAGCAAGGGCCCATCTCAAAACTATTTACTTCACTTTTAAAACCCATAGATTTGTCCTTCCTACAATGAATGTATGCACTCCTGTTACGTTCCAGCTAACATTCTACTACTTCATAGGCATTCTTGATATCTGCCAGTTCAGATTGCTTGAAGGCTGTCATGTTTCTCTTGAATAAACTAGTATCTTTTTAAATTGCTTACATTTTGTGTTTTATGCAAAAAATAGTGCAATGTAAAATAATCCATCATACAGACTTGCAAGAGTTTGTTATAAATTTTATTTTAGTGGGTCTTTTAATTCATGAAAAATGCAATAGGATTTTGTTATCTATTGTATTTCAAAACACATTGAGGACACATGAAATGCTAAATTAATGCATCTTCAAATTTTGGAAAGGGAGAAAGAGACAGCTGTCAAGAATTGAAATGTAAACATATTTTTCCTTTAGGAATGAAAAAATGTAGATATGTTAAGAAGTATGACTGGATTATTCATTAGAAATGTTTGGTTAAAGAAAAGTTTCCTTTGATAGCTTTTAGAGTAGATATGTGATGTTTATGTGTATATAAACATGTTTTGACTACATGTAGATAAATACATATTTACATATACCTATGCAGTGGTATGCACATGCATAAATCAATGAATAAGGACATATATACTTATATAGAGATTTTTTCTACTGCTGTTCAAACTTGATGTTGCTTTATTTTGAACATTAAAAAGATGATAACTTTTGGAAAAATTGTTAAGTTGAATCATAGCACATAACAGGATATTCTGAGCCTTTTTCTTTCTTTCGTCATAAAGAAAGGATTGGAAGAATGTCTGCCTCTTCTGATGACTGAATAACAGTGCTGTACTTCTCTGAAGGGTTTCGATCCTGTTAGATCAAGGAAACTCAGTTCAGCAGGTGTTCACTGAGCAGTTACTGTGTGCCCGATGTTGCACTCAGAAATTCATAAGTGCCTTTTGTCTTTGGAAGTTAATCTGGTTAAAGATATAAAATGTACTCATTGGGAGCATACTGGAATCAAGAGTAATAAAATAAATGCTAGACTGTTTGGATTAGATTTTAAGTCTGGAAAATCAGAACCATTTCTTATTCAATAAAGGAGAGAGAAAATAAACACGTAAATTCATTTTAAAAAGTCTCTGAGTGTATGAACAGCACTTTTTTTTTTTGCTTTATACATTTTCTTTTTTTTTTAACTTTTATTTAATGAATATAAATTTCCAAAGTACGATTTATGGATTACAATGGCTTCCCCCACATACCGTCCCTCCCACCCACTACCCTCCCCTTTCCCACTCCCTCTCCCCTTCCATTCACATCAAGATTCATTTTCGATTATCTTAATATACAGAAGATCAGCTTAGTATACATTAAGTAAGGATTTCAACAGTTTGCTCCCACACAGAAACATAAAGTGAAAAATAATAGATGATTTTTTTTTAAAATGATGATGAAATCAGATCAGACCTATTGTCATGTTTAATCCCAGTGAGAGTCAAGTTGGGAGTTGATAATTTCTTTCTTTCTTTTTTTTTTTTTTTTTTTTTTTTTACAGAGGATCAGTTTAGTATACATTAAGTAAAGATTTCAACAGTTTGCACCCCCATAGAAACACAAAGTGAAATATATTGTTTGAGTACTCGTTATAGCATTAAATCTCAATACACAGCACATTAAGGATAGAGATCCTACATGAGGAGTAAGTGCACAGTGACTCCTGTTGTTGACTTTACCAATTGACACTCCTGTCTATGGCCTCAGTAATCTCCCCATGCTCCAGTCATGAGTTTCCAAGGCTATGGAAGCCCTCTGAGTTCTCCGATTCTTATCTTGTTTAGACAAGGTCATAGTCAAAGTGGAGGTTCTCTCCTCCCTTCAGAGAAAGGTACCTCCTTCTTTGAAGACCTGTTCTTTCCACTGGGATCTCACTCGCAGAGATCTTTTGCCAGAGTGTCTTGGCTTTCCATGCCTGAAATACTCTCATGGGCTTTTCAGCCAGATCGGAATGCCTTTAGGGCTGATTCTGAGGCCAGAGTGCTATTTAGGACATCTGCCATTCTATGAGTCTGCTGAGTATCTCACTTCCCATGTTGGATCACTCTCCCCTTTATTTATTCCATCGGTTAGTGTTAGCAGGTACTAGACTTTGAACAGCACTTTTGAGCCTGGAACATTTGCTGTTTCACCTGGTAATGTAAGCTCTTTTGTGTTACTCTACCATTTTTATGGCAATATTCAGAAACAAAAAGATAAGCCTATGTTACCCCTTTTAGATTATTTATTGAAGAAGTTTGATACAGAAATTGGTTGGGCTTCACATTTCTGTTCTCAGATGCATTTAGTTCTCAATAATCCATCCTATCATGTTCAAAATAATCGTGCAAGTAGGAAAATACTTATATATAAGCAAAATGAGTATGTTAAGAAACTCTTCTTGTATGTTCTGTTCAGTAACTACTACAAGGAAATGTCACGTATTTTTTTCACATTTAAATCTGTCCCAGCTTGAGACTTAATTTTTGACGGTGGCATCTGCTATTTGGGGAGAAGGGTAAACCCTGAGTGCCAGAATTTTAAAGCCTGAGTAGGTAGATATACGATTCTTGGCTACTCCAAAGAATTTTCAACATACACAGTAATGGTGCCTGCAAAATGGATTCCTCTAAGGAAAGCATGAGGAGTGAAATCACTTAATGAGCCAAGAATGGCTAGTGCATGTTGCACTTAAATGCATTAAGATACAGCACAATCTGGTACTACCAATCCCACAAGAAAGTATCAGACGATACTTCTGTCTTGTCTGTGATTCCAAATTATGTTCGTCCTAACCTTTCATTACTTCTTAACTATTCAGTATTCTGGCAGAGGAAACCAAGAAAACCCAAGATGCTTCCTTGTTCAGCAAAATTTTATACCAAACTCTCTACCTACGGCACAATGCCTATGAAGAAATGTAACAATTCCCCATTTGGAGGGAGCCTTTCAAGATATCTACTTTGTTCTTCACATTTTAAAATCAGAATCCTGCAGCATCCGTTAATTTGCAAAAATTACTTTAAGTTTGACAAACATAACAAGAGATTCACTTGTAATAGACTTGATGGCATTCAAGAAAGAGAGAATAAGATATTCAGCCAAATTGTCTCTTTGCCAATAAATAATAACAATATATAAGCCCTTTTACCATGAGGCAGGGTGGGTTTTCCACCAGCAAGAGAAGTGTACCTCCATGTAGTAAGTTTTCATTTATAATTACCTAGGGAGTGCTGGCTCTTTTAATGGGAGGCATTGAGACTACAGTGCACAGTCTGCCAGGAGATTTATTGAGTGGTTGGACTACTGGAGAAAACTCACTGGAAATAGTTCATCACGGAAAGATTGATATGGGCTTTTGTGTTTGTAAGCAATTATGCTTGATTATTGCATTGTGTTACAATCAGATCTGCAAGTCTGTGCAATTTCAGTGAGACAACATTAATATATACATATGTAGTTCTATTCAAGGTTTACAGACCTGAGTTAGTTAAGTTTCCACTGATTAACCCTCGCAGGTTCTTTATATATTCTTCAAGAATAAATAGTTTTCTATACACTATAAATGTTCCTGTTCATTTACCTAGACATCTGAAGGACAAATATTAGTTGATCAGGATACATCTGATAAGTTCCACTGTATTAAAATTAACACACACACATACACATTTAGCCTTGCATATAGCAACAAACTCATCAGCTGTCAGCCTAGGAAAGGCATTCCAGTGGCTTTGCTTCCATAATGTATGCACTTCAATAAAGCCTCTGCAGTTATTGTTTACTGCACATAAATTATAGCTTGTTAAAAACTAATGTTAAAGGGCCTTTTGTACATCTGTAGCAATGAATTTGCAATGCTTTAGAGAACTTGTGACCTAGGAAAGGATGTCTCACAGAATGTGTTTTTATAGTTCTCAGAAAGACATTTCTTCTGCACTGATTTCAAAAATGAAGCACAGTAGAGGCCGACCTGGCCCCTGACCGTGGGGATCTTTGAGAAAACAGGGGAGAGATTTTGTGTTTCTTCAGCTCATCCTTGTTAAGGACCCCGAGGTCCATGAAACCCCTGATTTAATATGATACCCTTAGCAGGCCATGCACGATGCTTCCAAATGTGAGCTCAGGCTGCCTGTCCAGCTTTACTTGAACTTTCACATATGTGTTCTTCCCACGGGGCTCAAACGTTTCCTCTTTCTGTGCTGGTCCTTGGCCACATGTATTCCCAGTTGTCTTTCACCTCTTCCGAACCTTCTCTAAGTCACCCCTGTTCCCTCCCTCTCTGGGAAACATCATCTCACCTCTGATGGCACAGCACTTGTGCTGCATTTCCATTGTTTCCAGAGCTCTCCCCTTTGGGGGAGTCTGAGCTCCTGAAGATAAACAGCTACTGGACTCTCGAAACCTCTTGCCCATACAGTAGATGCTCAGTAAATATTAGCAACATAAATGAGTGAAATTTCTTCCAAGGCAATTCCTTTAAAAAAAGGATGCAATAGACTCCATCTAGCCAAATGTTCCATGTTGCCACCACCTCGGCTCATTCAGCACACGTATCAGCAGGGTGAGAAACTTGCGATCACAATTCCAGCATTTGGAAGTAGAATTCAGTTCACCCTCAAATTCACTCAATCTCTCTCATTTTTGAAAAAGTAGACTCAAAGTGGGTCAATCAAATCACACTCTCATTTTAACAAGTCCAAGAGTCTATATAGATTTTGAACTGAATTGGCACACAATCGTGGAG
Source organism: Oryctolagus cuniculus (assembly GCF_051225735.1). Taxonomy (NCBI): domain Eukaryota; kingdom Metazoa; phylum Chordata; class Mammalia; order Lagomorpha; family Leporidae; genus Oryctolagus; species Oryctolagus cuniculus. The sequence continues at coordinate 157,708,417 of NC_142869.1, forward strand.
AACTTCCTAAGGGCTTTTACTCTTGGCATTCAACGTTTTAAGAAAGAAAATTAAGTGATTGGAATAGAGTACAATAGTGAATGCAGAATAAGGGAAGAGAGATGACTGTAGCCAGAAACACGAGAGAAAGAGAACTATAAGTTTCTTTATTCTGCATAGCGGTGGGAGAATCTACTTTTTGGCCTGCATAGCGGATGCGCCATTTCTGTGGGTAAGTTTTCCCTATGTTTCCTGTCAAGCCAGGGTTTAACGAAACAAAAAGATACCGGATCCCTCTCACTAACACCTCTCCATCCTCCAGCACCCCAGCCAGTGCCAGCCAACAGCATTTCTACCAGCTCCTTTTATCCCCTTTTACCAAGAACAAGATCTGAGATATGTGAGATCCTGTTTGATTCAAGCTTGGAGAAAGCCTTGTATATTTTATATCCACTGGTTACCTGTTGCTGTCAATAGCTGTATTGTTAGCATTTTATCATGGATCTAATGCTTTAAAATTTTTGAGGACTGGGAGAGATTTGTGGAGTAAAAGCTATGATCCTTGAAAAGGAGCCAATGTTCTTGATATCTCAAAGTATTCAAAAAAGAGAGAATATCAAAGTTGTGCTTTCCCCTGCTTGCCAGGCTATGAGGAAGCTTCTAGAACTATACATTTGTGTGAAAAGTCAAGAGTGTCCTCTTTGGCTGCTGACCTTGTTAAGAGTGTAGCTGAAGAGTCCCTGATAAGACATGTGCTACTCTAAATGATTCTGAAAAAATAGATTGCTAAAAATAACCATATCAAGATGGGGCAAATGTTTAGGGAATGCTATAGAAATTAGTGTTCCTTTTAAGATAAAAATAGCTTAGGTCATTATAAGCCTAATAAATAAACAGGAATTCTTTGTACAAGCTTCTTTTAAATGTCTAAATCTGTGAACAACAATAGGATAATGCAATTCCGAAAAGTTTGTTTTGATTAGAATCAAATGATCCTCTAAAATACAGAATCACTTACCCTGAAAAAATAGTCATTCTTTCTAGTTTAGTGTGAATTGGATTAATGTTGAATAACAGAGTATTTTTAAATTATGTTGAAATGTTTGTTTTAATATACACAGGACAGAATGTAGTCACTATAATTTAAGAAATATAAATTAAGAGAAAATAATATGTACGAGGAGAATAATTATAACACTCAGATGTCTAATTAAGAGATGCTGGAAAATAGACTGCTTGTTGAAATATTGATGCTTGACAGGATATTAACTAATTAATTAAAAGTTTAATAACTATTATTTTACTGTATAATAGCTAAAAGCAGCCATATTTGATCTAATAAAGAACTGGCAAAAATTGGGTTGGCGCTGTGGTGTAGTGGATTAAAGCTCGGTTCAATTCCTGGCTGCTCCTCTTCCCATCCAGCTCTCTGCTATGGCCTGGGAAAGCAGTAGAAGATGGCCCAAGTCCTTGGGCCCCTGCACCTGCGTGAGACCTGGAGAAGCTCCTGGCTCCTGGCTTCAGATCAGCTCAGCTCTGTCCATTGAGGTCATTTGGGGGAATGAACCAGTGAAATGGAAGATCTCTCTCTCTCTCTGGCTCTACCTCTCTATGTAACTCTGTCTTTCAAATAAATAAAATAATTCTTAAAAAAAAAAAAAGAATTGGCAAATAGCTATCAGCAGTGATTAAAGTTCACATGGATCTCAATTTAGGGAAATCAGGTTTTAAAACCCAACTATATAGAGAACAAATTAGATGATTGAAATTTTAAAATTATGCACTCAGAGAGGGATTGGGTTGATGTACTATTCATTCTTAAAGGATAGATATTTTCATTTTTGATTTTTTAAAGGCTTTAATTTTTTTTTACAAAAATTAATACTGAGTCAAACGAAATTTAGCTGATTGAGCGATGGTTTTCGGAGGCAATATTGGTAGTAAAATTATGTGTAGTATATGTTTTGGAGAAAGTTTACTAGACCTTTATAAGTTTTTGATAAGAAATAATCGGTGCACAAGCAGAAGGGGAGACTGAAGCTCAAGGGACATGACCAACAGCACTATGGGTTCCTTTGGAAGAACTCCCTGCCATCCTGAAGCAAGAGTTTGTGTGCTTGCTCAGCCCCACCAGCCACATCTTTAGTACAGAATTCCGTTTTCTTTGAGGCATTATGTTCATTCATAATTAAAGCCTTGGTGTTTTCTCTCACATTATTAAGCTAACATATGATAATATAAGCTAATCAGCCAATGTGGATACAATAGTGGTTGCTCCTTCACAGGCTGTTATTTCTAGAATTAAAAGTATATTTGTCTTTTGAGGTCTGACACATTTCTCTCCTGCTTAAAGTTTGGAAGGAGGTTTCTGTCCTCACCATCTCCACTTGTTTTCCAGCTCTTTCCTCCTGAACCCACTCTAAACAGAATTCTGCTTCCACCATAGGAAAACTTCCCTTATCAATCTCCCCTGTGCCTTGGTGTTGCTATGCTCCTTCATGTTCTCGGTCTTCATTTGATTGACTGCAGGTAGCTTTTGATGTGCATCACTGTATTGTGCTGGGGCTGCGTTATTGTCTTGACTTTCAGAACGCATCCTCCCTTGCCTGCTTTTCCTACTGTTTCACTGGCCTCGCAGTTCTCTTTGGGTATCCCATTCCATCTTTCTATCTTCCGAACAGTGGAGTCCCCAAAGCTCATTTCTTGGGCCACTTCTGTTTTCTGCCTGCACACTTGCATGACTCTCTCATTGCTGTAATCTCTTTACAGATGACTCCCAAATGTATGTCTTTAGACTGGAACTCTGAAAGGCGGTCCAGAGTTACATGTCCAGCACCCATCTAGATATTTAATGCACTTCTCAAGCTTGACACATCCAAAATTCATCTCCTGGTCTTCCACCAATCCTGACTCCCAACTTCGACTATCTTAGGAAATGACAGGGTACTCAGTTGTCTGTGTTGATTCTATTAGCAGACTTCAATGGTTTGTGTTCTCATGATCTCCATATACTTCCAACACCTGTCCCATACTTGAATTATTACACTAACTTCCTGTCTGGTCTCCCTGCCTTGCTGCACAAATCAGCCACGGTGAGTTTGTTCTAAGGCAAATCAGACCATGTCACTCTCCAATTTCCTGTTTCACTCAGAATAAAAGCCAAAATCTCTACAGTTTTCATCAAGTCCTGGATGATCAGGCTCGCTTGTATGACTCCTGGCTCTGTGGCCTTTCCCTCGCATGTCTGTTTTGGTTTCTTGGACTCCTGGCTGCTCCTGAGTCCCCCAGACAATTCCTCATGAGGTCTTTGTCTTTCTGTTCCCCCTGGATGAGATGCCTCACGCGTGTGATTCTTTAGGATTGACTCCTCACCTCCTTTCTTCTTTGATCAGCATTACTTTTTCTTGAGACCTTCACTGGACACCCATTTGTACAAATACATAAATGGTACCCATCTTCCTCTCACAAATGCTCTCTACCCATGTCTCTTTATTTTCCTCCCTCATTCTTATCCCTTGTATATTTTCCCAAAGTATTTTATTCTCTGTCTCTCCTCACCAGAACAGGAGCCCTGTGAGAGTTTGTGCGTTAGTCCCAGTCCTCAACACAATGCCTGATACAGAGTACTAAACTAAACAATATAAACAAGTATTTGTTGAGTGAACTTATAAATAAAATATCCATCTTTTTCTTTTCTAGTTACATTTTGTTTGACTCGTATTCTGTCTGATATCACAGCTTCTTTGGTGTCTTTCACTATCCCTTTATTTATTCTATATAATTTTGTACTGAATGGCCCTTGAAAACATCGCAGAGTCAATTTGGGCTTAGTATGTGATTCTTTTCAATATCCTTTATCTTGCTGTATTATTTCATATTTATGATTCCTAATTATTTTACACACTCTCTAGATTTTCCTTTATGCACTATCTGGTCTTTGCATTAATCTTTCCCTTGGTCGTGTTTTTGCTTTCTTCGACTTGTTCACTAGTAAAATACTTTAAAATTATTTTTCTCCAGTTGTCTAAGAGCGAAATGGATTTTTGAGTGCTGCACTATAGCACACAAGTGATGTATTTCCAACACCAGCAACCTTCTTGCCACCCCACCAGCCAACATCCTTCAGCTTTGCTGCTACCATTGGTACTTGGTATCCTCAATGCAGATTTGTTATTTTAAATAGAGAATGTTGTTATTAAATTGTCTGTTACATTTTCATTGACATCCATACAGCAACTAGCCTTACAGAATGTATACAGATTGTTTTTTGTGCTCCACAGCATATGTTTTATTGTTTGAAACTGTAATTTTCTCATTTTTAGCTGAATTGTTCCTGGAGGTAACAGTTCAAAGAATTCTTACATAACATGTTTTCTGTGTCAAGATGTAAATATTATGTTTTTCTTTTCTTCTCCAATAAAAGACAACCTGGGTACACATGAGATTATTTGGTCAAAGTCTTTCCTCTTACAAAACATTTGGATTCTGCTTTTCTTCTATTGTGGCATTTGATGTCGCTGAGAAAAGAATTGAAACTTCTCCCTCTAGACCTCTTCATTTCTGCCAGAACTGGCACAGTTAATGGCTGCAAATAGAAGCCAGACCACCTTCTCAGTGCCTGCCTGGTAAAATGAAGACACACAGAATTCTGGTGATTTCAGACGTCAGACTTCATAGAATATGTAATTTTTGTCTCCATAATCAAATACACTGAAATTATATATATATATATATATATGCGCAACAATACTGTTTAACATGATTATTCCACAAGTCAAATTTGGATTTCTTATTTCATCATGTAAAGAACAAAGTCATTTTGCCTGGTATCTCCTAGAGTTCTGCAGGCATCTCATAGATACATAATTTGTGTGTGTACATATCTGCTATGCAGTGACTCTTAATCCAAGATAAAGATAATGGTAATTCAAGACTTAAGAAAATGTGATTTCTTCATGGTGGTGGGCTCCCTTTTAAAAAAAAATAAAAAATATGTTGTAATTACAAAATGAAATAGAAGTATTGCAAATATTTAGAAATTAAATAAAATATATAAAAATAAATTTCATCCCCCATTCCACCAGATATTTTTAACTCATTAGTTTGCCTTTTTCACATTTTCTTTTTTTAATATTTATTTTAGTTATTTGAAAGGTAAGGTTGGGGGCCACCGCTATGGCGCAGTGGGTTAAAGCCCTGGCCTGAAGCACTGGCATCCCATATGGGCGCCAGTTCAGGACCCGGCTGCTCCACTTCCAATACAGCTCTCTGCTATGGCCTGGGAAAGCAGCAGAATATGGCCCAAGTCTTTGGGCCCTTGCCCCTTTGTGGGAGACCCGGAAGAACCTCCTGGCTCCTGGCTTCGGATCAGCTCAGCTCCGGCCATTGCTGCCATCTGGGGAGTGAACCAGAGGATGGAAGACCTCTCTCTCTCTCTCTCTGCCTCTCCTTCTCTCTCTGTGTAACTCTGACTTTCAAATAAATAAATCTAAAAAAAAAAAAAAAAGAAAAAGAAAGGTATGATTGGAGAGGGGGGGGGGAGATAGAGAGAGAGGGAGAGAGAGAGAGAGAGAGAGAGAGAGACATCTTCCAGCTGGTGGTTCACTCACCAAATGGCCACAAGGGCCAGGACTGGACCAGGTCAAAGCCTGAAACCAGGAGCTTCATCTGGATCTCCCACGTGGGTGTAGGGACCCAAGCACTTCAGTCATCTTCCACTGCTTTCCCTGGAGCGTTAGCAGGGAACTGGATTGGAAGTAGAGCAGCCGGGACTCAAACCAGCTACCAAATGGGATGCTGGTGTTGAAGATGGTGGCTTAACCCATTACACTACAATGAAGGCCCCTTTTTACACTTTCTAAGGACACACACACACACACACACACACACACAGAGGAGAAAGTGAGGAGGATAGGAATCGAGAAAGAGACAAATAGAGGGATGAGGAGAGAGAGAAAAGTATATATTTTTTAAAATAAAGACTGCTCAGTGCAGAGGATTGGTGATTTGTTTTGGAATTTAAAGTATAGTGACCCATTTATCTTGTCATTGATCATCCTCATTTTTAGTTACAGTATTATTGGGAATACAGCTTGATTGCATGTTGCAGAAACCCCAAATGACTGTGTGATTCAAACAAGAAATAAATTCTTTCTGTTTTCTTGTCAGTCCAGACTGATGTGCCTGGCTCCTCCTAAGGTAATGGAGATGGTTGGCAAGCGCGGTGTTGAAACCTGAGGTCCTTTTATCTTGGTCCACTATCTCTAGAGGATTATCCTCTTTCCCATGTCCTGAATGGCTCACAACCATGTCAGGTTCTGTTGAACGAGACGGGAAATGGGGAAACGGCAGGGCCTGCATATTCCCTTCAGAGGTGCAGTGTGCTCTATTTTGTCATCACTTATTCATATGTCCACAGGGAATATTTTGGGTGTTTAATCTGGAGGCTGAGGTGCCCAGGTAAATATTTTGTTAGTGTAGAGCAAAGGGAGAATTGTTATTGGGGGAGCAATTAACATTCACTCTCAAGATGGTACTCCCTTAGAATCGTTCTGACTGGTTCCTGGCTGTTACTCACATTTCACTGTTGAAGCATCTCCGTAGTTTTTCCCTTGTAACAATAATTAATGATGGCCCAAAGTTTCCAAAGTATTTATCACATGCCAGATAGTAAGCTACTACTGGTTTTACATGTATTTTTGAAGCTGACTTTGATGATGTTATTGGGTAGCTTCTCTTCTTTACACTGACTCGGGTATGACTGAGGAAGTCTAGATGTGAATGAGTTCAATGATAGGGTGTCCAATAACCTGGTTGGGTTCACAGGGCCAGTAAATGGATGACTGACAGGAGACTCAAATGTACGACTGGCTAACTTCAGAGTCCAGGTTCTGAGCTCCTACTGTCAAATCATGTTTTAGAGCAGATTATTAGAAGAAAAAAATTCCACCACAAAGTTCCTATCTCTGAGGCTGTTATTTAGGTTGTTAATGCACACTCCAGAAAGTAGACACCAGCTGATGACCTGTCAGGAGGATATGGAAGAATATCCCTGCCAAAACCCTTTCCAACCTTGGATACTCAACAGGTTGCAAGAACAAAAAAACACTTTGTTTTAGTTTGATTTGGTTAAAAAATGATGTAGCTAAATTCTTAAGTGTGTATTTATTACATTTCATATCTCTTTTGAATTGGCATTGGTACAAATCTTCTGCATTTTATCCCACTGAAATATTGCTCTTAGAGATTATTAGAATTCTTTATGTTAAAGATATTTTCCTCCATTATTTCCTTGGATTTTTACATACTTTATCAGATTTTGGTGAAAATATATGTTTCTGTTCGCTGACATTTTTAAAGATTTATTTTATTTATTTGAAAGACAGAGTTACAGAGAGAGGTAGAGACAGAGAGAGAGGTCTTCCCTCCGCTGGTTCACTCCCCAGATGGCTGCAATGGCCAGAGCTGCACCGATCTGAAGCCAGGAGTCAGGAGCTTCCTCCGGGTCTCCCCCTTGGGTGCAGGGGCCCAAGGACTTGGACCATCTTCTACTACTATCCCAGGCCATAGCAGAGAGCTGGATGGGAAGAGGAGCAGCCAGGTCTCGAACTGGCACCCATTTGGGATGCTGGTGCTTCAGGCCAGGGTGTTAGCCCGCTGCTCCACAGCGCTGGCCCCTTCTGTTCACTGATTTTTGTCTTACATATCTTCTAAAGTAATTTGGGGAAATTTGTCACTATAAATGTGTATCGACCCTAAAAGTGAGAGACAACTTAAATGCCATGGATGTAACTCTTCCTTGAGAGTGTCACTGTCCCTTTTAAAATGACAGTCCTCCTCCCAGTGTGTAGGGGAGAGCGGACAGAAGTGAAATTTGTTTTCAGAAGGCATTTCATTGGATAGATTATTTATAGCTTTTGTTTAAAAGTATTCAGCTATTTGAGAGCAAAATGTTTTAAAAGGTAGGTTGTTTCTCTTTTAAAATAGGGAATGCACTGTCAGTTTGAAGGTCCATAAAAATAGGAATTGGCCTCCAAGAGGTGTGGCTTTGATCCTAATGAGACAGATACATGTGACCTGATTCTCTTATGTGTTCTTTTCCTGAGTGGCTCCCCCACACCTCATTCAACTACTGTGAATGGGGGATAATCATGGTTACACCTTTTTGGAGTTAAATATTTGAAAACCAGTTATTGAAGAAAAGGGGACACCTAGAAGGAGTTGACAATGCTGGGTGGGACTGATCCCATAAATTCTGGCAGACTACTTGCACCAGAAATATCAAGGATCTTTTTAAAATACTCTGTTTAGAGAGATGTAAAACAACAGTATTTTAAAGGAAATGTGAGCCACAAGAGAGAATTTGACATTTCATGTTATGTTGAAGGTTCAGGGTATAAGTTGTTTTATTGTAAACTTTGCTACCTTTTTATGAATTGTTTAGCGTTATGCACTATTAGTTTCTGTCATCGTTCAAATTGGCCTATGTAAAAAAAAAAGTAAGGATTTGCATTCATTTCTTTGGTTAAACTTATTCTTGGGAATTTTTTTGTAGCTATTGTAAATAGAAGTGCTTTGTATGTTGATTTTATGTCCTGCTACTTTAATGAATTGATTTCACAATTCTTACAGATTTTTGTTGCAGTCTTTAACTTTGTCTAACATAAAATCGTATCATCTGCAAACATAAATATTTTACATCTGCCTTCACTTTTTGGACTCCCTTTATTTTTTCTCTTGTCTCGTTGTTCCAGCTCACCCCTCAGTACTCTGGTGAATAACATGAAAAAGTAAACATCCTTGTCTTGTTCCGATTTTAAAGGAAAGACTTTCAGCTTTTCCTCCTCCAGTTTATCATTGGATTAATACTCAGAACACATAATAAATTTAAGAAACTCAACAGCAAAAAATAACCTGATTAAAACTGGGCAAAAAGGGATCAGCCCTGTGCACAACGGGTAAAGCTGCTGTCTGCAACACCGCCATCCCGTATCAGCGCCAGTTCAAGTCCTGGCTGCTCTCTTCCAGTCTAGCTCCTTGCTAATGGCCTGTGAGAACAGCAGAAGGCTCAAGTACTTGGGCCCTGGTCATCCATGTGGAAACCAAGATGGAATTCTAGGTTCCTGGCTTTGGCTTGGCTTAGCCCTGGCTGTTGAAGCCATTTGGAGAGTGAAACAAAGGATGTAGGAAATCTCTCCCTGTCTGTCTGTTTCTACTCTCTATAACTTTGCCTTTCAAATAAATAAATATATCTTTTTTAAAAAATGGGAAAGTGATCAAAAGAAGATATCTTCTTCAAATGGACAAGTATATGGAAAAAGTGCTCGATATTGCTCATCATAAAAAAAGAATATCAAAACCATAATATTTTCTCACCCCAGTTAGAAAAAAAAAGCAGAAAATAACAAAAGGGTTTGGCTAAAGCAGAACTATTGGACAAAGTTGATGGTGATATAAATTAGTATAGTCATTGTGGAAAACAATATCAAAGTGTCTCAGGTAAAATAGTTCTCCCATAGGGAACAGCTATCCCACTACTGGGTATATTTCCAAAGTAAACAAAATCAACATATCAGAGATTTACTGTAGCACTTTCCACAATAGTCAAGATATGGAAATAACTGTGGTGTCCATTAACAGATGAATGAATAAAATTAGTGGCATACCTAGAGACAATATGCAGTAGTTTTCACCCATAAAAAAAATTAAACCCTGTCATGTGTAGCAATGTTGATAAACTAGAGGACATTATGTTAAGTAAAATAAACCAGGAGCAGAAAGACAAATAGTTCATGTTCTCAGTTTTTTGAGAACATGAGGCTATAAGTTGATTTCTTAGAAATAGCAGAATACCAGTCCCTGTAGGCTGGAAGTGGAGAGGGAGGAAGTTTAAAAGGAGATTACTAATGGACACCAAAATACATTAGGTTGGAGAAGTAAGAACTAGTGTTCTAGAGGGCAGTAGAGAGATTCTAGTTATATCAACTTATTTTGTTTTTTTAAAGAACTAGAAAAGACTTCAAAGCTTCTCACACAGGATGTTTAAGGAAATTAAAATGTTGATTATTACATTGTTTTTTTTTCATTTTTTTTTAACTTTTATTTAATGAATATAAATTTCCAAAGTACAGAATATTTTTTTTTATCTTTTATTTAATGAATATAAATTTCCAAAGTACAACTCATGTGTTACAATGGCTTCCCCCCCATACCGTCCCTCCCACCCACAACCCTCCCCTTTCCCACTCCCTCTCCCCTTTCATTCACATCAAGATTCATTTTCGATTATCTTAATATACAGAAGATCAGCTTAGTATACCTTAAGTAAGTATTTCAACAGTTTGCTCCCACACAGAAACATAAAGTGAAAAATAATAGATGATTTTTTTTAAATGATGATGAAATCAGATCAGACCTATTGTCATGTTTAATCCCAGTGAGAGTCAAGTTGGGAATTGATAATTTCTTTTTTTTTTTTTTTTTTTTTGTACTTACTCCTCATGTAGGATCTCTGTCCTTAACGTGCTGTACACTGAGGCTTAATGCTATAACGAGTACTCAAACAGTATATTTCACTTTGTGTTTCTATGGGGGTGCAAACGATTGAAATCTTTACTTAATGTACACTAAACTGATCTTCTGCAAAGTACAGAATATTGATTACAATGGCTTCCCCCCCATAACATCCCTCCAACCCGCAACCCTCCCCTTATCCACTCCCTCTCCCCTTCCATTCACATCAAGATTCATTTTCTATTCTCTTTATATACAGAAGATCAGTTTAGCATACATGAAGTAAAGATTTCAACAGTTTGCTCCCACACAGAAACATAAAGTGAAAAATATTGTTTGAGTACTAGTTATAGCATTAAATCTCATTGTACAGCACACTAAGCTGAGGTACCTTTCTCTGAAGGGAGGAGAGAACTTCCACTTTGACCATGGCCTTGTCTAAATATGATCAGAGTCAGTGATTATCACATTGTATATGCATCTCAAATTACACTATACTTTCTATGTGGATTTATTGTGTGTCAATTTGTTAAAATGATAAAAGGCTTTGGCAAACTACAGACTATACACCAATATGTGAAAACATTTCTCACTGAAATACAAGACTGTGTTCATACATTCAGGCAGGTCTCAAAGATAAAGAAATATGGTTTAGCATCTTTCCCCCTCTCTGATGTACTTCTCCACCACCATCCCCAGACAGGTATTTCTGCAGGTTGCACTTTGAAGGCCAGTGCCACACTTTTTTTTAAACTTTTATTTAATAAATCTAAATTTCCCGAGTGTCTGCACCTTGTCTGAGGTCTTCCATGCCAAGAGTTCTTGGCTGCCTCATGAGTCAGCTTCTCAACCTCCTTTTGCAATCAAATCTCCATGTTTTTATCTTGACCACTTAGTTGCAGATTTCCTTGCTGATCATCTGATGAAGGTAACTCATGCTGGATTTTGGCCAAAATTCATAAGGAAGGACAGATGTACATTTTAAATTACAAGGGAAAAAAAGGAATGAGGGAAGGAGAGAAGATGAGAAGTGTCATTATGGGCATAAAATTGTATATATGAAATACATGAAATCTTTTTTCTTCATATAAATTTTAAACAGAAAATAAATTTTAAATTCACAGAAAAGCAGGAATATCTTAATATCAATAATTATGTAACTGATGTGAGTATGGAATTGATGTGTAAAGAAACCTGTGTTATGAAAACATGTAACATGAAATCTGACTTCTTAAATTTTCCAGTTTGATTTTTTTATTTATTTGAGACACACACAGAGAGAAATCTGTCATCCATGCATTCACTCATAACAGCTAGGACTACGTTAAGCCAAAGCCAGGAATGGGAAACTCAATCCATGTTTCCCTTGTGGGTGGCAGGGAGCCAGGTACTTGAGCCATGCCTGCTCCCTCCAGCAATGTGTATTAGCAGGAACCTGGAATGGAGAGTGGTGCTGGAACTCAAAAGCAGGTACTGAGATATAGATGTGGACTTTATTTATTTATTTGAAAAGAAGTGTAACTGAGATAGGAAGAGACAGAGAGTGACAGAGACCTCCCATCAACCAGTTCATACCCCAAATGGCCAGAAGCTAGAAGCCCAGAACTCCATCAAGATTCCCCACATGGTTGGCAGGGACTCAAGTACTTGGGCCATTATCTGCTGCTTTCCCAGGTACATTAGCAGAGAACAGGATTGGAAGTAGAACAAGCAGGCCTTGAACTGGCATCCAGAATGGGATGCCAGTGTTACAAGCAGTGGCTTAATCCACTGTCTCACAACAATAGCCCCAAGCATGTGGAAATTTTAATTACTAGGCCAAACATCTGCACCCTTGACTACATTAGATATTAAAGCTTTAATCATAATTTAAGTTAAGTTAAATTAAGTTAAGAGACAGAAACAACCCTAAATGCTACTCAGTGAATGGATGGGTACAGAAAATGTAGTCTATGTGTAAAAATGGAGTAGTATTTGAATTTAACAAAGAAGAAAATCCTGACATAGAACATAGATAAACCATAAGAATAGTGTGATACAGGAAATAAACCAGTTGCGTGGACACAAGTATAGTATAATTTTAATTTTAGAGATTTGTATTCTCATATAACCTTTGTAAATGCTGTAGTAGATATTGTTGTTTTTCTGATTCTTATTCATCTTATAACCTTTTAAAGTCACAATGAAAGGTAGCAGAACTATTATTTGAACTGTGATCTGCTGATTCCTAAGCTTTTGCTTTTAATTCCTGTGCTTTTCAGTGATGATGGTCTTTACTATATTTATAATAGGAGTTAGAGTTTAGGAAAGGTTTGTGATAAGTTCATCTTAGCACACACATTTCTAAGAACCAGTCTCTATGGGGAAAAATGGAGCATGATTTCTTCTGAGGCCAGAATCTTGAAATTCCTACAGTGACATTTTTGGCTCCAGGCTTGCTGATGCTCTGGTGATTTCAAAAGCATGACCATGTGTCCTTGTTCTCCATCTTTGTGTGCATTCTTTTCTGTCCTATTTGTTGCTGTCCATCTTAATGTCCACTAACACTAGGTGATTGTGGTGGCCAGAAATACAGAGAAACATCATGGTACGTGAAGCAAAGTTATCTATTCATGACTTTATTACCCTTTCAATCATTCAAAAGATAGAATTTAAATTTTACAAAAACAAGGGGAAAACTTTTTCCAAGCAGAAAAAAAATTTCTCTTGGATGTAGGATATACCATTTTGGAGGTCCTTCCTTCTTACAGACCATGCCTATACTCTCCCTGAACTACGGTCCTGTAAATTTTACTTGTTGAAGTCTTTATTTAGTAGTCTTAAGACCGTAACTATAGTGTAAATTAATAATATGTTATGCCAAAAACTGAGGAAAGAAGGAAGGGAAGGAGGGAGGGAGAAAAAGAGAAAGAGCAGGAAGGAAGAAGAGAAGGAGGATGGGAAATTTCATTATTCTTAGAATATTCTTTGAATTATATCCAGGAAATACAATGAATCTATTCTATTTTTATAATATTGCATTAATATAAGAATTGATGAGGATTGTGTTATAGTAATTATACATTTTCTGTGACCTAAGAATCTATGAATAAATTCCATTAAAATAATGACTGATAAAAATAATAATCAAATAAAATGCCACAGTTGCAGAAAATGATACCTGAAAATGTATACAGAGAGCTGTGACTCCTTTTGGGGCTGAAACAGAAGAATAAACCATAAATAACAACTTGCAGACATCCAAGATTATGTGCAGCTCTTAGTGATCTTACAAAATCATTGAATTTCCTCCACAGATTTCTTTAACTATGGAGGAATTTGATGAGTTTCTTCATGTTCTGTGCATGGTACTCAGCATGAAAGAATTCATAAAAAACCAGACACAGATGCTTTTCCAATCCAAAAATGATATTGTTGCAAACATCTCCAGAGATGAGTCTGCTATTAAACAAATTTATAGGAAATCTTTTCATCTGATCTTTTGTGTATCTAACAATATAACAGTATTCTTTGTTCAAGTTGTATTTTCTAGATCATGAGAAGCTGAAGTTTATGTCAACCCTTACTGGTTTTATTAATAACATTTTTCTTTGCTGGAATAGTATCAAATTCATGTCTGTTACTGTACTTCCTTTAGGCTTATAAAGAAGTTATCTTGAAAGTGTTTTTTGTGTGAAATCTTAAGAAACATGTCCCAAAAGTGCTACTGGATGTTTTGGTAATCTATACATCCAAACAAGGTGCACGCCACTCTAAGTACATCTTGCTACAAAGAGAAGTATTTCATATATTTACTTATACCAAAAAGTTCATTGGAATTCTTGATAAATAGATGAAGTTAATGAGGGAAAAGTCAGTTAGAACATGTAGGTAGTAAGTGAGGGATGGCGTGAAGAACTAATGGTGGTAGAGTGTGAGGAATTCAGATGATCTCACAGTTCTGCATTTTCATTATCAACAAGCCTCAGAATATTGCTGTACGATAAAATTTCCAAGATAAAACTTCACCACTACTGCTTTCTCCTCTCTCTCAACTTCTCTTAACATTCAGGATAGTAAATTTGCCTTAGCTTTGGAAGTTCTTTAATACCAATGGTTTTCGTTGCACTGAAACAATAGTGTTGGGAACGTATCTCTAATTTCTTCCTCTTCACAAATACTTCAACATACTGAAGTCCATGTTCCCATTGACATAGATTACATTTTATTTTATTTTTTCCCAAAGAAACCTTTTATTTAAGGAATACAAACTTCATACATTTCATAGGAACATAGTGATTCTTGCCACCATACCTACCCTCCTACCCACACTCCCACCCCTCTTCCTCCTTTCTCTCCTATTCCCAGTCTTATTTTTAACTAAGATCTATTTTGAATTAACTTTATACACAGAATATTAACTCTACTAAGTAAAGAGTTCAACAAATTGTATGAAAAAAATGTTCCTCAACATTTGACACAAGGACTGTTCAAAGTCATTACATCTAGAAGCTAATTTCACTACTTTTTTTAAAGCATTACTTTTTTTTGAGAAAATTAACTTCAAAGAGACCTTAGGATAACTGTAACTTATGAGACATAAGAATATCCTCCACTTAATATACTAAAATTAAGTGAATTTTTGAGAAGAAGTTTTATTGTTAACTCTCATAATCCAAATCTTTGAGGACAGAGGTCCTTCATGGGAAGTTAATGCACAGTGACTCCTGTTGTTAATTTTTTTTATAGATTTTTTTTTTGACAGGCAGAGTGGACAGTGAGAGAGAGAGACAGAGAGAAAGGTCTTCCTTTGCCGTTGGTTCACCCTCCAATGGCTGCTGTGGCCGGTGCACTGCGGCTGGCGCACCGCGCCTATCCGATGGCAGGAGCCAGGTACTTATCCTGGTCTCCTACGGGGTGCAGGGCCCAAGGACTTGGGCCATCCTCCACTGCACTCCCTGGCCACAGCCGAGAGCTGGCCTGGAAGAGGGGCAACCAGGACAGAATCCGGCGCCCCGACTGGGACTAGAACCCGGTGTGCCGGCAGCGCCACAAGGCAGAGGATTAGCCTAGTGAGCCGTGGCGCCGGCTTCCTGTTGTTAATTTAACAACACTCTTATGCATGGCATCAGTGATCACCTGAGGCTCTTGACATGAGCTGCCTAGGCTATGGAAGCCTTTTGAATCCAGAGACTCCTTCCGTATTTAAACAAGGCCATAAGCAAAGTGGAAGTTCTTTCCTGTCTTCAGAGAAAATTATATATATATATATATATATATATATATATATTTGCATTTCCCTTTTTTGATGACCACTTCTTTCCACTGGGGACTCACCCAACAAGGTCCTTCATGTAGGACATTTTTTGCCACAGTGTCTTGGCTTTCCATGCCTGAAATGCTGTCATGGGCTTCTCAGCCACACCAGAATGCCTTAAGGGCTGATTCTGAGTTCAGAGTGCTACTTAAAGTGATTGTCATTTTTATGAGTCTGCTGTATGGACTGCTTCTCATGTTGGAGAATTCATTCCCGTTTAACTCTATCTATTATTATTATTACCAGGCACTTGATGTTACTTATATGATCACTTTAACACTTAAAATTCTATTTTTTACCACATGGCTTAAGGGGATTTGGGGTCCCATGGCAAGTTTTAAACTATACCCTTAGCAGCAAGTCCATAAGAATGTGTGAAGAGCCCTACCACTTTACAGTTACACACTTCATACATAACATAATTACAACTTTAGAAACATGGTGATTCCTCCCACCATGCCCACCCTCCCATCCACACTGCCAATCCTCTTACTCCCTCTCTTATTTTTTTTACCAAGATCTATTTTTCAATTAACTTTATACACAAATGATTAACTCTAATTAAAAGTTCAACAAATAGTATGAGGAAAAAAAACTTCCTCAACAGTCAAGACAAGGTCTGTTCAAAGTCATTGCTTCTCAAAGTGTCAATTTCACTTCTACAAACTGCCTTTTAGTTTCTGTATTAGTTATCACAGGTCAGGGAGAACATATGACATTTGGCCCTTTGGGACTGGCTTATTTCACTAAGTATGATGTTTTCCAGTTTGATCTGTCTTGTTGAAATTGACCAGAATTCCTTTTTTTAACACACTATGTAGTGTTCCATGGTGTACATATCCCATAATTTCTTTATCCAGTCTTCAGTTGAAGGGCATTTAGGTTGATTCCAATTCTTAGCTATTGTGAATTGAGCTGCAATAAACATGGGGCTTACAGATAACTCTTTCATATGCTGATTTCATTTCCCTTGGGTAAATTCCCAGGAGTGGGATGGCTGGATCATGTGGTAAGTCTATATTCAGATTTCTGAGATATCTCCATCCTGTCTTCCATAGTGGCTTTACCAGTTTATATTCCCACCAACAGTGGATTAGGATACCTTTTTCCCCACATCCTTGTTTGTTTATTTCTGTATGAAAGCCATTCTAAAGGGAGTGAGGTGAAAGCTCATTGTGTTTTTGATTTGCATTTCCCTGATGACTAGTGATCCTAACCATTTTTTTCATGTGTCTGTTGGCCATTTGGATTTCCTCTTTTGAAAAATGTCTGTTTAAGTCCTTTGCCCATTTCTCAACTGGGTAATTTGTTTTGTTGCTGTTGAGCTTCTTGATTATTGTATGTTCTGGCTATTAATTATTTTTTTCTTTATCAGTTGTATAGTTTGCAAATAATTTCTCCCATTCTGTTGGTTGCCTGTTCACTTTGCTGAGTGTTTCTTTTGCAGTACAGAATCTTTTTTAGTCTTCATTCATGATATGTATCATCAAAATCTTGGAGGTATATTCAGATATGATTTCTAAATCTCTTAAATACCCTTGTTTCATTATATATGTAACACTTTATCTATAGCTCTGAATATTGGATATAAATAACTGTAACTGTACAAATAGATATCTTGCTTTTTAAGTTTCCAGAAGCTTTGATTTATCATTATAGTTATAAAAGCTCAGATTTCATTTGAACATAGTGATAATTTAGGGATTTTATTTATATCTTTCAGACATCTGTCTCTCCTGAGAAAGATAGAACCCTGAAGTCTGTGGCAGTCAGAGCTAAGCATCAAGAGGGTGGTTGCCATGGACTTGGGACCAAGGGAGACTCCTACCCTGGGCCTGGAGACAGGACCAGATTTGATTGGAAGGCTCCACAGCTCTGGGCAAGCCAGATTAGGGATATAAAGCAGCTTTCAAATGGGACTTGCAGCTCCTCTGAGAGACTGTTACATAGAATAAATGGGATTAAGGTACCTTTATAGACTACTGAGGATGAGACCTGGGGCTTGGGACCAGAAAGAGCCTTTTTTGCCTTTTTTTAAAATACAGGAAACCTTTATACTTACCATTTATGACCCCAAAACTCGTTCTCTAATAACAGAGACCACTCTGTTCTCTGCAGTAAATGTTGGGTCCCGCACTGCTCTTAGAATAGATCCAGATCCATTTTCTGAAGAACATCTGGCCCAGTCAGTAGATAACTCATGGCTAAAGACTGATCAGAGGTGAGATGCTCATTCATGAGACAGAGCAGGACACAAGGATAGGCCTGAAATTTGAGAGACATGTATCATGAACCATATTTGGTTTTCAGAGTGAAGAGGTCAAGTTTGGCAGCTGGGAGGAAGTAGAAACATGACAAGGAAGAAGGTCAATAGAAAGGATGAACTGCAACTAGATACCCAAGATACACTATCATAAATTTGAGCCAGGGTTGAAGCCCTGGCAACTCAAGAAACCAGTGCCCTCTGGTAAGGGCCTCCCACACTTCTTGACAGAATACCAACTTCACCTTGTCTTCTATGCCTTTCTTGTGCACCATCAGGTCCCCTGCCCCGTCTCTGAAATCATGTAGTTTTTTGCTAATATGTGGAATATATTGGAATATATGTATTGGACTATATTGGAATAATTGAATTGGACCCCAGTGTATGGTACATTGTATAGTACTTCTTAGCCTACTCTGTGACATCCTAATGCTAGAGACTAGTTCACCTTGTGACAAATGAATGTTCAACTGGAGGTATCTTGAGAATATATTTGTTCATAGGGAAAACCAACAAACAGCCTTGATATAATGGTTAATTCTGGGATATGGATAATGGTAAGTCACTTTGCCCCAGTCCATTCAGATGATTCTCCCTGCCTGGCTCTAAATGCTTGCATTTGTAGAAGGGCATAGTAATATAAAGACATTCTCGGAACCAGAGGATGTGCTTAGTATTTTTTAAACATTATTTATTTACTTATTTGAAAGTCAGAGTTAACAAAGAGAGAGGCAGAGACAGTGAGAGAGATCTTCCAATCTTGGGTTCACTCCCCAAATGGCCACAACTCCCAGGACTGGAACAGGCTGAAGCCAGGAGCAAGGAGCTCGTTCCAGATCTCTTTTTTTTTCTTTTTTTTTTTTTTAACTTTTATTTAATGAATATAAATTTCCAAAGTACAGAATATTGATTACAATGGCTTCTCCCCCATAACATCCCTCCAACCCGCAACCCTCCCCTTATCCACTCCCTCTCCCCTTCCATTCACATCAAGATTCATTTTCTATTCTCTTTATATACAGAAGATCAGTTTAGCATACATTAAGTAAAGATTTCAACAGTTTGCTGCCACACAGAAACATAAAGTGAAAAATACTGTTTGAGTACTAGTTATAGCATTAAATCTCAATGTACAGCACACTAAGGACAAAGATCCTACATGAGGAGTAAGTGCACAGATCTCTGATGTAAGTGCCGGGGTCCAAGCACTTGGGCCATCTTCCACTGCTTCCCCAGGTGCACTAAGAGGGAGCAGGATCGGAAGTGTATCAGCTGGGACTTGAACCCGCACTCATATGGGATGCTGGTGCTGCGGAAGGCAGCTTAGTCAACTGCGCCACAGTCTTGGGCCCCTTATGCATCTTTTTGACAAGAATCATTGTGAGTCTCTTGCGTGAAAAAATAAGGACAATGAAATTCCCATTACAAACTGTAGTAATCAGTGGGATGACTGCTGTATCTTGCACCTAACCTATGTGTCTATCATTCCTAAATGTTTTTCATTTATGATGTATTTCAACAATAACACAACTGTCTAAGTTGTGTTATATCCATTTCACAAATGACAATGATGCATAGAGGGGTCAAATTACTTGTTTGGTATCATGTAGCTGATAGATAGGAAAGCTTGAATTAAAGTGTCTGAGCTCAAAAAAAAAAAAAAAAAAGAGTGGTATCTTTTCTTATTTATATATACCATTGTTGGTTTCTGATATTTACCACCATGAATGTCCCCTGAGTGTCACTTTCTTAAGAATGAAAGTAGTAACAATGAGCAATATTTTAAGAAGCCCCTTCCATAATTCATACAAAATCATTGTGTCTGCCAGTAATCTCGTTTTTGTATTCACAACCTACTCAAACTGAAAAAAAACAAAGCTAAAAATAGGGGTGAGCAATGTTATGTAAAGTTTAGAAGCAATATAATAAAGATTAAATTTAGGTAAATATTGTAGCAAAAATGTATTTTGTTAAAATGCTTAATAGCTAGAGAAACAGAACAATGAGGCCTTAAAGTGCTTTCCATAGATATATTTCAAGATGTAAAATATAGATCCCTTTTTAAATAACTGGTTTAATGACTATTGTAGAATTATACATTTACCAACAATTTAATTACTGATTAATAGACTGTAAAATTTGGTAAAGGAAATATTGCACAAGTCAAATTGGAATTTAATTTTTTCAATAACTTGTTTCCTGAATTTTCTTTTACCTATTATAATCCATTATAATCAAGAAAGTTCAATGTCTTTATTTAGTTCATATATTAATGTTTATTTATAATATCCCTCTTGCATGACTAGAACGAATTACGGTACTCCTTTCTATATTTCTTCAGGATCTCATAGACATATAGTATAATGTTGAAAAATCAGCACATTTACTTTTTAATGAAAAAGAAAGAAAAGCCAGAGATGACAGCTACCTGACACAAATTCCCAACTTTGACTGCTCTATGCATTAAAGGAGCATGTATGTGTCATTCACTGGGGGACTTCTGCGATTGTAGAGGAGAAAGAGGCTGTCCAGTCTCTCGTCCTCCTAAAAAACTATTGTACTTGGGGCCGGCGCCGCAGCTCACTAGGCTAATCCTCCGCCTTGCGGCGCCGGCACACCGGGTTCTAGTCCCGGTCGGGGCGCCGGATTCTATCCTGGTTGCCCCTCTTCTAGGCCAGCTCTCTGCTGTGGCCCGGGAGTGCAGTGGAGGATGGCCCAAGTGCTTGGGCCCTGCACCCCATGGGAGACCAGGAGAAGCACCTGGCTCCTGGCTCCTGCCATCGGATCAGCGCGGTGCGCTGGCTGCAGCGCGCCAGCCGCGGCGGCCGTTGGAGGGTGAACCAACGGCAAAAAGGAAGACCTTTCTCTCTGTTTCTCTCTCTCTCTCACTGTCCACTTTGCCTGTCAAAAAAAAAAAAACTATTGTACTTGGAACTAGCAAGCTGTCAATTACAACGGTATCAATTAAGGTTGAGTGACTGTTTATTTGTGATTCTCACATAACATGAGTTTTTTTTAAAGATTTATTTGAAAGGTGAGTGACAGAGAAGGGGACACACACACACACACACACACAGACCAGGACATAGCCAGGAGTCCAAAATTCCATCCTTGTCTCCCAATTTTGGGGCACAGTGCCCATGAAGTGACTTCCCAGGCACATTAGCAGGAAGGTGGATCAGAAGCAAAACAACCCAGATTTGAATGAGTATTGTCAATGAACTTAACCAACTGAACCACAGCACAAGTTTCTAGGATTATTATAAAAATCAATTTATTTAACTTGACACAAAGGCATATACATATCTTCTGGCTTCTCCCTGCTTCCAGTGTGAGTATACAGCAAAGCCATGTAGATATGGGGCTGGAGCATGAAAATCACTAGGAAAGAAAAAATTTCTGCAAGAAGTAGAAATTGACATCATAAGAAGATTCAAATCTAAGCTTTTGCTGAATGTTAATGTAAAATATATGCAACACTTGTAACAAGTTCTATATTCTAACCTTTACACACATGCACACATACATACACATACTTAGTGGGCATCTTTTATAAGAGCAAAGGGGAAATAAAAGTTCCTGATAGGAGGCCGGCGCCGTGGCTCAATAGGCTAATCCTCCGCCTGCGGCGCCAGCACACTGGGTTCTAGTCTCGGTTGGAGCGCCGGATTCTGTCCCGGTTGCCCCTCTTCCAGGCCAGCTATCTGCTGTGGCCAGGGAGTGCAGTGGAGGATGGTCCAGGTGCTTGGGCCCTGCACCCCATGGGAGACCAGGAGAAGCACCTGGCTCCTGCCATCGGATCAGCGCAGTGCGCCGGCCGCAGCGGCTATTGGAGGGTGAACCAACGGCAAAGGAAGACTTTTCTCTCTGTCTCTCTCTCTCTCACTGTCCACTCTGCTTGAAAAAAAAAAAAAAAGTTCATGATAGGAATTCATTTAGACCTGCTTTGAAAATTATCTTTTCTCTTTTTGTAATTTTTTAAATTTATTTTCACTTTATTTGAAATGTATACACAAAAGAGAGAGAGAGAGCGCGCGCACTATCCATTTTCTGGTTTATTCCAAATACCCACAACTGCTAGTCCTAGATCAGGTGGAAGCCATGAGAGCAGAAGTCAGCCCAGGTCTCCTGCCTGTGTAGCAAGGACTCAACTTCTTAGCTACCACCTGCTACCTCCCAGGGTGCGTTTTAGCAGGAAGCTGGATTGGAAGCAGAGGAGCTGGGACTCAAACCAGGCACTGTGCTTGGGATGCAGGTATCTTAAGCAGTGTCTTAACCACCACACCAAATGCTTGTCTCTGTTTGATCACTTTTACCTTGGAGATTTTACTTAAACATCTGTTCATTCTTGATTCAGTCTTCCTATTTAAGAGTAAGACTCTAAACTACAGATTAGATATGCTTAGTTTGGATGTCACTGAGTAGGATTTATCCTACGATGTGCTTCACTAAATGGTGCTCTCAAGTTAAGGCTGATTTTTTCATTGTGCAGGTCTAACACTCATCTCTGCTGTGCACCTGTTGTTGGCATTCTGGGATCAAGATGCAGGAATGCAACTGAAAGCCACACATCTGACACTTAAACTTTCAGTGAATTCCCCTGTTTTTATCCTCATAACTCAATCCTACTCTGCTAGGCATGTTTCTGAAAAGCTAAATATGAAAGGTAAAATATTGAAGGAAGAATCAGAGCAAGCAAATGGATTCAAAAATAACATTAGCATTCATGCATGCATGGAACAATCAGAAATGTCACAGCATTCAAGCCTAAATATGTCTTCTCAATATCCTGAAAATCCTAAATACATTTCCATGAAATCTTCCAGCACCAATGAATATTCTGTTTTTAAAATACACAATGCAAGTTTTTCTGTGCAGAAAACAAGTTTGTTCTGTATTTGCTCTCACTTTCCCAAACCTTATCCAAAAATATTTCACATTTTTTTAATAAAATGAGTAACACTCTCACTATGGTGTCAAACTGATGGTCTTCCAGCTTGAAAAGTGCTTACTAGGAACATTTTTAGTTTCTAGATTGTTATTCAATGACCTATTTTTAAAATCTAAATTTATTTAAGTTCTGATGTTTAAGAAGTCCTTACCTAAAGTGTGGCCACTTGTGAATGAAGGCTAATGAAAATAAAGAGGAAGTCATTACAGAAGTAGAAGATGGTAATCTAGAGGACATAGTGTAATGCTGGGGGGAACTAACATTTGAAGCCACACTAGGAAGGCAAAGTAAAAAAAGAAATCTGGTGCGGCACTAAAATATAACACAGATGGGAAAGAACATAAATGTTGGATGATTCAGCACTCTGAAAAGGAAGAGAAAAAGTAAAAGCTAAGAAATACAGATGTTATATATTATATTCCAGTGGGAATGACCCACATATTAATTAAGATCTGCTGTTTACAGGGCACAAATTCAGTTACTACAGCATTTGATCTAGATAGCTATACAGTTGACACCAGGCAACTAATTTAAGTTTATAACAATGTGGTCAGATTATAGCAAACTACTGTATTCAAAACCTTGAAGATAAATTACTCATAATTACTTTAAACACAAATGATTAACCATTCCAAACATGAAACATGGTATCCTCTTCCTCTATATTTCTTTCACACATTTAATTGGAGCTTGACATGTCCAAGATTGCAATCATTAGTTCAATTCTTGCATCGGCCATTTAACTTCTTCCTGTTCTGTATCCAAAGACTAAATATCTAAATTTGATTATTTTTTTAAAAGTGCACAGATACATCTAAATATTTTATGCCAGTAGTCTATAGCTTCAAATGATGGCTCTGTTACTTTTATTTGAAAAGTAATACTTTATAAAATGGATCTGAAGAATTCAGCATCTTGTTAAATTGCACTAATGAAAAAGGTACATGACCTTTAATAACCTTTTATTAATGTGAAATTGATAAGTTGAAAAGCTAATATGTAAGTATATGAGATAAAAAAGAGGATTTCTGAAATGTGAGAATTTATGTAATTTTAAAAAACCTTAACCTTGAGTTTGA
Organism: Oryctolagus cuniculus; assembly: GCF_051225735.1. Lineage (NCBI taxonomy): Eukaryota > Metazoa > Chordata > Mammalia > Lagomorpha > Leporidae > Oryctolagus > Oryctolagus cuniculus. The sequence goes on from NC_142869.1 coordinate 157,732,497, forward strand.
CCTTGTACTCTTCCATGTCACTTTAAACCATGAAGGAATTGTCATTATTTTCTTAAAAAAAAAAAGATTCATTTATTTATTTATTTGAAATGCAGAGTTAGAGAGGCAGAGGCAGAGAGAGACAGAGAGGTCTTCTCTCTGCTGGTTCACTCCACATATGGCTACAATAGCTGGAGCTGTGCCGATCTGAAGCCAGGAGCCAGGAGATTCCTCCAGGTCTCCCACGCAGATGCAGGGGCCCAAAGACTTGGGCCTTCTTCTACTGCTTTCCCAGGCCATAGCAGAGAGCTGAATCAGAAGTGGAGCAGCCAGGACTTGAACCGGCCCACATATGGGATGCCTGCACTGCAGACAGCGACTTTACCCGCTACGCCACAATGCCGGCTCCATGATTATCTTCTGGTAATTCAAATTATTCTCATAAACCCAAGGTTAAATTAAGCCTTGTGAAAATTTATACAGATATTAATTTCATTTTTTAATGTATGACCATGGGCCATCACCAAATAATAAAACATAAATCTTTTACACGACTTGATATGTGTGGTCAGAATCTATTGCCATTTTCCAGGAAAAAGAAAAATCAAGCCATCTGAAACACCTTCAAATCAACTTCATTTTTTCAAAACTATATACCAAGCCAGGCACCTAACAATCAATGACAGTCTTCAACTTAATTATAATTCTTTATAATCCATGAGTCTTAATTTGATCTATGGAAACACGTTATGATATTGAACTAAAATATTGAACTGTGTATCAAACTGCTGCAGCTGAATAAAATGGATAAAATTTAATAAAAATTCCTTTCACTTGGTTTCCAGTGTTAGTAAAAGGTGACCCATGCAAATTTATAAAAGAGTGCTATTAAACTTCAAAATAGGGGCCAGCACTGTGGCATAGAAGGTTAAGCCTCCACCTGTAATATCAACACCCTATACGGGTGATGGTTCAGGTCCTTCCTGCTCCACTTCTGTTCCACCTCCCTGCAGCAGAAGCTGACCCAAATCCTTGGGCCCCTGAGCTCACGAGGGATACTGGGAAGAAGCTCCTGGCTCCTGGCTTCACATCGGCCCAGCTCCAGGCATTGTGGCCACTGGGGGAATGAACCAGCAAATGGAAGATTTCTCTCTCTCTCCTCTCTCTCTCTCTCTCTCTCCCTCTCTCCTTCTCTCTCTCTATCTTTGCCTTTCAAATAAATGAATCTTTGAATATAAAAATATAAACTTAAAATAACCATAGTGATTAATATTCACCTACCTACCTCCTTAAATTTGAAGTTTATGTTTTGAAGCCAAAGCATTACAAGGCAGGAGACATTCCATCATTTTTCATCTCTGATAGTCTTTAATCAACCACAGACACCATGCTTTTGGCTAACTGTGTTCTTGAAATGGAAGCAGAGCAGTGTAGACCTTAGGAGGGCAGTGGTGTTACCTTGAGTAACTGAGTCCTTGCCGCCCATGTGGTAGACCTTGCTTGTAGCCCCATATAGCGATGCTGATCCCATCTCTCATGGGAAAATAGGGAGTAAACAGTGCTTGGGAGCTCTGTCTCTCTTTCCTTCTCCCTCTCTCTCAAATAAATACTAGAAAAAAGAAGAAAAAACATTAAATACAAATAAACCCTTTTAAAATTTATCATCAGGCTAAGTTTGAAGGCCAGAGAAGACCATGAATAGAATTAAGTCCTCATTTCTTGGAAAAAGGTGCATTAAAACATTACAGGGAATATAAGAATAGTACCTATCCAGGGGTGAGCATTTGGCACAACAGCTGAGATTCTTCTTGGGGTGCCCACATCCTGTATCAGAAGGTCTGCATTCAAATCCCGACTCCACTCCTGATTTCAGCTTCCTGCCAAGGCAACCCTGGCATGCCACAGGTGATGGTTCAAGTACTTTGCCCCGCCACCATTTTGGCTTGACCCAGCCCAGAAAATATCTTTCTCTCTGCCTTTCAAAGAAAATGAAAATAAAAAACAAGCAGAAACAAGGAAATCAGAACATGAAAAAATATAGCAAGTAAAGTGAAATTTTATAAAATCAGTAATTAATGTATTTACTGAGAAGACAGATGATTTTGCATTCATGACATATTAACAAGATACTTTAAATGGCATAAAAAAGAAAAATCACATCAAAATTTAAAATAATAAATGCTAGTTGAAATAAACAGATAAATATTGTGTAGAAAATACTTTTGATGTAGAACACAAATCCAAATACATGGAAAATGAGAGAGAAAATGATTAGAAGTATATTATCAGATGGAAACAGTTTCTGCAAGCTGACATTGCATAGCCCTGAAGAACCACCTCCTGTTGAGAAGATGCCTCCTGCTGCAACCCTGTCTTGACTCCCCTTTCCAAAGATGCCCCTTTTCAGCATGAAGCAGCCAAAGCAATCATTGTTCAGTTCCCACTAACAGATACTAGGGCTTCCATCCCGGAGGAGGGAATGTGAGGAGTCAGATGGGTTAATAGATAGTCCGGGGATCCCGGGGCCCACGCTGTGGCACAGCAGATTAAAGCCCTGGCCTGAAGCACCGGCATCCCATATGGGCACTGGTTCTAATCCCGGCTGCTCCTCTTCCGATCCAGCTCCTTGCTATGGTCTTGGTAAGCAGTAGAAGATGGTCTAAGTCCTTGGACCCCTGCACCCGCGTGGGAGACCTGGAAAAAGCTCCTGGCTCCTGCTATTGCGGCCAACTGGGAAGTGAACTGTGGGGAGCAATTCGGACTAGACTGTTACTGGAATTAAGACTTATTCTATGCATCTGCTCTCCCACAATATGGCGCTGGGAGAGGAGTAAACAGCTTCTACACAGCTGCCTCCAGTTCAACCAATAAACTGTAGGACCTGCTCCTGATTGGAGGAGAGCAGCGTACTCGGCGTGTGGGTAGCAGAGTTGGGATTGGTGGAAGAGGACTATAAAGGAGGAGAGAGACAACATGCACCAGGAACATCTATCTGAAGGAACACCTGAGCAGCCCCCGAGAGAGCCGGACGGCGGTGTGCCGCTCCCCCGCGGAAGTGGGGAAAGTGGCAGGGGGGCCCGCCCCTCCACGGAGGTGGAGGGACGGTAGCCAACCCGGGAAGAACCAGCAGCAAACCGGGGAAGGGCCGAGCAGACAAAAGAACAGCGCAGGGTCCTGTGTCGTTCCTCCGCGAAGAGGGGGAGCGACAGTGAACCATCAGATAGAAGACCCCTCTCTCTCTCTCTCTCTCTCTCTCTCTGCCTCTCTTCTCTCTGTGTAATTCTGACTTGCAAATAAATAAATAAATCTTTAAAAAAAAGATAGTTAGGGGATCTCAATGGAATTTGGGGTATAAAATATTTGCTTCCTTCCCTAAAGCATTATCTTTAGCAAGAACGAACAGGCTGCCCTCCTTCCTTCAGAATATCCAAATTTACCAGGAGAAAAGCAAGGGAGCTTTTCCTGATCTTACAGCTTATTGTGAAAACAAGTTATCTATCCCACCCTTAGCTGGCCAGACAGGATAGAGAATTGTAAATGAGGTCTTTTGATGTTTTTTGTCCTCCCTGGTAACTGAATGCCAATCTGATTGTCAGGTTTATTTTTTTCTTTCAAAATTGTACTTAAAAAGCCAACTGCCACTAATCCTGTTGGGTCATCCTCTCTTGGAACCTCCCTCTTTGCCGCTTGACAGGAGGTTTCCAACCTAAATAAATCCTACTTTACTTTAAAAAAAGAAGAAGTATATTATCAGAGATTGGGAAGTGTAGGAGGAAAGACTTATAGATGGAGTTTGAATACATGTTCCAGAGGACAAAGACCTCGAACAGAGACGCAGGTAGGCTCCAAACATCAGCAAAAGATAAAGAAATGGAAAGCATAGTTGTTCCCTTAACTTAACCAGTTTAGCGATGTATTTGTGTTGAAATATTATACTGTACCTTCTATAGACGTACAAGTATTACATGCTGATCAAAAAATGTTAGAAAATTAACAATAATATAGGATATCAATCTTGAACAGCTAATATCCCACTAATCGAGTTTTAGAAAGAAGAAAAGAATTACACAGATAAATATAAAAGAAATTAGTAGAATAGGGAGAGGCTGGTCAACTGGTACAAAGTTACCATTGGAATGTATATAGTTTGGTGTTATATTGCACAGTAACATTATTGTAGATAGCAATAATGTATTGCATATTTCAAAATGACTAGGAAAGAGGATTTTAAGTGTTCTCATTACAAAGAAATGATAGGGGTGGGTGTTCGATGCTACAGTTAAGATGCTGCTTGGGACAGCCACAACACAATTGGTGTGCCTGGGTTCAAGTCTGGCTGTGCTCCCAATTCCAGCTTGTTGCTAATGTGCACCCTGGGAAGTGGCAGCAGGTGATGGCATATCCCTGCCAGCAGGGTGAGAAACCCAGGTGGAATTACCAGTTCCTGGCTTTGGCCTGGTCCAGTTCAGACTGTTGTGGGCCTCTGGGGAGAGAACCTGTAGAGGAGCTCTTCCTCTTTCTCTTTATATGTGCAAGTATCTCGATCTCAGCATTTCAAGTAAACAAAAATAAGCAAATAAATTTAAATTTTTTAAAAACACATAAAGTCCAGTGACAGATTAGCAATTATCCGAATATGATCATTATACAATATGTATATGCAACAAACCATCTTATACTTCATAAACATGTATAAATTATTATGTCTATTAAAACTAAAACAAAAGTTATGGTTTTGAATAATTATTATCAAAATATTCTTTTGCTAAGAACATTGGCCCCTAACTTGAAAACCCAAATGGGCTTCCTATATTTAATCACAACATAGCTTAATTAAAAACATATCATAGAAATCCAGAACACTGGAGAGCAAGAGCCACATCCAGAAGTTTAGAGAGGGAGAAAATAAAGCAGGCCCTACATGCAAAGGACTGATAATGAAAAAGGCATTAAACTCCTAAACATCAATGCTTAAGGTTAGAGATAGAGGATGGCCATGTTGGGAAGTAGGTTAAGACACCACCTGCAACACCAGCTTCCCATATGAAGGTCTGTTTAAGTCCAGGCTGCTCCTTTTCCATTCCAACTTTCTGCTAACAGGTTTGGAAAAAGTAGCAAATGATAGCCCAAGTGCTTGAGAGTCTTGAATAGAGTTCTAGGATCCTACTTGAGCCTGACACAGCTCTGGTGGCTGTTGTGGCCACTTGGGGTGTGAACCAGTAAATGGAAGATGCTCTTTGCCTTCTCTTTGCTTCAGCCATTGTAGATGCTACTAAACTATTCGAATTAATAAATGAATTCAGTGAAGTTGCAGGATACAGAGTCAACAAAGACTATTAGCACTTTTATATACCAAGAATGAACTTACTGAAAAAGAAATCAAGAAAGCAATTGTATAGCTACAAAAATGTATCTTAGAATAACTTTAACCAATGAGGGGAAGGATCTCTACAAGGAAAATTATAAAACACTGATATAGAGTACACACACACACACACACACACACAAATGGAATAATGAATATTCTGAAGACAGAATACTGTTAAAATGTCCATGATGTCCAGTGCAGTCTACAGGGCAATGAACTCCCCATCAAAAATTCCAGTGACATTCTTGCTGTTCTTCAAACACACCAGGCATGAACTTGTGTCTGGGATATTATGTTAGCACCAGGCACAATCTTGTGTTGGGGGTTTTGTAGCAGTGCTGGAACTGCTTTTCCCTCAGGAGTCAAGGTTCATCCACTGATGTCTTTCAGGTCTTTGCTAAAGTTTTTCCTTGTCAGCAAGGCCTTCCCCTTGACCACCCAGAATAATAATTGTGCCTACTCACTCATGCGTATATTTTCTTGAATGCTTTTCTCCACAGTGTTTGTCAACTTATTCCAGATTCTTTCAATAAGAACAGCATTACCTCAAATCCAAAACCAGAGAAGGACACACAACAGAATGAAGAGAACCATAGACCAATATCCCAGATAAATATAGATACAAACATTCTCAACAAAATACTAGCAAACTGAATCCAACAACACGTCAAAAAGATTATCCATTCTGACCAAATGAGATTTGTCTCAAGGATGCAGAAATGGGTCAACATATACAAATCAATCTACATGATAACTCCCATCAAAAGAATTAAGAATAAAATTCATATGATTATCTCAATAGATGCAGAAAAAGCACTTGATAAAATACAACATCTATTCATAATTAAAACCTTAAATAAGTCAGGTATAGAAAGACCATACCTCAACACAGTAAAGACCATATGTTATAAGCCTACAGCCAATGTCACATAAAATGGGAAAAGCTGGAAGCATTTGTATTAAGATCTGGAACCAGCTGATGTCTACTCTCACCACTCTTATTTGAAATACTTTTCATTTAAATGAACTATTCAATGTATTTTGTAAAGACACGAATTCATATACTATTAAAAGTTGTTTATTTATATATTTATTTATTATTTAAAATGCAGAAAGTGGGAAGAGGGAGAGAGAGAGGGAGAAGAGAGAGAGACACACACACACACACACACAGACCTTCCTCTGATGTTTCACACATTCAACAGTGGGAGTTTGGCCAGGCTGAAGTCAGGAACATGGAACTCAATCCACGTCACTCATACAGGTGGTAGGGATGCAACTAGCTAACCAAATCTGCTGCCTCCCATGGTGCACCTTAGCAGGAAGCTGGAATTGTGACCATAGCTGGAACTGCAAAGTAAGGAAAAGGGATAGATGGGTGAAACAAGGAACAGGAGTTAGAAGGAGTTTGCATTGTTGCATAGATTAGATGGTGGTAGCTAGAGTCAGTAGGGCCAAAATAAATGGAAAGAAATGAAAAGATTTGAAATGTTTGGGACATAGAATTGATATAATGTTGGAAAAATAAGATTAAGTATAAGTCATACATCGATTAATTTTATGAATATAAAATAGCTGAAAATAAGGAATTCTAAGATTCTTAGAATTGAGGAGTCTTCAAAAAGTTCATGGAAATGCATATTATTAGAAAAAACTATGCATAGATTTCAACATTTTTACATCAAAATAAACTGATTTTAGTTCACAAGCTTTTGGAAGTAAATAGCATTCATAGACATACAAAAATGAAATTTAACATACTATGTTTCATTTAAATTCATGGAAGTTCTGGATTTTGAATGAAAAGAAAAATGGTACAGTAACATAGCTAACAAAAACAATAAAAGTGTTTGTAGAAAATTTTCCAAATTTCACAAGTATCTAGTTTAGCTATTGGTTACAAAGATGATGATTTTTGTGGTTTGGATTATTCAAACTTAAATATGGAATTAATGCAACATTCACCATGATACTGATTATTTTTTTCAATTAAAATATTACGTTCTGATTGATAACAATTTTATAGGAGAAAATTCCACTAACATCAGTAAGGCTTGCATAAAAAAAAAACCATTAGGTTTCTTTTTGTTAATGAATTAATTTTCTAATTGGCAGAAAAGCTTGCATATATTTATTGTGTACAACATGATGTTTTGAAGTATATATACATATTGAAAGGCTACAACTAGCTAATTAACATATGTGTTACAACACATAGTCATTGTTTTGTGTTATCTGAAGTTAAGACCTGCAAATATTTAAACTTTGAGATAACGTAAAATGTCATAATTCTCATTTTGACTGTATTTTTTAATAACAAATGATTATTTTATTCCTGAAAATACCAATGACAGATTAATTTGATTACATTGTAACTGGCCAGTTTAATAAAATAAACTCCTTTTCTTTTGTCCTAGAAGTAAGAATAACTAGGGGCCGGCGCCGTGGCTCAATAGGCTAATCCTCCACCTTGCGGCGCCGGCACTCCGGGTTCGAGTCCCGGTTGGGGCGCCGGATTCTGTCCCGGTTGCCCCTCTTCCAGGCCAGCTCTCTGCTATGGCCAGGGAGTGCAGTGGAGGATGGCCCAGGTGCTTGGGCCCTGCACCCCATGGGAGACCAGGAAAAAGCACCTGGCTCCTGGCTCCTGCCAGGATCAGCGCGGTGCGCCGGCTGCAGCGGCGGCCATTGGAGGGTGAACCAACGGCAAAAAGGAAGACCTTTCTCTCTCTGTCTCTCTCTCTCACTGTCCACTCTGCCTGTCAAAAAAAAAAAAAAAAAAAAAAGAATAACTAGGAAGTATATGTTGTGGTTTTCTTTATGTTAATAACAAGTATTTCTTCACTGAATATCTTGACAATAACTTTTCGTGCCTACATTCTCATGTACATTTTGAATAGATATGAACAGCGGCCCTCCCACTGTTTCTGATTCTCATCATCTTTCTTTTCTTGTCTTTTCATAGCCCCTGCTTTTTCTGAAACCCAGGTCAGTGGCAGGGGATGACGGGAAGGAATAGTTGTAAAAGACTGCAAAGTTTGCACTAGAAGGGTTGCTGTGAGAAAGTTTCAAAATGAAAAGAAAAAATTACAGAAGAAGCAGTTCCATTCTCATTTACAACATAAACCTGATTATTTTCCCCAGCGTTTGATTATAGATCTCATTCATGAGTGCATGTCTCAAGCATAAGCATCTATCATATGTCCTAATGCAAAAAAGAATTACGGAGAAGGAATCTTTATATTTGTATATATATACACAAACATATATAAACTACTTTCATTTGAATGATATTTGTAAATTTATTTAATATGTATAAACTACTTTTCATTTTAATAAGCCATTCAATATTTCAATAAACTATTTGATATTATAGGCACCTAGACAACTATAAGATCAGTAACTTTTTTATTTCAATGGTAAATCTATACAGGAAGAACTTACGGGAGAGCATTACAGTTCTATTAATGAATTGCTAATAAAACATTGAAGTATTTTGAAAAGGGAAGCGTCTGTTGCCATAGTATATTTGAAATAGAAAATTACAATGAAGCATTTTCAATAGCATAAAAACTGTTTCTTTCTTCCTAAGGAACAAATATGTAATTGAAGATTCCAATAATTGAACAGATGCGAATACTAAATAAACTCAAGAAGGTGCAGAAAATCCTGAAGTAATTGGAAGCAATTTTTTTTAGATTTCATGTTAACTGCAACCATTTCCTGTCACAGTGATGACAAGGCAAAGTTTGCATTTCATTATCAATACTGTGTTCTTATCCATTGTTCTTTGATAGTAATCAAGTATAAGAAACACAAAATAAAAGATGTTTATTAAGTTGATAATGTGTTTATCACTGCTTTGCTCTCATCCTGTATTAATTGAATCCATTTGTTCTTTTTTGTGTTAGTATTTATTGGGCACTTATTCTGTGCCTGTGTCTATGCTAGACACGACCTAAGCACTAAGTTCCCAGATGTGAAAGTTCAGATGTTAGTGCATGTGACTAACGGGGAGGGGAGCAGGGACAGGAACTTTGAGGGTGGCAGGACTTGGGTGTGTAATTGGGGCCTATAGAAAGCAAACCTGTGAAGAGGAAGAAATCCTGGAGGAAGTAGGAGGAAAGGAAGAAATTGGGACACATGTCTGTCTGTCTGAGATGCAAAGGAAAAATAGTCTATGTGTGAAGATAGAAGTCAAAGGGTAGAGAAAATGAAGATTGCAGAGTTTCTGACCCAGTGGCTTTGTTTTCTGGGTGATAACAGAAAGTTGAGTCAGCTCCTAATGATAAAGATTATTTAGCACAGTTCCCATTCCGCAAAATTGAAGAACAGAAGTGGAGAAAATGAATTATTGTTCCGCTGAGAATGTAATTATAAAATCTGCACCAGATTCATTCAGTGAATTTTTAAATTTTTTTATTTTTTAAGAAGTGCACAAGTAGTAAGAGAGAGCCCCAAACTGTTAGCTCACTTCCCAAACTGCCCCAAGAGTCTCCAGGACAAGCTGAGTCAATGTCTCACATTGGGTAACCAGAACATAATCACTTGAGCTGTCATTGCTGCCTGCTAGGGTCTGTATTGGCAGGAAGCTGGACTCAGGAGCCAGAGCCAGGAATCAGACCCAGCACATCAATGTGGAATATGGGCATCTACATCAGTACCTTAAACTGTTAGGCCAACTCTTGTCCCTAGTCAGTAAATTTTTATTGAGTGCCTACTGCATACCTACATTTTGTGCTGAGCAAACACAGCTGGGAATAATAAGATAGACATGTTTCAAAGTCTCAATGAGTTTTGAGCCTAGCATAGTAAACAAATATCCGAAACTTATTACACAAATTATTTTTCAGTTATAATTGTGATAAAGACTGTAAAAGTAAAAGAAGTGGTCTTAAGATAACAAGTGAAAGATGAAACAGGTGTGTGTGGAGAGAATGGAGAAAGGTGGAGATTTGAAGGCAGAGAAATGAATGAAGAAAACACCCTAACACAGGGTGCTTGTGGGTGGTTATACTTCCCACATAATGTGCCCTTTTAGGGGGCTACAGGAATGCCTAACACTCATCAGACCAGTCTTATGTGCTACCCCAGGGCATTGCAAAATTCATTAGTTTATAACTTAGCCACGATATTAAATAGTTGGAGAAGCCCTGTGTCAGATGAACTAGAACTTTTCTTCTGTAATACTAGCAAGGTACATGGAGTAGATGAGATATCCTGAAGCTCTGATTAATTTGGCACTTTTCAAGTATTTGCAATTATTAAATTAAAACATTTATTTAGCAAATATGTAGTTGATAATATGATGGTACATTAAATGTGTGCAAATTTTATAAATGTATAAAAACTTATAAATTTTATAAATTTTGCAGATGGCATGCAAAATTATAGTTCATCTTCAAATTGCATACAAAGATTGGGATACCTTGGAGAGGTGTGGGAGGACATTTTCTGATTTATGTTTGATGAAGTGTTGTCAGTACAATAGTGTAAGATTGAGCTATGTTTCAAATGATCTAACATTTAGTCGAAAGAATTCTCTATTTACACAGATTAAACAAATATTTCAGGAAATTATTCAAAAATTTAGATAAAATAATGCAATTTATTTGCTGGGGAAAACTGGACCTGTTATCTGGAATTATTCCACTACACAGTCTATACTTTTTAATTGCATATTTCTGTAAGAGAAGCAAAACTCCAAGGTTGCTTATCTTGGCCGTGCAATGTTATACCCCTGTGAAATCATGTGCATTTATCATTGTCTTCTATCATCGATTTATGGCTGCTTGATGTTTTCTGGATTTAAAAAGCTTTGCTTTTTTTTTATTTGTATAGAAATAACATTTCTTAGCAAGCTGTAAATTCCTAGTAGTAATTTGTATTACAAAGATGTGTATTGTTTAAGGTCCCAAGTAAAGCTACAGGCACGGAAAAGATTTCACTGTCCTTTCCTCTGGTTCCCAGATGTAAACTTCTGACTATGTAGAGAGAGTGAAAGGCATCCGGGTGTGTGTCCATGGCAATCTCCTAGCTGAGCGCAGGAAGTTACAGTTGCAGTAGCCATGAAAAGGATCGATTGTTTTTGCGAAAAATCCTTACGACATGCCTTGAATTCAAAGAATGAAGTTCATTAAAATCATAAATCATCTATTAATCTTTTTTTTAACTGAAATGCCCTGGGTGGTCAGTGGTATTTTACAGACCAACTTTTTTTTAAACTGATTAAAACAAAAACACAGTGGGATTATTGAAAATCATGGAATAAAATCCTCAGTGCTTTTTCTTCCTGAAGAGATTTTAGTGGCTACTTGCCATTCCTCTCCCGACTGTAGAACTGAACATTATATGGAGATTGGTAACTTACATTCAATTATTCCTTTATGTGCCAGGCACCACTGTGCTGGGTTTTGCATATGAGTTTTCTAGTTATGTCCAGAAGTGCTGCTAGGTTTCCTATAAATGACTTGGTTGTGTCAGGGACATGAGGGTGGTCCTCATCCCTGGTAAGCAAGATCCCTGGAGCCTCAGAATTATCTGCACACCTGCCCCTTCTGAATGGCCAGAGCTGTGTGTGGGGCAGGAAACCTGAGTCAGGGTGAAGGTATAACCATTGGTTGCCTGATTGCCCAATAGCACTGACTCTCACTGATCAGGGAGGAGCAAAGTATTCTCAGGCCACCATCTCGGTAAAAAATACTCATTAAAAAGTTGAATGTACAACATCAGTGGTTCTACTTGAGAAATGCCATATCTCTTTGCCTACCAATGCCCCTAGCTCTGAGACCCATGGGGTGCCTGGATCTCACAAAAATAACTCCTTTCAGTTAATATTACATGAGACAAGACAAGTTGGAGGTATATAGATATCATCTAAAATGGAAGTCAACAATTTCTGTGAGCTATTTCTGAGGCTTAAAAAACTGTAGTTGAGGCCGGCGCCATAGCTCACTTGGTTAATCCTCCGCCTGCAGTACCGGCATCCCATATGGGCGCCAGGTTCTAGTCCCTGTTGCTCCTCTTCCAGTCCAGCTCTCTGCTGTGGCCCAGGAAGGCACTGGAGGATGGCCCAAGTGCTTGGGCCCCTGCACCCGCATGGGAGTCCAGGAGGAAACACCTGGCTCCTGGCTTCAGATCGGCATAGCTCTGACCATAGCGGCCATTTGGGGGGTGAACCAACAGAAGGAAGACCTTTCTCTCTGTCTCTCTCTCACTGTCTAACTCTATCTGTCAAAAAAAAAAAAAAAAAACAAAACTGTAGTTAAAATAATCAGTTTCTTGGTACTCATTGTTTTATTAGAGTTCCAATGTATTTGAATGTTAATATATGTATAAGTGCACTTTTGAATGTTAAAATGTTGAGTGTTGGGACCTGCTCAATGGGTAAAGCCTCTGCCTTTACCTACCTCTGCTAAGTAGGTAAAGTGGCTGCTCCACATCCAATCCAGCTCCCTGCTAATGTACCTGGAAGAGCAATGGAGGATGGCCCCAGTGCTTGGATCCCTGCACCCACGTTGGGAGCTGAGGTTGGGGGGAGAGGGGGTCCTGGCTCTTGGCTTTGGATTGGCCAGCTATGGCCATTGGGACCATTTGGGGAGTGAACCAGCTGATAGGAAATTCTCTCTCTTTAACTTTGCCATGCAAATAAATAAGTAAATCTTAAAAAAAAAAAAAAGCATCTTGGTGCTGGTTTGTGACCTCCTTAAGCACAGAGTACATATTCCGAGAGTTTATTTCCAAAGTTAATTCAGTGTGTCTTTGGCTAGACATGATAAGTGATTAGATAAACAGCTCCCACCAAAAAGTATTTGCCCGAAGAGAAATTAGTGGCAGAAGTTGTAAGCTTTAGAAAGGTGTGATCTTTGGATGTTTAAAAAGGTACTGAAGAAAGTTTAAGTTCTATTTCAATATCCGTGTCCTCATGATATATCATACATAAATTTCAAGGTCTAAATATCTTCATATAAACACTCCTTTTTTTCTCTTGGCTTGGATCTAGAGGGAGACATTGATTTCTCCCTTGGAGCTAGCTCCCTTGAGGTGCAAAGATGTCACGCCTGTAGTCTGTTCTAAGACGCTCTTTCTTATTTAACCATCACTATTATCACATTAGACACTACAGAGGTATGTTAATTATTCTGAGGTGTCCCAGTGGCCTAGTAACTCCAAGGCAAAATGCCAGCAGAGTCCTCATTGAAATCCAGGCCAGAAATACTGCTCTGATTTGTTCAGTGCTGTGACATCCTCACAAACAAAATGGTAAACCTGGTGAGAAAACGTATTTGTTCCAACTGAGTTAACTGTTCCAAAACAAATAACATCCAACCCCTGGCCAACCATTTGTAATCATATCTAAAAAGGACCTAATGAGATGTAGTCTCCAAAGCTATTAATTATGTACTGAACAGGAATGGTTTTTAAGTATTCTTCCTCTGAGAATAATAAACCATATATAGACAACCTATTGAACAATTTTCAGCATTTGTCATTACAGAAAGCATTCAAATTTCAGGCAGAATTTGAGAAGAGCTTTGCAACAGTGGTCCAGTACAACCTGTGTTGATATGGGTCAGGATAGGTTGCCAATAACAAGGGTTGAAGATAGGTATATTGCCACAGGTGATCCTCTCTTCTTGAAGCTGACTGTGATGGTTCATAGAAATAGCATAACGAAGACAGCAAATTCCATGGAGAATGTACTTACCACATGAGAAGTTGTCTGGCACAAATTAGAGGCATAGGATGAGTAGCGTAACTATCAGGCAGAAAAATATGAAGCAAATAAAATGATTCTGCTAGCCAGAAAGACCATCTTTACCCTGTGCCAGTTGAGTCAGTAAGATTTGAGTATTTCTGCTCACTTCAGATAGATTAACAATAGAAAATAAAACAATGGAAACATAAAACAATGGAAAATAATTATCACTTGATAATCTATTGTCAATGAATTTTCTATAAACAGCAGCAAAACAGTAGATGCAAAATTTTTTGTACAGTTAGGAACAAAAATTAATAACTAACATATAGGTAGGTGCTTGTTAACAATGGAAAGACAACTTATTAAAGATGCCATCATGAACATTCAATTTCTTAAAATTGCTAGTGAGGAAAGTGGTTCCAAAGTGAAGACACCTTTAAAATGTAGATATGAACTTTTACTTTTTTTTAACTTTTATTTAATAAATATAAATTTCCAAAGTACAGCTTTTGGATTACAGTGGCTTCCCCTGCCCCATAAACTCCCACCCACCCGCAACCCTCCCATCTCCAGATCCCTCTCCCATTCCATTCGCTTCAAGATTCATTTTCAGCTATCTTTATATACCAAAGATCAATTTAGTATATAGTAAGTAAAGATTTCAACAGTTTGCATCCACACAGAAGCATAAAGTATAAAATACTGTTTGAGTACTAGTTATAGCATTAATTTACATTGAACAACACATTAAGGACAGAGATCCTACATGAGGAGTAAGTGCATAGTGACTCCTGTTGTTGACTTAACAAATTGACACTCTTGTTTATGGCATCAGTAATCTCCCTAGGCTCCAGTCATGAGTTTCCAAGGCTATGGAAGCCTTTTGAGTTTGCTGATTTTGATCTTATTTAGACAAGGTCATAGTCAAAGTGGAAATTCTCTCCTCCCTTCAGAGAAAGGTACCTCCTTCTTTGATGGCCCTGTTCTTTCTACTGGGATCTCACTCGCAGAGATCTTTCATTTAGATTTTTTTTTTCCCCAGAGTGTCTTGGCTTTCCATGCCTGAAATACTCTCATGGGCTCTTCAGCCAGATATGAATGCCTTAAGGGCTGATTCTGAGGCCAGAGTGCTGTCTAGGACATCTGTCCTTCTATGAGTCTGCTGTGTATCCTGCTTCCTATGTTGGACCATTCTCTCCCTTTTTAATTCTATCAGTTAGTATTAGCAGAGACTACTCTTGTTTATGTGATCCCTTTGATTCTTAGACCTATCATTATGATCAATTGTGAACAGAAATTGATCACTTGGACTAGTGAGATGGCATTGGTACATGCCACCTTGATGGGATTGAATTGGAATCCCCTGGCACGTTTCTAACTCTACCAAGACAGTGATCTTGGGTGCCTTCATTTTCTTCTGAAACAAAGCAAGTATAAATGTTCTGAAAATCTTGCTTGTCAAAATGCATTCATGCAATGAAGCAGTTAGATAAGGATAGTCCACCCAAATTTAATTAAAATTAAATATTTTGTTTTCCTTTGTCCACAGTGTTCTTGAGTGAAATATTTCAGGATTTTAATATTGTTTGTTGAGTATCCTTACCTTAAGGAGTATGCAGGCTAAGGACAGATAACAACAGTAAGCAAATGATTAAGTTTATGACTGAACAAACACAGACTAGACACATTGCCACATTGTTTTCTTCTTCTTCTTCTTTTTTACCTTGCTTCACTATTTAAAGAAAAAGTATCAGTACCTAAAAAATAAAACTCAGGAAATGATGTGAGTTGATGATGTAAGCATGTATTTTATGAAGAGCTCAAAATGGTTTTACACAAGCCCTGTGTCTTCCTGCAGTATCCTTTGTAAATAAACAGCTGCTACATACCCTTATTATACAATTGTAGAAATTCAAGCAAAGAGATAGTATTTTCCCCAGGTCATACCTCAACAGCAGAGTCTATGATCTTAACCCTATAAATGAAAAGAGGCACATAATATTTACATGTATTTAAGTTGAAAGTAGACGGTTCTACCATGCTCACCTTGGATACTTTTTGAAAAATTGCCCAAGCATAAACAGGCTTAAAAATTATAGCACGAAGCTTATTAAGTTCAGAAAATATATTGACACATCTGAAATGTCATAAATCATTAAAAATGCTTTAAAAATTATCAGTTTATTATAAAAATATGCTTCCTATGAATAAAGTATGTTTTACTAGACCTATAAAAAATCTAAATGGAATTGCTGCAGAAATGAATTTTCAGTCAATTCCTTGGAAGGAATCAAGATCTTTCTGCTCTTCCAGACATAACTATGTGATGAATCAGTCAACATATTGGCAGCATTTTGAACATATGATCTATACCAACTTCAAAATAGGATTGCCAACAGGGAAGGCTGCCAGATTTTCCTGATTAATGGGTAGACACTTATGTTTGGGTGTAATTTTACCTACGCAAATGTGTTATTTTGAAATAAGGCACAGTTAAAATAAGGTTATTTCAAAGTTTACACACAAAGAGAAGACCCAGCCCATCAATCTGACCAGCATGGCCCATGAATTGATCTGTAAACTTGTGACATAACCTATTTTTCCATGTTCTTGCTTATGATTATCTTCATGGCTGAAGTGCTTGGATTACCTACCATGTGTGGACTTGGCTATGCTTTCCTAAACTTCCCCTTAAAATACTTCCAATGCTGCATCTAGATACTGTGTTCAGTCTCTTGGGAATAAGGAGAAGTTTTATTATAAAATCCAAAAAAGAAATGATAAATGGATCTCAAGTTTTTCTTTCCACAGTCTTCAAAATGTACTTACATATGTATCTCTAATTTGTTTGCTTATAAAGTGAAATACATTCTTTCAGAGTACATCTATTCCCTAAATTATGAAACTATTTATTATAATTGTATCAAATACATATGAAAATAAATATCAGTACCAATGGTGCAAGAAAAAAATTCACATTGCTATATATATATGTAATTTTTGTAAAGTTGCATCATAACTGTTGATGTTTTACATTATATACATTTCTCTATACCATAAATGTGTTTTTTTTTAACTTTTATTTAATTAATATAGATTTCCAAAGTACAGCTTATGGACTACATTGGCTTTCCCCCACCCCCCGATGACTTCCCTCCCACCCGCAACCCTCCCCTTTCCCGCTCTCTCTCCCCTTCAATTCATATCACGATTCATTTTCAATTTTCTATATATACAGAAGATCAGTTTAGTCTACATTAAGTAAAGATTTCAACAGTTTGCACCCACACAGAAGCATAAAGTATAAAATACTGTTTGAGTACTCGTTATAGCATTAAATCTCAATGCACAGCTCATTAAGGACAGAGATCCTACATGAGGAGTAAGTGCACAGTGACTCTTGTTGTTGACTTTACAAATTGACACTCCTGTTTATGGCATCAGAAATCTCCCTAGGCTCCAGTCATGAGTTTCCAAGGCTATGGAAGCCTTTTGAGTTCTCCAACTCTTATCTTATTTAGACAAGGTCATAGTCAAAGTGGAAATTCTCTCCTCCCTTCAGAGAAAGGTACCTCCTTCTTTGAAGACCTGTTCTTTCCACTGGGATCTCACTCATAGAGATCTTTCATTTGGTTTTTTTTCTTTTTTTTTTTTTTGCCAGAGTGTCTTGGCTTTCCATGCCTGAAATACTCTCATGGGCTTTTCAGCTGGATCTGAATGCCTTTAGGGCTGATTCTGAGGCCAGAGTGCTGTTTAGGACATCTGCCATTCTATGAGTCTGCTGTGTATCCCGCTTCCCATGTTGGATCGCTCTCCCCTTTATTTATTCTGTCGGTTAGTATTAGCAGGCACTAGACTTGTTTATGTGCTCCCTTTGACTCTTAGTCCTTTCATTATGATCAATTTGAACTGAAATTGATCACTTGGACTAGTGAGATGACATTGGTACATGCCACCTAGCATAAATGTGTTTGAAAACAAAATTTTAATGACTTTACACTGTTTTCCATTGTGAACATTACCTAATTCACTTAAACCTCCCCACACTTTTGTACATTAATGTTTTTCCAATATTTTTACTGTTTCAGAGCTATAAGCCACTTGATGCATGACCTTTTGTTCTCATTTCTGCTATCTTTTAAAATACATTCTTTGTTATACAATTACTGTGTCAAAGGATATGGAATGTTTTAAGGATCTTGATACCTCTTGCCAACAGACTTTCCAGAAAGTTTATGGTCATTCACTCTTCCAACTATATGGAAATCAACATCTCAAGATACTTAGGGCATCACTGAATATTTTTGCAGTAGTAACAACTTTTGGCGATCTTACAGCTAGAAAATTTTGTTAGTGTTGCTTTAGCTTCTATTTGATGTCCAGTGAAATCATTAGTTCTTTACAGATTTATTAATTAATGAAACTTGCATTTTAATATTTTCCTACTCACATTTATTTGTATGAACCACATAAGTTTAGAATATATTGTTATATGTATTTAATGTACTTAACAGTTATCATAAGTTAGTATTTGTAATTTGCATTTCATTGAACATTTTTCTATACAAGTCTTAACTGTTTGCAATCAAATATCTACTTCCTTACAATACCTTTTGTATGCATAGAAGACATTCTTCATTTTAAGAAATTCCCATATTTTGCTTTTTATGTATCTTTGTGAAAACATTCTTTAACCTATTTGGAAGTTGCTTTGTTGTATGTGTGATATGTGATTTATCTAATTTTTCTGAGTATTCAGGGTTCCCAGTACATGTTGAACTTTTAGGCTTTCTTTTTTTTTTTTTTTTAAGATTTATTTGTTTGTTTGAAAGTCAGAGTTACACAGAGAGAAACAGCACTCTGGCCTCAGAATCAGCCCTTAAGGCATTCATATCTGGCTGAAGAGCCCATGAGAGTATTTCAGGCATGGAAAGCCAAGACACTCTGGCAAAAAAAAAAAAAAAAAAAAACCTAAATGAAAGATCTCTGCGAGTGAGATCCCAGTAGAAAGAACAGGCCATCAAAGAAGGAGGTACCTTTCTCTGAAGGGAGGAGTGAACTTCCACTTTGAGTATGACTTTGTCTAAATAAGATCGGAGTTGGTGAACTCAAGAGGCTTCCATAGCTTTGGCAGCTCATGACAAGAGCCTCGGGTGATTACTGACGTCATAAATAAGAGTGTCAATTGTTAAATGAACAACAACAGTCACTGTGCACTTACTTCCTATGTTGGATTTCTGTCCTTCATGTGTTGTACTATGTGAATTAATGCTATTATTTGTACTCAAACAGTAATTTACCCTTTGTGTTTCTGTGTGGGTGCAAACTGTTGAAATCTTTGCTTAATATATACTAAATTGATCTTCGGTATATAAAGATAGCTGAAAATGAATCCTGAAGCGAATGGAATGGGAGAGGGATCTGGAGATGGGAGGGTTGCGGGTGGGTGGGAGTTTATGGGGCAGGGGAAGCCACTGTAATCCAAAAGCTGTACTTTGGAAATTTATATTTATTAAATAAAAGTTAATAAATAAATAAATAAATAAATCTTTGTAGTAAATAAAAATAAATAAACTTTAAAAAAAAGAGTTACACAGAGAGAGGAGAGGTGGGGTAGGGGGTCTTCCATCTGCTGGTTCACGCCCTAATTGGCTGCAACGGCTGGAGCTGCGCCGATCCAAAGCCAGGAGACGGGAGTTTCTTCCGGGTCTCTCACGAGCGTGCAGAGGCCCAAGGTCTTGGGCCATCTTCTACTGCTTTCCCAGACCATAGCAGAGAGTTGGATGGGAAAAGGAGCAGCCGGGTCTCAAACTGGCGCCCATATGGGATGCCAGCGCTTCAGGCCAGGGTGTTAACCCACTGCTCCACAGCACCAGCCGCAAACTCTTATGCTTTCTTTGCTTGTTTATAATCTTTTCTTGGTAATAGATTAAACTTGCTTCTATATTAGGTGGAATTTTAGTGCTATGTGCCTTTTTAATATTGATCATTTAGTAATCATTAACCAAATTTTCATTATTTTACTCTTTTTCTAAAGCTTCTTATAAATTATGGCTTTCCATTCATTTTTCTACGTGAACTTCATTTCTTCAACTAAAAATGCTGTGAAGGTTGACACAACCTTGTATCCCCGCGAGTTCCCTGTGAGACCCTGGTGACCTAAACAGCTGCAGGAGCTCTCAGGTGGCCTCTGAAACTGATGGTTACAAAACTTGCACTTCTCCGTGCTCTTGCCCTTTTCTCCACCTGGAAAATTTCAGTGTCTCCCTCTGTGTCTCTACTTGTCAGTCTTACTCAAAGGCTTCAAAGGTTTTATCTTCAGTTCTTCCCCGTCTTTGTACCCTACCCAGATTTCTGTCATTGATTGGCTTCATTTTTACCTCCTCTGATGATCTTACCAGATGTGAAATATGCCAGAAGTAACACCTGCCCTGAGCAAGTCCACTTTAAACGCTCCAGAAACCTGGAGCAGACGTTTGACAGGGCAGTTCAGTTGCTGCTTGAGATGTGCAACCCTTATCCAAGTGCCTGCAGTGCCAGCTACTCTGCTTCCAGATAAGCTTCCTGACAATGCATTGGATAGTGGCATATGTTGGCTCAGATCCTGGGTCCCTGCCACCCATGTGGGAGACCAGGACTGAGTTCTTGCTGCTTGCTTCTGCCTGGCTCAGTCCCAACTGTTGTGAGCATTCGGGTATTGAACCAGCAGATGGAATACCTCTTTCCATCTGTCCCTGCTTTTCAAATAAAAAAAAAAAAAGAAAGAAAAAAAAAAGAAAGGGAAAGGGAGGGGAGGGGAGGGGAAGGGAAGGGATATATAAAAACTAAAAAAGTGAAAAGAAATCCAAAATGCTAGACTTCACATGTGTTCATAATTCTGTGGTTATTCTCTAGCTGAAGTTTCTAAGGACCACTCTGTTTCTCCTTCCCATGATAGTCTGACCACTTTATAGCATTAAAGTATAGGTGTGTATTTTGTCAGAGCAACACTGCTGGAACTTGTAGTAGGATGCAGGTGCTAAACTGTTGACCTACATGAAGCAGAGACTTTTTGGAAGGTGAGAGCACAAACGAAAGTAATTTTAAAATTCAAAATATTTACAATGATATTTTAAGTATAAAATTAACTCCTAATTATCACTTGGGAGGAGGGAGTTTAAAAACTAGATGGAAAATGCTAATAGCGGTTGTGTAGGAAAACAAAACTTTAGATTCCTTTACATGAGTGTAAAGAAATAGTGTGTGTGATTTTCTGTGTAAGTGTGAATGTATATGTGTATCTACATGTGTATGTATGTAAATTAGAATGTCTACATGTGCATGTGCGTGCACGTGTATGTATGTGTGAATACCCATTTGCAATTATATAGATAGATGCTCAAGAGAAGTGCCAGATAGAATGGATTGAAATAGAAATGTTTAAGATTACTTGAAATGATAGATACTAACTTTCTTTCCATTTTGTTACCAAGTTAAAAAGCCACTTCATGAAGAATATTTTTTCAAACTCATTTTAGAATAGCTTTAAAAAAAGATTTGATGATGTATATTTTCTTGTGTATCATGCATACAGTTCCTTCATGACATTCTTAGTTTTATCACTACAAAATAGTCCTACCAAAACAGACGTAGCAAATACTTTAAATTGAAAGAAGCAAAATATGAAAATTAAGTGAACTAAAATCTATAGAAAGTATTTAAAAACCTCTGTTTCATTATTTTAATAGAGTTCCAAGTATATAAGCACTTCAAGAGATTGTTTTATGTAGAACTTTTTTTTTTTTTTTTGCAATGAGAAAAGTGAACTTAGCTTCTTTTTTTCTTGTTCATTGGAGCTATCAGATCTCATCTATCAGACCTCTAAGTAGAATTTTAACAGTGGGGTACTCTCTCACGCCCAAGAACTGTGTAATTAGCATATGAATGTGTAACGGATTGTTTGAAGTAACAATTAAGGGAACAATACTTAAAGGACCTGAAGAGAGCTACTAACACCTGGGAATCTTGTATTGAAAAAGCTTTCCTAATGTAAGTAATTAGAAACCAAAGACAATCCCCAATGTGTAATCATAAAGCCCTACAAAGAGAGATAAAATATGCTAAATTTTGTTATTATCCTTTAGAACGCATCACTAAAACAAGAGCTTAGAGATCTTTTTAATTTAATAGAATAACTGTAAATGTAAGCTTTGTGTGATATCAGATTTTCTGAAATCATAAAAATGCACTTATATGCCAAAATGCTTTATATTTTAATAGCATTTATATTTAAAATATATGAGGCAGCAATCAATTTTTTCTTATGATAAGTGCGAAGTTTCAGAGGAGCGTTCCACTTGATTGCCTGATAGGATAAAATACACTATCAATTCTTTTTCATTTATTTCTCCAAATAATCCCTGCTAGTGAGCCTCTAGCCCACTGCATTGTTCAGCTTTATTTTTTTCAAAGACATAAGGGCTATAGGGAATCCTACTAAGATGATGCACCTTAACAGGATAGCCAATAGCTCAGACTTGTGATGAATCACTGATAAAGCAGAGGGATCTGCGAAGTAGGAGGCAAGAACCCTATACTATAGTTTCCATTTCTGTCATGTAATACATATATCAATTATACTTTTATTTGGCACAAATTGTCCTATCTCTAAAACATGAAAATTTCCCCCTAATGTGTGAAAGTTTGAGTCAGCCACATTTGTAAGCCCTTTCTATCACCTATCTAGTCTTGTTTGTTTCTTTCCACAAAGAAACATTTATCCACAAAATTTAATTTGAAATAATCTGGTCTTAAGTGAGAACCATTTTGGGGGACAACTTATTTGAAATACAAATTACAAGCAGGATATCTCATCTTTAAGTGGAAAAGCAAATGTATGCATGAATGTTCATAATAACCAAAAGGTAGACAACAGCTCAAGTATCCATCAGTTGATGAATGGATAAACAAAATGTCGCTTATCTATTGTCAAAACGAAGTTGCACCAAACAGGTTGGAAAAAGTTTATTCAAGACTACTATAATAGGGAAGCCAGAACCAAGCCTGAATTCTGCTACTGCATAGCAGAGAAAGATACTACAGGATATTTGGGGAAACCTCAGGCCAACTGTGTTTGCTAACTGACTAAACAAAGGAAAAGGAAAAATAAACTCTTTATCTTTATGACTGGAGGACCTTGAGAACAAGGTCCTGAAGTTAGGCTCCTATCTGCCCATTGGAACTGGGAGATGAAGATGCTATCTCCTTGGTGATTAGGTTTCAAAGAGGTGTTTTCTAGGTCCTTCAGAGGTACATTTCTGGATTGTTATACTGTCAGGTGGCTATTGAAAAGATTTACATCTCAAAGGTGCAGAGAAAGAATTCACAACTTTTCTAAAGTAAATGATTTAAGGAAAAGGTCAAGGGCTTACAGTGAGGAAGAAGCCTGCCTAGAGCTGATGGAACTCCAAGGCTTGCTGGGTCACCCAGCAATGGGATGTTATCGGGCAGCAGAAAGGAGTGAAGCATTATGCATGCTGCCCCTTGGATGAAACTTGAAAGCAGGATGCCAAATGAAAGGAGTCAGCCAGCAGAGGCCATAAGATGATTTTGTTTGTGTGAAATGTCTAGAAGAGCCAGATCCATCCAAAGTGGGTGGGAGGTTTCCCAGGGCCGAGGGGTGTGGTTGGAAGCTGAATGGTATGGAGTTTCTTTTTGGAGTGATGAGGGTGTTCTAGAATTGTTCTTAATGAAAATCGCCTGATTTTGTAAATACACTAAAAACCATTGAATTGCACATGTTAATGGATTAATTGTGTGATTTGTAAAATATATTTCAGTAAAAGTATTATAAAAATGTATGTTGAAATATCCTATATGGTCAATGGAATATTTACCTAGATACATGGGTTACAAAAAATTTTAAACAAAAAGAGAACCCTTATTTCTCCAAGGCAGGTTTGACTTAAAATAATCTATGAATATGTGCATTTCTGATAGCTGCCCTGTTTTTCAGATTTTTTAAAGTGGTTTAAGAGTTTTTTTTTTGAATCATGTTGTAGTAGAGTATATAACATAGAAGAGAAGAAAATAATTTCTGAAATATTCTTGAGATATTTACATCCCTGAAAAAGTTGAAATCTAGCAATAAAGAGAAAAAAACTGTATACAGAGACAATAGTTTCTTAACTAATGAGAAAAATCAGTATGCTATCAAATATATATGAAATATGTAATAAATAAATCCTTGCATTCAAATGAAATCTATACTGGCCAAACTGTAATTTAGGAATGAGTCATACACCCACACATTCATTTATAAACCCTTTGTTTGTAGCCCTTTATATAGAAACCATTCCATCAACACTGGTCAAGCCCTATAGCAGGCCCACAAAGATTCACTTTACCCACAGTGCAGCTGTAATGCAGTAGTGTTAGCAGATGTCTGCAAAAGGAAGAGGAGGATGAACCATAACATCTCCATTTCCTGACTCCAGGCAAGATTTTTAATTATGCAGTGTGAGATTTTTGCTTTTCCTGTCTCTACCCTCCCCCCATATTCTAGTCTGTCCATCTGTCTTTCTGTCTGTCTGTCTTGGTCTCTCTCTCAAAACATTACCTCTCTCAGACATCTGTTTCTCCAGGGAACAAATTCACTTACCCCATCTAACATAACCTTTCTCCCAGATGGCATACACACTTTTAAATCCTGGTTTTCTCAAATCGGCTGCTGTCATTTTACATTAGAAGGGAAGCGAATTTTGAAAGTGTGATAACCTCTGGGTCTTCTGAAAGCATTTATAGACAAAATTGGCTTCTCAACCCCAACGCAACTTCAATCAGTAAGATTTCAGTCATTAGGTCTAGGGGATAGCAAGATGTGCTTGGTCATTTCACCAGCTGCCCTTTGTGACTCCAGTCTGTCTTTAGAACGACCCGTCTTAAATTGCCTGCTTTAACCAGAGTATTTGCTGTGGCTGGGCCTGAACTTCAGGGTTCTTTACATTTATTCCCTGAAATTTCCACTACTTCCAGAACAGAGGTGTTGGAGTCTACAGTGGTGGTGGTCGGGATAGAGGGGGCGTGTTGACAAGGTGACATGGAAATAAATAACCAAGAATCATTCAAGCTAGGAATGATTTGTGTACCTTTTATTTTTAAATTTTGAATTTCCACACATCAATCACTTGTTTTTTCTTGACTTTAGATTGGGCCTATGGATACTACAGACAACAGAGAAAACTTGTTGAAGAGATTGGCTGGTCCTATACAGGTAAACTTATTTATATAATGAGATTCAGCATAAATGTTCATTGTTTTCTATCTACTATATATAAAAGGAAACTTTGTGGCTCAATACGTCATTGTAACCTAGCTACATGGATAGCCAGTTAGACAAATTAATAAAAAATATAAAAAACAAAATAATTTCTTTTCATAAGCAAATCTGACCAAGTAGAGTATAGTGGTGTAAGAACTGGATTTGAATCCCAAGCCCTGGCTGACTTTATCTCCTTGGAATTTCCTGGATTTCAAAAAAATAAAAATAAAAAATGCCTTTTAATCTGGTTTCCCATGAATCTCTTAAAGTACCCTCCTATACATAAACTATTTGAGGTTTCATTATTTTCATCTGTGAAGCTGGAGTGGGGGAAGGAGGGTGTTCTGACCATTAAGGGAGATAAATGAAGTGGAAAGCAGTGACACAGAGCTTCCTTCCAAATAGAAAGCTCTCAATGAATGTTAGTGACTGTTGTTGTGAATGATTATTTTTATTCACTCAACAAACGTTGATGGAATTCTTGTTTTCCAAAGGGGCTTCCTTCTGAATTACTATGACCGAACTCACTGGAGCCAGAGTCCACTAGTACCGGACTGCCTTAGAACATAATGAATTACCTTTCATTGACTTGAAATAGTGAGAGCCAGAAATCATGATCAGAAACCCTGGAGGATGGGAAAGGTCCGGTTGGAATAATATGAGTGGAATTTGAATGAACCACAACATGCCTGGGGACCCTGTGAGAAATAGTCAAGTGTTAGAATTGGATAGGCACTAGATAGAACGTGGGTTGATAAGACGCAATCAGATTAGAGGGAGCTTGGCTAGTTTGGACTTTGTTTTATATACGAAGTACAAGAGCATGTTGAATTTTGTAAATAGGCATGCCTTGGCCGGCGCCACAGCTCGATAGGCTAATCCTCCCCCTGTGGTGCCAGCACACCAGGTTCTAGTCCCGGTTGGGGCACCGGATTCTGTCTTGGTTGCTCCTCTTCCAGTCCAGCTCTCTGCTGTGGCCTGGGAGTGTAGTGGAGGATGGCCCAAGTGCTTGGGCCCTGCACCCTCATGGGAGACCAGGAGGAAACACCTGGCTCCTGGCTTTGGATCAGCGCGGTGCGCTGGCCACAGTGCACTGGCCGCAGCGGCCACTGGGGGGTGAACCAATGGCAAAGGAAGACCTTTCTCTCTGTCTCTCTCTCTCACTGTCCACTCTGCCTGTCAAAAAAATAAAAAAAAAAAAGGGCATGCCTTTATTTTCTTCTTATTCATAGTCATTTTCATCATAAAAATGTAGGAAATGTGTTCAAACACAAAAAAGAAAATATAAATCGCTCTTTATTCCCCTCAGGGATAACCATTAAAAATCTATCATAGTATTTTTCGGACAGTTTTATTATCTTAGGTCTGGATACATAGTTATGTATCCAATTTACTATTAAAATTATTTTGAGCATTTTATAATTTCAGTGGTGATTCCTGCTAACTTGTGATACTGAATCTTTGCCCCGCAATGATCCATTGAATAAATGTTTTATTTTTTAACTATTCTCTTACCTTTCTATATTTAAGCTTCTAAAGCAATGACAGATGCATTAATAGAAAGATACACATGTCTCCCTTTGGTATTATCATTTCTTTTCTGGAAAATCCTAATATTCAGTTACTGAATAGAAATAATACACTTTTGAGATTCTTGATGCACACTGACTGAATTCTTTCTAGAGAGGCTGTATTGATCTCTGCTATAAGTAAGTGGCTGCCCCACTGAATACAACCCAAGACCGAAAATTGTCATTTTGAAAATCTTTACTGGCTAACGTGTCATGTTTTAGAAAATGAAATCTTTTTTATTTTCATTTTCTCTAGTTCGATTGCCACTGAAGTTGATTTAAATTTTTGTTAGCCATTTGCACTACCTTTCTATTAAGTAAGTTAAAATAGAAAACAAAACAATCAAGATGTCCATCAAGCGGGAGAATGAACACATTCAGGCACAATGTACAGTGGCTCCCTCTCCCGACTGTAGAGAAAGTGCTGCCCTAATGACCCATAAATTACAAAATATCATTTTTTAATTTTTAACAATTCTGATAAATTGATAAAAGCAAAAATTCTCTATAATACGTCACGTTTTTAATTTACTTAAATGCAATTCTTTTTGCTTTAAAGATGCTTTTACTTGTTTTTGCAGAGGGAATGTTGGTTTTAGAAAGTGCTATATATGTGTTGATATAAAAGACAAATTTTTCATTTTATGACTATCAATTGGGTTACAAGTTTATTAACTAATGTAATAGAATATTTTTTAAAATTTCTAACTTTATATACCTTTTAGTTTTACACCTGACAACAAAACCAATTTTGTTCTCATTTCCCTCCAAAATGGAAATCCTTATCCTTACTCCCCTAATAATTATAAGAAACTGTATGGCAGACTGAATGCATGCAGTGTGTCACTTACCATGGAAGATGGCGTCACAAGGGACACTTCCCGCTTCTCCTGGAAGCTATCTGCTGACATCAGCATCTGGATAATATTGAATACAGTATACCTTTTTAAATTATTTAGTTCAACATTGTTAGTAGTAGTTTGAGAGTGCTATTTCTGAAATATACATTTTTTCCAAGGAGTTTCTCGTGAGGATGGGAGGTCCACATGCTTTGATTTTTTGCACTTATATATTTATTTTTAATTCCTAAGAATACGACAAGTCGTCTTTTAAAAATTCATCACTCTATTGTTATGATAGTTTTTGCTCTACTGAAAAATCTTATGTAGCTGCTGTGGAAAACTTAATACCTAGAGATATATGGTTATAGAATGAATGTCAGCATGGTTTCATTTTGTTAACAATAAATTCCTAGTTTCAGAAATGTAGCTAAATTCAGGTTAATTTGTTATTAACTAATGAATCTTTAAACAGGTTAATAAGTCAAATACTTACCAGGCATGGAGGAGTAAAATGAAAAACACGCTTTAATGCATCCGCCACTCTCTCTCTGAACTCAGAGACAGAAAAGGAAGCCCTAGGGCATGGGGAGAGGGAGTTGGAAGTTCTCACCACTTCAGTACCAGTGGATGTCTGTTGTCCAGTGGAAGGCTGGCTGGTATGATGTGTTTCCCATCAGCCCGAAGTCCCTGAACAGCTAGCTGAGTGTGCCTCTTCAGGTCAGGAAAGATGGCAATTTTACCAGTGGGTTGCAGCAGATTTAACAGCAACTGCAAACTGCGATATCCCATTGTCTTAGGAGAAAGTCACAGAACTCCTTTAAATGGATTGATTGAGTATAGAGTTGGCGCGGCTTTCCAGGACAGCTCTATGCTTAACCAATGGATGGTTCTGTGCTTTATGAACAAGTTGCACAATCCTGTACATAACCTGAGGCCTATTGACTAGCTCTTGTTGGAAACAGTCTAGTGATCAAAGGGATACACGTATTAACAAGTGGTATTGGCCTTGGAGGAGGGGTGGCAGTCCTCAAAAGAGGATGTTCCAGAGTTATTTTGTCTGAATTCCTAGAGTATCGAAAACAGAACAAATGAAATCCTTTATCCGATAGAACACACTGTCCCATTAAAATCACTCCAAAGTCAAGCCCTATTGTGAGAGATTATTCACTATAAAGTTTATTATATCTGTTAACTTGGAATACAAGTTGAATTTGGTTATATTTTCATTTTCTGTGCTTATCATTCCACCTAGAAAATGAAAAATATGTAAATTTCAGTATAAATTAGTTTTAAGATTCTTCCATTAGTTTAAGATCCTAATGTCATGAATGATTCTAATAAATTGGTAGTGACCTCATTTAGTCCTAGTTTTTTTCTGTAGCAGTTTATCTTGTTGAGCCATATGCTTGTTCCTTCTTGAGTTATCACCTAAAATGACTAAATCAGCTGAAATATTGAAAGAAAAGACTGACCTCTTAGTGTTTTTACATAGAAAATTCTCTTAATAAAATTTAAGTCAATTGTAACACTATTCTGTGAGAACTCATTATGTTGCCACAAGTCACTTAAAATCTTATACAACACATCAAACATTATTTAAATAGAATCAGTTAAGCTGAGGTTGTTTAGGAAGGATTACACAATTATACTATATGAAATAACACAAATCCCCACTAACTGCTCAATGGGTGGAGAAATAGAGGGTGGAAAATTATTACTCTGTTAATTGTGCTTTTTACATAGGTTAAAACCAACTTTTATATTCAGGATATATGCTGTAATAACATTCAAAAATGACAGGGTTGGTAAAGGCAGTTGGGAGTCCAGTCCCATTTTTAAAAGTTATAGGAGGATGGGCAAGGCTTGTTTGTCAGTCTCTGATGAAAGAATGAATGAAACACAGGAATGTCAGCACTAAGTACGTAATGCTTCCCATAATGACTTCATCTCATTTAAGGATTTCAGAAAGTGAATTTTATTCTACCTAGAACCTTACATTTCTATGACAATGCATAAACAAAGACCAAAAATGAAGACAAAATCATTTTGTCTTTTTCTTTTAAATATCATCAAAATATAGCCCAAGATTCACACACAGGTTAGACTCTCTTTATTTGAGGTTTGATTACAGCCTCAAGCAACAAGATCATGAGAAGTGGATTACTTTAATTGCTCCGTTCGTGTTTGTTTGTTTGTTTGTTTTTTGACAGGCAGAGTGGACAGTGAGAGAGAGAGACAGAGAGAAAGGTTTTCCTTTTTGTTGGTTCACCCCCTAAATGGCCACTTCAGCCGGAGCTGTGCCGATCCGAAGCCAGGAGCCAGGTGCCTCCTCCTGGTCTCCCATGCAGGTGCAGGGCCCACGGGCTTGGGTCATCCTCCACTGCCTTCCCGGGCCACAGCAGAGAGCTGGACTGGAAGAGGAGCAACTGGGACAGAATCCAGCACCCCAACCGGGACTAGAACCCTGGGTGCTGGCGCTGCAGGTGGAGGATTAGCCAAGTGAGCCGTGGCACTGGCCTATTGATATATTCTTAATAGTTCTTAAATTTAGCTACATTTAATGTTTTAATTAAAGGATTGCATCAGACACAAGTCAGAAGCTGTTGCTGCCCTGGCCACTCTTGAGTCACTATTAGACTCAGCTGGATCCTTAAGAGTGAGGGATGCATTGAATAACTAAATAATTCTGTTTCCTTAAGTACAAATATAAAGACAAGAAGATACTAATTAAGGAAAACAGAAGAGCCACAATGTAAGGTTGTCTGTTGTGTGGTTTGGTATTTGGCTTTTGAGTTTTGACCTGGAAGAAAGTTGCCCAAACTTAACTCACAAAGAAACTTTGGATTCATTAGAATAATGACTGATTCTGGCTTGCCCAGGCCTGTCTTTACTCGTATAAACTAGAATATCCCTTTAACCTGCTGTATTTTCTTTGATGAACCAACCCTTATATATATTGTTAAAGACTGATCTATTCTATATGAAAGACAGAGTGGCAGAGAAGGGGAAGGAAGGAGGGAAGGAGGAAGGAAGAGAGAATCTTCCATCTACTCGTTCACTCCCTACATGGCTGCAACAGCTAGGGCTTGGCCAGGCTAGACAGGAAAGTCAGGAACTCCTTCCATCCTGGTCCTCTACGTGGGTGGCAAGGACCCAAGTACTTGGGGCTATCTTCCTCTGCCTAGCCATGTGCATTAGCAGGGAGCTGGATCGCAACTGGAGTAGCCAGGACTCACACTGGTGCTGTGATATAGGATGCCGATGGCATCACAAGCAAAGGCTTCACCTGTTTTGCCAAAAAAGCCGGCCCCACCATGCCTTATATCAAACCGAATGTTCATTTCTCATTTCTGATTTAGGAGTGAAAAATCGAGCTCCCAAAGTCTACTTTAGAGTTATCTAATGTCTGTTAAAAAACTGTATATTATCCGAGTATACAAGAGAGGCCCAGGAAGACGCACATGAGCCAGTTGGCCAGTCACCTGGAAAGTTAGCCCACCATAGGAGGCAGGCACCTCACTTGTTACTGCTTGCTCTTTTTATGAGGCAAAAATAAAAATCGACAGATATATTGAAACAATGTATTTTCAACTTAGTTAGATTCATTTTTGGCTAAGAAGGGCAGGAGACTTAGCTAAGACCCACAGCTTTGTCACCACTGTCTGGAGGCAGAGTCTCTACTTGGCCGAGTCTGCAAGAGTGTACCACAGAAACTTCATCGGAGCAGGGAGCATCTAGTGTGAGGCCCTGGTCATCACTCACCTGCAGCCTTATCAGGCTGCTCAACTACCCAGCATTCAATTTTCTAATCATATACCTTTGATAATGCCCTACTGAATTGCGTGTGGATCAAATAAATGTGTCATCGTGTTATAGGAAAGCTGTTACAGCAAGTACACTGTAAATCCAGGAGACTGTCATTCAAAGTGTTCTAACTTCAGCATAGACAGATTGAACAAGCCTGCGCACTTTGATATTTCCCTGAGAGGACTTAGATTGAGTTGATTTGCTCGAATGTATGCCGAAGTCAGATCATTCTCTCATCCTCTCATCTCTATATTTTTAAAAGTTTATGTACAATTTATATTCTGGGCAAACATCTATTATGCTAATTGTGATGACAAGAGAATGCTTCATTGATGGATAGAGTACAGTGAAATGACCTACGTCTTGGAAATTACTAACAGATCAGAATTTAAGTGTTCCCACCACAGAAATATAAGCTTGTGAGGTGATGCATATGTTACTAAGCCCAATGTAGCTATTCCAGAATATATACATATCTCAAAACAGTGTGATATGTGATAAGTATGTACAATTTGTATTCGCTAATTAAGATAGGTGTTTTAAAAATCATTTGCAACTCTCATTTAGTATAGATGTAAAAACAAATCTGAGGCCGGCGCCGCGGCTGACTAGGCTAATGCTCCGCCTTGCGGTGCCGGCACACCGGGTTCTAGTCACAGTCGGGGCGCCGGGTTCTGTCCCGGTTGCCCCTCTTCCAGGCCAGCTCTCTGCTGTGGCCAGGGAGTGCAGTGGAGGATGGCCCAAGTGCTTGGGCCCTGCACCCCATGGGAGACCAGGAGAAGCACCTGGCTCCTGGCTCCTGCCATCGGATCAGCGCGGTGCGCCGGCCGCAGGGCACCAGCCGCGGCGGCCATTGGAGGGTGAACCAATGGCAAAGGAAGACCTTTCTCTCTCTCTCTCTCTCTCTCTCTCTCTCACTATCCACTCTGCCTGTCAAAAAAAAAAAAAAAAAATCTGTGGATGTAGAATAGGATCCCAGTGAAATAATCATCGTTTGTTTTACGTAAAATTATAATTTGTGATACAGTAATTTTTCCCGTGAGCAAAATCAACATTGCACAAGTTCTCTAATCCAGCCTCATAACTGCTCCTGCTGATGGCATCTAATAGAGTCATAAATGGGTTGAGCAAGTACTGTGGCAGCCCAGGCTGAGAAAACCTCACAGCTTCACCTCTCTTCACTCAAACGATTTGAGTTTTAGGTGGCATGCACTGTGCCTGCCCCTCCCTGAACCACTTTTATTTCACTCTCTTCTGTTCTTTAGGTTGGAGTGCTTTACTTTATGAAATAGATATATTTCAGCAAAAGAAAAATAGAAGAGAAAATGTACATTGTAAAACAAAGAAGAAATCTGAGATTAGGCAACAGTTTGTGTTATTGCACAAGCTGTACTTCAGTAAGTTAAATTTCTGTGCAAAATGTCAGTATAATACACTTAAACCGACCTACACCTCCCTTGTGTTTTATGCATCAGTAAAGACCAATTGCAAAGATACTTAGTTTCAGTTTCCTGTGTTTTTTTGTGTGATAATTCTGACTCTTTAAACCAACATTTTCAAAGAGCAAAAAGATGAAAAATATGTAAATGATTTTTCTTACATTTAGAAAGATTTTTATTAAGTGTAGAATGTTTTAATGACTGAGGCACAGAATCACAAGAATGACTCTGACATATATTCAGACGTATTTAGGCCTGAAGAGTTTTATTTTCTTTATCAGTTGGCTAAGGACAATCAGTGTGTTAAGACACGGGTACCTGTTGGATCAGTTTCCCTCAGTGCTAAGATCTATGAACTGTGGAGTCAAGCCTTTGTCTTTAAGCACCAGTCTGATATATGTTTTTCTTCATATTGGGAAACTATTATTTATGTAGAAGCTTACCTTCCAGGTATAACTGCTATAGTGTCTTTTCTTGGAGAATAAAACTAAAATTTTCTGCTAACCCAGAAATCATTTCCATAAAGGCATTAAGAAAGAAAATGGTTTTCTTATCGAGTTGCTATTAAACCAGAATATTGTATGGATCCCAGACAGAGAAAGAAAGGAATTCACTTTCTGTAGCCAACCAGATACTACTCACTACATACCTGTTTTCAAGACAAACAATAACTATGTCTCAAGTAGAGGACTGGACAGTAACCTTGGTCACTCATAGATCTTTCAAACTTTACTTGGTAATTGGAGAAACTGTCTATGTTATACAATTTGCTTTATATAGAAGGAAGGCAAAGCTCATGTCTATAAAAGGAGGTAGCCTTGCAAATTGGAACTAGGTACCTACGAAGTTAGGCTCAAGTCTTCCACAGAACTTTGGAAAGTGTGGCACTAACTTCCTAAATGTTTGCATTTCAAAAAGATAGCTCAGGGGTTCTTGGGAAACTCACCTCAGGGTACTAAAGCTGATAAAAGGCTTATTTGGTTTTCAAAAGAATTTATGTCCATTGCAAAAAGAACAGCAAGCGCTTACATTAACCCATTTTTCTAAAGTACTTGCACAAGGGAGAGAAATCTCTTCTCTTTATTCAACAGAAAGAGTCAAGCCACTCGTTTTAGTTTGCATTTGTTCTTGTGCTTCCTGCTTATCCTTCCTGGCATTGCTGTGGCCTCTTACTATGCACACTGTTCTGTGAAATGCTTCTGTCTCAATAATAATTTGTGGATATCTTCCTAAGAGAAAGTATACTAACAAAGTCTGTATGCGGACAACCAAGAACATTAGCTTCTCCAAGGGCAAAGCTTTATTTTCTCCCCCACTGTAACTCTGGGCTTAAATCAATTACACACATACAGCAGGCACCCAATAAATGCTCAGTAGTTAGAGAGCTCTACTTCCTGCAAGTTCCTTGGGGCACAGAATTGATTTCACCTAGGAGGAACTGTAACTAGTAATTTGAAGGAACTGTGCCGTAACCTGAGAAATGCAAAAAATAAGTATTGTAGAGTGAGTTCAGAGCAGGTTTTAGCATATGTAAACCAGGCATAAATCTTAATAAATTGGAACTCAGGAAGGGATGCATTTTGTAGTCTCTTGTTACCTGGAAATGGGCACAGTCACAGACCCATCAATGCCAAAGTGTATCCAAAACATGGCGTATCCAATCTGGATCACCTCTAACTAGCAAATGATAGATCAAGGCTTTACACATAGGCTTCCTATCTGTGTATGTCATGAGCATCTCCAGAAAGTAAGATCCACTTGCAGCACTTGTTTTTCATGAATAAAATGCATCTTCTCTTTTCCAAAATCCCCAAAGTTTGTCCCTGAAGATCAGCTGAATGTATACATCTAGTGCCCTTGTAATTCCTTAAGATTTTAAATTCAGTCAATCTGGGTTAGAAGAGGAAGGAGTTGATTTATCATTTCCTTGGCTTACTTTCTACCTCGATGATATTATCTACTCATTGACAACAGAAAAGTTAAGGTATTGAAATCATTAGTTTATTTAAATGTGTAACATGAGCCAGACCCTGAGCTAGGTGTCAGGGATGGAGTGATGAATTGAAATAATCATAGACATATACCCAAAACCAGTCTTGTGAATGTGCTGTGGTAAATTGTGGTAACACAAGATCCAGGTGCTTCTAACTGGCTTAAACCATTCAGGGAAGGCTTCCCAGGGAAACCAACTTCACACTGAGATAAAGCATAAATAGGTGCAAAGTCAACTTTGGTCAATGTCTGTTCTGGGCAAAGGGAGCA
Organism: Oryctolagus cuniculus; assembly: GCF_051225735.1. Taxonomy (NCBI): domain Eukaryota; kingdom Metazoa; phylum Chordata; class Mammalia; order Lagomorpha; family Leporidae; genus Oryctolagus; species Oryctolagus cuniculus. The sequence goes on from NC_142869.1 coordinate 157,767,762, forward strand.
GCTGTGCTGAGACCTGCAGGTGAAGGAATTCACTGTGCTCCAGCCTCTACTATACCCTTTTTGCCTTTGCACAGAAAACCAGGAATGTGATAAGACAAGCTTCAAGTGGTCCCATCCATTAGTGCCAGTATCCTTATCCTGTCCACAGTTCTAGATAAAAGGATTCACATTGCATTTAGATTTGCAGTAACTTAAATTTTCAGTTACTGACATTTGTATTTAAGGGGTGCTAGGCAGGATTTTACAGCAACATTTTAGTTAGTAAACTAAAGGAAGAACAACTGGTAAGTGTTTGAGAGGGGTGGGAGGAAGCGGAGGTTTTACATCCTCCTCTGAGGGGGAGTTCAAGTGCATAGGATTACTCAACACATCATCACGTATCTTGGCAGGGAGTTCACTGTGAGGAAAATATGGACCTGGATCTATTCTAATGAAGCGAAGTTTAGTTAGAGTTCTTTCACTGATAATCGCATAAGCTCTGAGTCAACCTAACTACTTGGTTTCCTTTACCTCTTTTGTCTCAAGTTTCCTGATGTGTAAAAAGACATAATAGTACTACTGCAAATGGTGCTGCAGTAATAAATGAGTCAGTATATACAAAGCACTTACAATAGTGCCTGGTACATATGAAGTGTTCAATTAAAGTTATTAAAGTCAGATAAGTCTTTTATAATATTCAGGACTTGTACCAGGTTTATAGCAATCACACAGTTATCTTTTTTAAAATGTAGTGTGACTTTCAGTGACTTTTAAATAATTTTTTTTTTATTTTTTTTTTATTTATTTATTTTTTTTTTTGAAAGGCAGAGTGGACAGTGAGAGAGAGAGAGAGACAGAGAGAAAGGTCTTCCTTTGCCGTTGGTTCATTTTTAAAGATTTATTTATTTATTTGAAAGGCTACAAAGAGGGAGGGAGGGAGGGAGGGAGGGAAGAAAGGAGGGAGGGAGGAAAACAGAGAGAGAGAGAGAGAGAGAGAGAGAGAATGTCTTTCATCTGCTGGTTCAGTCCCCAAATGACCACAATGGCCAGAGCTGGGCTGATCTGAAACCAGGAGCCAGGAGCTTCTTCTGGGTCTCCCATGCAGGTGCAGGGGCTCAAGGACTTAGGCCATCTTCTTCTGCTTTCCCAGGCCATAGCAGAGAGCTGGATTGGAACTGGAGCAGCTGAAACTTGAACAGACGCCCATATGAGATGCCAGCATTGCAGGCAGAGGCTTTACCTGCTAACACCACAGCACTGGCCCCTTTCAGTGATTTGAATGATCTTGTTCTACCTCCTCGCAGCTCCCTTTCCCTCTGCCTGCTGATAGGCCAGCCTTCTATGAAGCAGATCTCTAATTCTGTCTTCCCCTTCTTGCTTGGGTACCAGACCTCTGAACTTCCTTCAAGTGAAGTTTTCCTGTTGTTCTCTTGTTCTGTGGCCAGAGAAGAAAGCTGACTTTAATATACTACTCCTAAGCACTCCTCTTCATTGTAACACAGAAACACAGCAAGTTCTATGACTTATTCCTCATCCCTGTCTCAGAGCGTGGTACCTTGCATGTGCTCAAACAAGGGGGCACAGCATGAATGAGCAAAGCTGAGAAGCAGGTCATGTTTTCATTTTACAAAGGAAGAACCAGGGATGTAGTCACTTGTCAGAATCACACAGTGAACAGAAGACTGAAAACTTGAACCTGGATCGAAATTCTCGGGGTTCTGTCATGAGACTTCTCAGGGTCTTACCGCATCCTTTGGTAACAGTAAGGTGAGAAATAATGCAAAGCACAAAGCTGTTAGGTTTCCAGCTCTTGTGTAAAGATAAAAAAAAAAAGAAAAGAATACCCGTTCCAAAGCCATTGTGTATAGCATGATCTCTCGATTTTATGCATGTGACTTTTCAAGGAAAATTTTAAAGGCAGTTATTTCTGGAAAGTGAAATTGTTATTGCCTTTTATTTTCATCTTTTTGCTTGTCTGTTTCTTCTAGTTTTTCTTTTTTGAAAAAAGAAAAGATTTACTTATGGACTTGAAAGGTACAGTTACAGGGAGGGAGGGAGAGACAGAGAAAAAGCTCTTTCTTCGATGTTCACTCCCCAAATGGCCGTGACAGCCAGGGCTGGACCAGGCTGAAGCCAGGAGCCTGGAGCTTCTTCCTGGTCTCCCATGTGGTAGCAGGGGCCCAAGCAATTGTCCATCCTCTGTTGCTTTTCTAGACACTTTAGCAGAAAGTTGGATCGAAAGTAGAGCAGCCGGGACTAGAACCAGAACCCACATGGATACTGGTGCTGCAGCCAGTTGCTTTACCCACTATCCCACAATGCCAGCCCCATCTTCTAGTTTTTCAACACTAAACATATACTTGTTTTATAATTGACTTGGAGAAAGGGAAGTTATATATGTATTCAATAGGAAATAGATTTATAAGTTGGTTTTTATTCTAGAAGTAGTTAAGAAGTTGTTTTATCTTCTGCCCTTCCTATTTCCCCACCCTGGAATGGTCTAATTGTTTATATATCTGAGGGGACTGTATCTGGGCTTGTTTCTATATGAGTGTTGCAGGTGAACTTGGAAAATGGTATATTAATCATCTGTCCATCTAAGGAGTAGATAACAAAGTATAATTAGTATGGAAATAGCTAGTATTCTCTTAGAAGAATGGTCAGATCATTGTATATTTGCATTTTATCTGAACTTGATCCAGCCGGGATTCCAGTCAGGGCACTTGAAGTGTCACACAACTGGATTTTCTTCTCTGCTGTGGCGCAACAGCCTCACTTTGCATTCATTTCACAATCGGGGATCATTATCCCAGCTCAGTGTGAATCAATTTCTCATAGTTGATTGTCTGAATTGCTGCCAGCCCAAGTCACATTTTCTACATCGTTTACCAGAAAGCATACTATTTTTAAAAGTCAGAAAGATTATGTGAGTAGACTACAGCTTGGGTATGTCCTCAAACGGTGCTCTGGCGCAGTAACCGCCCCTGAAACTCAATGTCGTCTGCAAATTGATTGACAGTGTTACTGACCTATAGATCAAAGGTTTCCCCATTCCAATTCATCATTTTCAAAGTGAGTCTCTATCGACATGAAAGAGTCCATTTTTTCTTTCGAGGAGAAAAGTTCATCTTTAGAGAGCAGCCTCTATTGTTCCTTTGTAGCAGAGTAATAGCATCCTTAGTTTCCGTGGAGACAATCAAGAAATCCAGTTCAGGATATGTTTATGTGATTTCAGAATATATGTGGAGAGAAAGTTCTATGACTTCTAATTGTGATCTTACACTCACAAAATGTACCTATTTAAGTAAATTATCGTAACTCTTCCATTCTTCATTTACGGTGATTGCTTGTATTCAATCTTAAGCGCAAGAGATGAGCCTGGATTTGAAAATCCAAATCCCAATCCTGTATTTTTATGCCACCACCAACATTTTTAAAAGTAAATTGAGTGGAAAATTAAGTCCTGGCATATGATGCAAATTCCTCTAATGTATCTGGCCTTCATTTAATCATTTATGAGTTATCATGGCAAGATGTTTACATAGATTAAATACCACAGAGATCTAAGGAACTATATTTATTTGATCCTAATTAATATTTGGCCTTAAATAAATAATCACACCACTTTCCGATTTCCTAATGTTAAGTAATTAAACAGCTGGCAGCTGTTGGCCAGATAAACATCAAGCTTTGCCAAGTAGATATGCAACTTTTCACCAGATATCTACTATATTTAGAATGATTACAAGATACGTGGAACCCCATATACCTTAGAAACATTGTTATAGGTTATTACTGAATAATTATTTATTATCTGCTTAACAGCATTAAAATTCATGCTAAATTATCACAGATAGTTGTAAAGTGTGTTTTGTTTATGGTATATGGAGAAACATCAAGTAAAAACTTTTTGTGACAATTTTCATTGAAGTGTTTTATATTTAAATGACATTAAAGAGATTAAAATGCTAGGTAAATGAGGAATTCCATTTTTAAAAATTAGAATATCACTAAACTTGCACAATCTGCTCACTTTTTGACAATGAAGCTGTCAGATGGACAATTACAATAGTAAAGAATGAAGTGAATATTAAACACAGATAATGTATAATCTAGACTAGTGCGTCTCAGATTTTATAGCTCATCAGGATTATCTGGGGGACCTACAGAGAAAAAAACAGCAGGCCCAGATTTCCAGAGTTTCTGATTCAGTAAGTTGGAAGCAGAGGCCACAAATTTAATATATAATGATTTCTTGGGTGCTTGTTCCTGCTGACCTGAGGACCCTAGTATCCAGGATCTAGATCAATCTCAGCTCAAGTTGCCTTCATTTGTGGAATGAATGAATGAGAGAGTCAAAAATATAGAGAGCCTGTGCAAAAGTAAATGTATCCATGTGAGAACGCCTTAGCTCTCTGGATATGATATATTGATATGAAAAAGTAGTGTCGTTGCTTCTGTATAATGCATAACAACATGTTAAAAGTCATTTTAAAATGCTGCCATCTGCATCAGCAAAACACAAGGTAAGTCTCAAGCAGTTTAGTTAGCGCAACTTTCATTAATTCCCATCTGGACAGGGCCTCTTTGCCTCACATCTTTCTGGCCTACTTATGTTCTGTAAGAATGCCTCATTAGTGAGTACGGATGCAAATTGCCTTAACTTTGAATTTTACTCTTGATAACATTTATCCCTGGTGGTTTTAAAGGAAAACATGTTTATAAGCCTTTTAAAAATATTTTTATTATTTTATTTGAAAGACAGACAGAGATATCTTCCATTTGCTGGTCCATTGCCCAAATGGTCGTGACATCTAAGCCCAGGCCAGAAGGAAGCCAGAAGCATAGAGCTTCAAACAGGTCTCCCATGTGGATGGCAGGTATCCAAGATCTTGAGCCATCATTTGCATATTATCAGGAAGCTAGATTGGAAGCAGCAATGGGACTCAGGCCCAGGGTCTCCAATACAGGATGTGGGTGTCCCAAACAGTAACTGAACAGCTATATATCCACCTCCAGGTTCTCCTAAGCTTTTTAAATATCAGTTTGATTAGCTCCAAAGGTCCTCAAGGTTATATTTTCCATTCCTGCAGTTTTTAAAATTTACAAATCCCAATGGTACAGGACTCCTAAACTGTGTAGAATATAATATTTTTTCTAATAGTTTTCACTGTTTTATAATTTAGTAGTGCTTTCAAAACTTTAAGGTAGTAGAGACGTATTTCTGAATATTTGTTTAGTAAGGATTGCCGATCATTCTTTACTGCAGTTGCTGCTAGTATTTAAGTAACTTATGTACTGTCACTTTCCAGATCAATAATGTTAACTCCACATGAAAAATTATTAAACATATACAAATTACATTTTCAATCACTGGGCTATATTTTGCTATGAATGTAGTCTCTAATCCCAGGAGATATGTTTGAAAATGTTTGTAATTGTCCAAAAAAACAGAGTTGTCTGTCTGTTCTCATTACTCTGGGAAGAGTTCTTTGAAGATTGTACAGCGGAGGCTGGCATTGTGGCACAGTGGGTTAAGCTTCAGCCTGAGATGCTGGCTATCCTTATGGGCACCAGTTCAAGTCCCAGCTGCTGCACTTCTAATCCAGCTTCCTGCTAATATGCCTTAGAAAGCAGTGGAAGATGGTCTAAGTCCTTGGGCCCTTACACCCGCTTGGGTGGGGTTCTAATCTCCTGGCTTTGGGCTGGCACAAGCTCCAGCCATTACAGCCATTTTGGGAGGGAACAGATCTCTCTCTCTTTCTTTCTCTGTCTCTCCCTCTCTCTGTAGCTCTGTCTTTCAAACAGATAACTAAATCTAAAAGAGAGAGAGAGACAGAAAGAAAGGAAGAAAGGAAGAAAGGAAGGAAGGAAGGAAGGAAGGAAGGAAGGAAGAAAAAGAGAAAGAAAGAAAGAAAGAAAGAAAGAAAGAAAGAAAGAAAGAAAGAAAGAAAGAAAGAAAGAAAGAAAGAAAAAAGGAAGGAAGGAAGGAAGGAAGGAAGGAAGGAAGGAAGGAAGGAAGGAAGGAAGGAAGAAAGGCTTTCTCTCAGAGGCTAGTCTTATAAAAAAGAAAAAAAATGAAAGGAAGAGAGAGTCTCACAATGGATTGTAGAGCCTAATTTTGTTTTGTAAAATATTCATTTATTCTCAAATTCAGTAGTCTTAATGGAGTGCAAGCAAAAAAGTCAAACTGCCTTTCCTAGAGCTAGAATTCTAATATATAGCACATAGTGAATATCCACAGGTAAAGGAAATGACTCATGGTGACTTAAATTCTACTGCATAAGGATGCTATCTCATTCATGAATGTTAAGTACAGTCATTGTAGATTATCATTTTCTGGAGATGTAACAAAGTTATGAGGATTAAAGCCATTGCCACAAGTATATATAAATAATTACAGCATTTTTAAAGCCAAGCCATTGTCTCATTTTAAGTAAACTGCATTTATTGGTACATTTTTAAAGTTGAAAGTTTTGCAAATTCTTCTTTAAAATGTTTCTTTTGACTCAGTTTTCTCTCTTGGTTTAGGAATACTCATGGTATATGTCCGAGTTACATGAAAAGCCCTAATTAAGCTGTGCCTAGCACTATGGGAAAATTCCTGAGAAACTACTGAACGCATCCTAGTTTCCTTGCTATTTATAACCATCCATGTCTACTCCTTTACATTCTAAACCTCCTCTCATCCAGTTACTATGGGCAGTGTGCAAAGGGTAACATCTGAATGCATATTCAGTACAATCTAGGGATATCTTTCTCCATTGTCATTCAAAGGATATTCATCACTATTTAAATGTAGTCTCTTTCCAGCATTCTGGGAAAAATGTTAGACTTGGTGATAAGATAATTTTATCAAGTTTGTAAGAAGTACCTTGCCATTTTGGTCAAGTTATTGCCATTAAACACTGTCAGGTATTTCCACAATAAAATGCAGAGGCACCATCCCCCGATTTTGACATTTCCTTTGCTTATGAAAAGTTCTGCACCTCACTTACTGTCTGTAGATGTCATTCAGGACCCTTAATCACTAAAGACAGAAAAGCCTGAGAAACACTCAAGGACTAATCTATTATGAAAGGAAAGCGTTTGTTGAGTGCTCCTGAAGTTGAAATAAGAATTTTCCTTCTGACCAGAGAAATGGGGGGAAGGACCTAATGATTATCTACCAAGACCTAAAGAACTGTCTGTGTAAGCCACCATTTGACCAGGTGGAGAATCTTAACACATTCCTAGATATTCCTGTATGAGAAACTGTTCTGATCCCTAAACTGTACCTTAATGAATATGGTAAAAGAAAATACTAGTCATGGGGCCAGCACTGTGGCTCACTTGGTTAATCCTCCGCCTGCGGCACCGGCATCCCACGTGGGCGCCGGGTTCTAGTCCCCGTTGCTCCACTTCCAGTCCAGCTCTCTGTTGTGGCCCAGGAGGGCAGTGGAGGATGGCCCAGGTGCTTGGGCCCCTGCACCCACATGGGAGACCAGGAAAAAGCACCTTACTCCTGGCTTCAGAAGGGTGCAGCGCTGGCCGTAGCAGCCATTTGGGGAGTGAACCAATGGAAGGAAGACCTTTCTCTCTGTCTCTCTCTCTCTCTCACTGTCTTTAACTCTACCTGTCAAATAAATAAATAAAAAAAAAAAAAATACAAGTCAAAGCCTTCCTTATGAGAGACTGGAGAATGCAGACACTGTTTATCTCCCTTACACTAAGGCTACTTACATTAACCATTTCACTTATTGGAAAAAAGACAATTGATAGTAGGTTAGAAAAAGTTCCGTAGAGCTCCAACAAAAAATGGTAGTAATGGATTGTATCCTGTTGAATTAAGTGGGAGATCGGAGTTCCTAGCAATACAAATAAAGAATTTTTAACAAATGAGTTTGATGAGGAATGAGAAATTGACATTATCTCACAGTATCTCCCTACAAAACACTTTCCAATCATGAAATGAAAGAAAATACCAGGACAGTGGAAAAGCCTGGTGGAAACCACTTTCATTAAGTGATCCATGTGAACACTGGCAATAATGGCATGCTTAGAAATCTTGTGCCACTGAATAAGACATTGAGATGTAAAAAGCATCATTTTGTGATATTCCTAATTAAATGAGTAATATGAATCTAATGAGGTAACATCAGACAAGTTCAAATTGAGTAACATTCAGTTTAATAACTATAGTCTTAAAAGTATCCTGATTATGAAAGTCAAGAAAAGTGGAGGAACTACTTCAGTTTGAAAGAGACTAAAGAGACATTACAACTGAAGGCAATGTGTGTTACTAAATGGAATCTTATTACCATACAGGGCATTACTGGGGCATGTGAGCAATATCTGAACCTGACATAAGAACTTAATGATAATATGTGTTAATGTTAATTTCACTGTTTAGAGGATTTATTGTGATCATATACGAAAATATCTTTGTATTTAAGTAGCACAGTATAAAATATTCAATATCAAAGGAATGTTGGTACCGTCCTCTCAAATGATTGAAGAAAAAAAGTTTTTTCTGAATTTAAAATTATTTCAAAGGAAAAGATACACAACAACCAGTTAATAGGACTTACCTTTCAAAAGAGGGGTAGAAGATGAGGAAGGTTAAAATGTACTCCTTTAATACTTTGCTCCATAGTTCCTATGTGTTACTTTGGTACATTGACAATTAATGCAAATTTTAATTACTTAATAAAAATAAATGACTAGAAAATATCACAGAGATCACAAATATATATCTACTAAAGCAGAAATTTGATTGCACTGGTTTCAACTTTAGAATTACCCTCTAGTTTTATCTCAAAGCAGAGGTAGTTCAATTAGCAGTTCTTTATCCAATGTAATGATTTTTCCATAGAAATTATTTGAATTAGGGGGCCGGCGCTGTGGCGTAATGGGTTAAGCCAACACCACCAGTGCCGGCATCCCATATGGGCGCCGGTTCAAGTCCCGGCTGCTTCAGTTCTGACCCAGCTCTCTGCTATAGCCTGGGGAAGCAGTACAAGATGGCCCAAGTCCTTGGGCCCCTGCACCCACATGGGAGACCCAGGGGAAGCTCCTGGCTCCTGGCTTCAGATCTGTGCAGCTCCGGCTGTTGCAGCCAATTGGAGAGTAACCCAGAGGATGCAGGACCTCTCTCTCTTTCTCTCTGCCTCCCCTTCTCTCTCTATGTAACTCTGACTTTCAAATAAATAAATAAATAAATCTTTTTAAAAAACGAAATTATTTGAATTAGAAAACAAGAGCCCGCCTGTGGTTCTAACGTAAGTGCAAGCATGATGTTGCAGTGAAAATTTCACAATTTCTTAAGATTTGTTACTTATCAGAATTTTGTTTGTAAGAGGAAATCCAGGCTGTTAAATATACCTGTTGAGGTAATAATGATCACCTTGCGTTCTAAATGCCTACTGAAATCTCCCGATGAAAGACAGAGATACACGAAATGCAGTTTCATGCTCCATTGAGCTGAATTCCCTATTGCTCTTCTGAGAACTGCCTAGAGAACCTTCATGTATTTGTGTGCTTTATTGACTTTTCCCTTACATCTGTGAAAGGCATTTTGCTCTATGTCCTAGTTGTTATTAAAATGCAAATTCATTGATCTGTTTGCTTCAGAGAACATTCATGAGAGCAAAGAGAAATGATCAATGCTAATAAGTGCAATACCAATTTTAGTTACAGGCAGTGCTGCTCAGTTTATTAAGTACCAGTCTCTATAGTCTGGAAGTATAACCATTGACAGAATAGGTAAGATGATTGTACTAACTGAGCTTACATTCTATTAGGAAGAGAAAGAAAAGCAAATAAGCAAACAAGATGAATGACGAGTATAGGCATATTGAAAGGAATAAACGCATGATGTAATGGGCACTGTCACAGACTTAGAGAGGGCTTCTCCAGGAGGCGGAAGGCATTGCAGCTAAGATGGGAAGAGGAAACAGGAGCCAGCTGGTGAGGGGGAGGGGGTGAATATTTCATACAAGGGTGTGGTAAATGTAAAGGCACTGAGGGGAAAAAAAATCAGTGATGTGCTTGAAGATGAGGAAGAGTGGAATGGAAGAGTAGAGGAACCATTCTGTGTCAAGCACTGTGTTAATGGCTTTCCCTGTTGCAGCTTAGGGAAGCCTTGCAGTGATGCTGTGATACTGGTCCTAATGTTGGACCTTTGTATTTAGATAACAATTCCAAAGAATCAAGAGTTAAAGAGACTAACCCAAGACTATTCAAAGTTGTGGAGCCAGTTTTCAACCAGTCTGATTTTCAGAATCCAGGTTTTCAAGATATACCATGCCTGTTCCCAAATAAATCATCATATGAATATATTCTGCTTTGTTATTAATAGGATGAAGTTATAGGATCTATGATAGCCTAGAAAACTCATCTATATTTCTGTACTTCATTCCATGAAGAATGTTGTGCCTAGGTTAGTTATCAGACTTTCAAAAATATACAAAAATTGGAATGTACTTGAACAAAGTCCCCCTAATTGGTAGAATTTTGATATGTGAGAATAGCTGTGATTCTATCATGAAAAATGAGTCTAGAGACGTTCTTGTGTCAGTGTTCATATACATACCAGGCCATCACGTGGAAAAATAAGTAAGCGTTTCGTATGGCAGCAAGAAAATACAGTTTAGGAACACAAGAAAAAAACTCTCAAAACTTACTCTGAAAGAGAAAATAACTTCCCAACTCCGGAAAATTAAAAATTGGAGTAGCATACATTGAGGTAGATAAAGAGATTCAAACATCAAAGGTATTTAAGCCTTGGCAGAAAAAAAATCTGTCATCAAGCGTGTTGTGTAGAGGATTCAAGCAATGATGAGTAATTGAACTAAATTTTTTTTCCCAGTCTTGAGATTCTATAATGGATAAGCTGTGATCAGAAGCCAGGAAAATCATAATTGAACACATTTTATTTAGCAGAACATGGAATACAATCTGATGCCAAAGATGAAGAAGGATGTAAAAACCCAGACAGGATCTTGCTTGCACATTTCTTCTCAAAAGGGTTGGCAATCTGGCTTAGAAAGGAGGAGTCCTGCCCTGTCTCAGTGAACATGTGCTTTCCATACTCAGCATCTTCTCCTTTTCAAAACAAATGTTGGCACTCCAGGGAATTGATTACATATATTATCTGCAACTCTCATTACATTGATTATTACATTACCGGAAACTCTCATTACATTGATCTGTTTACCCATAGATCTTCCATCTAGATCCTAGGACTCATTGAAGGGAAATTCATATTTCCCTTCAGTATTTTCATATCTAAAAATGTTACCAAATAGTAACTATAATAATTAGCAGACCCTAGGTACAGGGAATAGTATCAGAAAGTCAAAGTTGGGTTTTGAAATATGACATATTTTTGACCAGCATTCATTTTCTGATTACCCATCAAAGTCCTAGACTGTACCCCATGAACATGGTATCAGAAGACTAATTTATAAAACACAGTTTTGATTTAGAAGTTTATACAATCCAAATTATTCAATACAATGAATAAGAATTAAGATTAAATTAGATGTTAGGTCTGAAAGATTTCTTCCTTTTTGTTTCTTAGAGTCCTACAAAATGAAATCACAGTGAATCTGTTGAAAATAAATGCTTGATGCTGTCAGCTTATCAATTGTTATAAGATGTGGTCTAGGGTCAACTTCTTTGAACTGCCAGAATTTTAGTGAGACCTTTTAAACAAAGGATAGCAGTGTTTTCTTGCAGTTGAATTAGTCTCATTGCTACTTACCATTGAAGATAAAATATTTTTGTTTGCAGTATTTTTTGGTGTTACTAGTATAACTTTAACAAAATTTTATTTTAAGCAGTGAAAAATGATAATTTATTTGAAAATTTTTTCTAATATGATTCTGTCTTAAGCATCTTTGCAAGTGTGGCACTTATTATTGGGTAGTAGCATATGTGATAACATAGGTATTGCATTAACCAAAGCCAGAGCAAACAGAAACTTGTTCAAATGCAAGTGCATTACTGACTCTCACCTTTTTTTTTTTAAGTTCAACTATTCCTTAGTATTAATTAGTCAAAAACATCTAAAATAGGTTTGATCGGGGCTTCCCAAACTTTAAAATATCTAATTTATGTTATATCTAATTATGTTGCCTTCAAAGTCAGCTTTGCTGTCTCCTCAAATTCCACTGCCTATGGAAGTCCTATATCCCCCTTAGGATTTCTGCAGTTTCTCAGGGAGCTTTGTTTCTCAGTTCCTGCTTCGCTTCCCTTGTCTCAGCTTCCTGACACATCATTTCTGTGCAATTATGCAGAGACAGACTGCTCTTCCAAAAAGAGACTCTACTGAAATCTATTGTTACTGAATAAAGGGCTATGGAATCTTCAACTGACTGAGTAGACATCAGTGAAGATACATTTGAATCTATGCAACTGTACCTTTATTTTTAGCACAATAATTACTTGCACTATCAATATTTTATTTAGATTTAATTTTGTTATTTGAGAGGCAGATACAGAGAAAGTGAAATCTACAGTTTACCTAGTCACTCCCCGAAATGCCCACAACAGCTGGAGCATGCTTTTTCCATAAACATTCCTGTACATTTGTATGGGAATAAAAACATCACATTGTGTTATTATAAATATGTGCAATTATGTGTTAATTAAAACACTGTAAAAGTAGATGACAATATAAAAGTAAAAATAGTTAACTTATATAGCAATTTTAACATTTTATGTTTATTTGGGATTGATAGTCCCTTAGAAATGAATTGCAGTGTTTTAGTTTAAAGCACTTCTCTCCTTTAGCCTTTTAATGTATATATTTAAAGAGTAGGGATACATGTTAGTTTAATGGACTACTGAAATACCTTTGTTTGCAAAGTAAATTAATTATTAGTTTGTTTTATCTGATTTACAGTCATGTACCATAATTACCTCTATTTAAACATCATCATTAAAAATAAAATTAGAAAACAATGAAAGAATCAGTGTTCAGGTTTCTGCTCAACCTAAAGGAGGTTTCTAACTATGATTAGTTAGTAAAAATAAATGGAGATTCAGGAAACAGAAAGACTAGAGACATAGAAATAGACCATAACTCAGGCAGTCAATTTCACAGTTTTAAAATCTAAGCTATAAATTTGCTATCTTTAAACAGAAATTTGGTTTATCAATAAACAAAATTTGACTTTTTATTTTTGCATTTCAGATCTTTAATTTGGGTAATAATTTCATTATCTTTCATATTTCACAGGTCTTATTAGTTTTCCTTGGACTGCTTATCACAAGTAGCTCATGAAGATACAAATTTTAGGTGTCATTACTTCCTTGAAATGATATACAAATAAAGTCTGCCTGTAGATCTTTCACCTAGATTGGGAGGCCCATACTAAAATAGCCAGAATGGTAAAAGTTAGATTTATAGAAAAGGCAAATAGGTCTTTAGTTCTTCACTGAATTTTCTTTTCAATTCTAATGTTTTCTGTTACTGCTTTGAGAAATATTTCTGGCTGTATCCTGTTTTCAGAAAAATTCAAAGTGCCCCTGGTGTCACATGATATTTAATATTATTTCAGCAACATAATTGTTTAAAAGGGTTCATGACCATTAAGTTACTTTTTAAATTTAATTTATCTGAGACAGGGGAGAGACAGAAAGAGAAAGAGAGATCCCATCTGCTGGTTTGTTCGCAAACGCCAGGGTGCTGGGAACTCATTCTAGGTCTCTTATGTGGGTGGCAGAGTCCCAAGTACTTGAGCCATGGCTGCTGCTTCCCAAAGTGTGCATGAGCAGGAAGCTGGAACTGGGAGCAGGACCAGGAGTCAAACCCAAGCATTTCAATATTCAGACATCCCAAACAACCCCTTGACCACTGCCAAACACCCACCCACATTTGTTATTCTTTTTTTAATTTTTAAAGATTTGTTTATTTATTTGAAAGGCAGAAACACAGAGAGAAGGGAGGAAAGAGAGAAAGAGAGAGAGAGAGAGGAGAGAGAAGAAGAAAGAGATTTTTTTTTTTACCCCTGAATCACTCTCCAAATGGCTAAAAAGGCCAGGGCTGGGCATGGCCAAAACAAGGAGCCAGGAGCTTCTTCCAGGTCTCCCATGTGGGCCTAAGGACTTGGACCATCTTCTGCTGCTTTTCCAGGTGCATTAGCAGGGTGCTGGATCAGAAGTGGAGGAGCCAGGACTTGAACCAGCATCCATATGGAATGCTGGCACTGCAGGCACAGTTTAACTTTCCATGTCACAGCAATGGCCCCTATATTATTTTATGTCAATCTTTATTGCCATTTTGCAAAAGAGAAATTAAGGGTAAGCCTGGTTTTTCTCATAATCAGACTCATCAGGCTAAAATGCTGTACCATTATTTATTTATTTGAAAGATGCAGCAACAGTAAAGAGAGGGAGTGACAGAGAGTTATCTTCCATCCACTGGTTCACTCTCCCAAAAGGCCACAACAGCCAGAATAAAGCAGCCAGCACAAAGCCAGAAGCCAGGAGATAGGAACTCCATCCTGACCTCCCACATGGAAGACAGGGGTCCAAGTACTTGAGCCATCTTATGCTGCCTTCTCAAGCACACTAGCAGGAAGCTGGATTGGAACCAGAGCAGCCACATGGACCTAGCTCTCCAATATAGGATGCTGGCATCTCAAGAGATGGCTTAACCTGCCAGGCCACAATCCAGGCCTCTGTTACTTCATTTTAGAAGCCCCTAAAACTTGGCTGTCTACTGGGAGAGGGCTGGAAATCAACAGGGCCACTTCAGCCATCTACAGCACAGAATTGACACAAGGAAGTAGAAATGTTTGCTCAAGTGAATGGTTTTTGGAAGTGATAGATACAGGATTGAACTGATGTTAACTCAGTTCCCAGATTTCTCTTCCCATGTGGTGTGAACTTGCTCTAAAGCAGAAGTACTAGAATACAGTTCCCTCCTCTTAATGTAGCTGAATCCTTATGAATCCATGTTTTCATGATTTTCTTGTGTGTCTTTTTGCAATCAAGCTAATAATCCTCCATTTATGCCTTGTACCTTCTCTCATTGAAGAACTTGATCATTGACCTCTCATAACCCCAAATTCTTTCTTAGAATAACTCTTTCTTCCTAATATACACAAAGTCTGTCTTAAAATCTTTCCATTCCTCATCCTTCCATCTGTCTCTGGTTGCCAAGTTACCTCTCTTATTTCCTGCACAACAAGCATTTAAAACATACTTTAATTCTTATCGTCTCAATTCACTCTGCAGTCTGAATTCCAAGTCCAGCATTACACTAAATCATCTGTTCTAGGAGTATTGGATTTGCAGATAGGAGATAACAAAATCCAGTCGCAGTGGACATGACTATACTGACTCTCCCCCTATGTGTGCCACCCACTCTGTGATAATCCTTCATTTTGAAATCATCTTTCTATGACTGTCATAGATTTTCAGTTCCCTCTCAGGCCACACATTCTTCCCTCCCTCAGTCTTCACTAAATGCTAATGTTCCCCCATGTCTTATCATTGACCCTTTTCTTGCTTACCAACTTTAATTGAAATATTTCATCCACATCTGTGTTCTAAAATATTACCTGCAGGCTGATATGCCCCAGTCTCTCCACTGATCTCCGATATTTTTCATTGCATAATGAATTTCCATGGTAGTCTCAAAGTCAGTAGTTCCAAAACCAGATTCAACATCTTTCTGTCCACACTTCCTTCCACATGACTAGTCTGTGGTATGCCCAGCTGTATGCCCAGGAGTCGAGATTTGTTATGTCATCCTATGTCCTTCTCCCTTCCTTACTTCCAAGTAAGAATCTACTCAAGTGTTCCTAAACTTCCAAATGACATACTAAAGTTAGTCCTCAAGTTTATGAGGGATCCTTTTACTATGTTTCCAGCCCCATAATTTTTTGCATTAACTAAAGTTTTATTTATTTTTCTATAAGATTAATTTCATTTTCTGATTAAATTAATTGATTAGTTATGACCCAATGTGAAGATAATCAAATTTTTGGAAAAATGACCGATGTATTTCCACTGCCAGTTGTAAAGTTCAGATGATTAATCTTCAGAGTAAGAGTGTTTTACTACGGCAGTGTCCTTAGATCTTTTCTCATCTTATACTTTTAGTTATCCCTTGTAGTCTACAAAATTTCTTCAGTTTTTTGAAATACAGAACAGTCTTTTTGTATGTTTTATAGTGTTCTGTGTTGGATTTTTCTAGCTTGAAAAAATCCTAGAATTTTCAACAAAACCCTAAAAAATTTCTGGACTATTTCTATCCCTATTCATGCTAAACTTCACATAGTGATTTTCTTAAATGTCATAAGCTAAGAGAATGTTTGTGCTAGAACCTTCTTAAGTAAATTGATAACTACCTTCCTGGACATATAACCCCTGCAACCTGGATACATCAACCCAACCTGCGTGGCAGAAATGTTTCTGCTGTCCCAATGTGAATTTCCCATCAGGACAGGAAATAAAAGAAAGTGCAGTCTCGGTGAAAGAGCTTCTCATTCTGAAATTGTTTGCATTTGATCTGCATTCAGTACAGTTTTCAATGCAGTGATCATCAACATTTGGCAACCATTTTGGTCTTTCTGGCTCCAAAAACCTCTCGTCAAAGCTACAAACAGGCACACTGATCTATGCATGTTAACAGAGCCTCGACCTGGTTTTCAGCTTGGAAGATTATCTCAAACATCCATCTTCCTTTGTTTTGAGTCAGTTTACGTGATGGCATTTACTAGTGAGACATAATCACTTAATGATCACCATTTAATAATTTGAGGCTTTAGTTTCTTATTTTGAGGAAGCCCCCTTCTCCAGCAGCTAACTTCTGCATCTGAAAAATGTCTTCTTAAATAAGTCACCTTTCCATTGGAATTCTGCATTCTATGCTGCATTTCATGGAAAATAATTCTGGTTAATCTCATTTTTTATATTTAAATAAACTTAAATTTGACTCCAAGTCATTTTATGCTTAGAGTTTTATTTCATTTAAATAACTTTTAATTTTGTCATTTTGCTGTATTTGTTAGCACATTTAAAAAACAAAGTGTGCAGTAAAGCTGTGACTTATTCTATATGAAACCATAAGTGGAGTTTGTTCAAGGCAATTAGTAGATGCTACAAACATAACCATAGTCTTCACTTTGCTATTATACTTATATTTGCCCTTTCATATTTTATATGTGAATATATAGAAACAGACTTTTTTATATCAAAATCTGAACTAAAGAAATTCACTAAATTAAAAACAATATAGGGGCTGGCGCTGTGGCTTAGCAGGTAAATCCACTGTGTGCTGTGCCAGCATCCCATGTGGGTGCCGGTTTGAGTCCTGGCTGCTCCTCTTCCCATCCAACTCTCTGCTATAGCCTGGGAAAATAATGGAAGACGGCCCAAGTGCTTGGGCCCTTGCATCCACTTGAGAGACCCAGAAGAAGCTCCAGGCTCCTGGCTTCAGGTCAATACAGCTCAGGCCATTGCTGCCATTTGGGGAGGAACCAGCAAATGGAAAACCTCTCTCTCTCTCTCTCTCTCTCTCTCTTTCTCTGCCTCTCTGTAACTCTGCCTTTCAAATAACTAAATAAGTCTTTTTAAAAAGTATATTTTTCTTATCTTGTTATGTTTAAAGAACTGATTCTAAGTCTGTCGTTCAAATCTTGTAGATAATAGGAAGTTTTGATAACCTTACAAAGAAATAAATATTGGGATTTTATCATATTTGTGTAAATATTTGTTGTGTACACCTTATATAATATTATATTATTTTTGCCATTCATCTAATATTTGAAGGTTAAACCCAACAAGAATTGCAAACAGAGAAAAGAAGAGAAAGTAACAGTGATTTCTTTCTTTGGCTTTCATTTCATTGGCATAATTTGCTCACTTTTCCCTCCAAATATTGAAACTCTTGTGTTAGTATTTTTTTATTCATTCCCTAGTCCATTTCTTTGCATTGGTCACTGATGCAGTATCACTTTGCTATACAATATTTTTTAAAGTATGTTCATCTGTAGAACACTAATTGGTTAACCTGATGCAGTACAAGGACACTGAAGGGAAGGCAACTCTAGATACCTTACTGAAGCACTTAATCATTCGTCGAACAATTGCTTAATCCTTAGGTGCTAGCCTCTAAGAAAGGTGCTGAAATGGCAACATGAACAAGAGATCGATACAGTCTAGTACAAGTACGTACAAGGATGCTGTAAAAATCAAACTGAAGACCAGAAGATGTCTGTGAAAACTTGCAGCCTCTCCCTGACTGGCCATCCCACATTCCTGCCAGCTTAATGCCTCTCACAAGGCAGTGCTGAGCTTCTCACTCCTTCAAAGCCTCAACATCCCTCCCCCCCCAGCCTACACCGTATATTTGCTCGCTGTCTGCCTTTCTATCACCCTCTGCATAATTTCTCAGCATCACTATGCTCTTTGGATTTAACTGGCCTGTCCTCTGCTCTCTTTATTGCTGCACTTCTCTACCACCATGAGTTTGCTCACAATCTTCATGCAACAAGTTTGTGCCCAGTTTCCTTTGTGTATGTCAAAATCCCACTGATTCTTTAATGCCTGCATTAGTGTGCTTTCACTTTCCATGTTTACTTTCTCTCAACTCATGTACTCTTTTAGGCATTTTCGTACTTATTTAACAAACTATAATCTTCTTCTGTAGTGTAATAATAGGCAAGCAACAGAGAAGCATAAACTCATGTACATCCCCTATAGAGCCTAGAGTTGCTTTCCATTCACTTAGAACAGAAAATCTATTGCATACAAATATTGAATGCATTAATTTGGTGCACAAAGACTATTTCACAAACAATTTGTTTCCACTATTTACCAGACTGAGAGTCTGACAATAGCGTGTAGATGATAGACAAGTCAGCAGACAAAATGCACACATTCTGCTAAGTACTCTAATAAATGTAAGCACAAGAAATATACAAAAATATTATGAATTCAGCTGAATCAATGAATGAATAAATATGCGAGTGAGTAATTTAGTTAAGTTCTCTAGAGCTCCTGTTTTATACTCTAAATTCCTCCATTGGATAAATCACCTGATAATCATTTGCTGCAACCAGTCAGTGTCATTTCTTTCTGCACAATTTTAACTGATAACAATGAGGTGGACACAAAATGTTCTATTGAAGCATGTACACATGTTTTCTCAAATTCATCACCCTGGGCATTAACCACTGTGGCCTCTGGTTGCAACACTAAAACTATGAATTTGGGAATTTCAAAATAATATTTAAGAATAAGATTAGTTAATGTGTTTAATGCTTCTGTTGTCTGTGTTTCAATTCTGTAAACAATTTTAACACTTCTGTCCTTATTTCCCTTGGTTTTCTACTCGTGGAGATTTTAAATCACCTCCCTTGTAGAGTCTTTTGAAGACTTTTTTTAAACTTTTATTTAATAAATATAAATTTCCAAAGTACAACTTTTGGATTATAGCTGCTTTTTCGCCCCATAACCTCCCTCCCACCCACAACCATCCCATCTCCCACTCCCTCTCCCATCCCATTCTTCATCAAGATTCATTTTCAATTATCTTTATATACAGAAGATCTACTTAGTATTTACTAATTAAAGATTTCAACAGTTTGCACCCACACAGACACACAAAGTATAGAGTACTGTTTGAGTACTAGTTTTACCATTAATTCACATAGTACAACACATTAAGGACAGAGATCCTACATGGGGAGTAAGTGCGTAGTGACTTCTGTTGTTGATTTAACAATTGACACTCTTATCTATGATGTCAGTAATCACTTGAAGACTTTTTTATGACTTAAATTCTTATTTTTATAGGACATTTTCTCTTTGTTGGTCTTACCATGGGAAAAGAATCCCTTTTCCTTATTCTGATCTCTTTTCTTTTGTCTTTTAATCATAAAAATTAAGAAGTTATCTGGATCCACACTCAGTGTAATCCCATGGACTTCATATGTAATCCAGTTACTCAAGATTATTGTGCTGTAAGATTTCAGCCCAGAGTTCAGTCTTGAGGCCTTTCTTGATACCTTTCAGCCGTTCAGAAAGAACTACTGAACTAAATTGTCCAATGAGATCTGTAGTTGAGTTTAGAAATGTTTCTCTTATTGGCCAATTCATTTTCTTTTTTTTTTTAAGATTTTTATTTATTTATTTGACAAAGTTACAGAAAGTGAGAGAGAGAGAGAGAGAGAGAGAGAGAGAGAGAAGTGGCCAATTCATTTTCTTTGTTTTTTTTTTTTTTCTTTGTGATTTCATATTTCATCCCTAAGCTCAAGTCACAAAACAAGGCATCACTATTTTTTTGTTTGATTCTGGTATTCAACAAAAGTTTATTGAACACCTTTTATTTATTTATTTTTTAAATTTATTTATTTTTTTGACAGGCAGAGTGGCCAGTGAGAGAGAGAGACAGAGAGAAAGATCTTCCTTTTTGCCGTTGGTTCACCCTCCAATAGCCGCCATGGCTGGCGCGCTGCGGCCGGCGCACCGCGCTGATCCGAAGGCAGGAGCCAGGTACTTCTCCTGGTCTCCCATGGGGTGCAGGGCCCAAGCACCTGGGCCATCCTCCACTGTACTCCCTGGCCACAGCAGAGAGCTGGCCTGGAAGAGGGGCAACCGGGACAGAATCCGGCGCCCCGACCGGGACTAGAACCTGGAGTGCCGGCGCCGCAAGGCGAAGGATTAGCCTAGTGAGCCAGGGCACCGGCCTGAACACCTTTCAGAAACCAGTCTTTTTTTTCTAGGCACTGGGATGTGGAGACACTAAAATAGACTTCATTAATATGCTAAGCAAAGAACATAAAATAAGGAGAGCCACTGAGAGAGACTAGTGGAGGAAACATATTTTATACAGGGTGCTCAAAGAAAGACTATTTGGAGAGATGTATTTGAGCAAAGATCTCACTGAAGTAGGAAAAGGAGCTTTTTGAACTTTGCCAACCTCAGGAGAAGCACTCCAGGAAGATCTGGCAGCAGGTGCCAAGCCTCCACATGCTGCAGGAATGGAATGGAAGCCAGGGTGGCTATAGCAGGGCTCAACACAGAGTGCTAGCAAATGACAGAAGAGGGGGTGTGAGAGTGGTGACATCGTACAGTGTCTGTCAGCTGTGTTGAGGACATACATTTATTTTTAATAAGATGGAAAATTATTATAGGGATTCGAGCTAACCAGTATCTTAAAAGATTAATGTAGTTACTGAGTTACAAGTTTTCTTTTGCTGTGTAACAAATTAACAAAGTTAGTGGCTTATAGCAACACATTTGCTATCTCATAGCTTCTGTGTTACATAAGTTGGAGAGAAGGGACTGTTTAGCTTGCTTCTCTGATCAGGCGCAGGGTCTCACATATCAAAATGTCTCATTCAAAGCCTGGAGTCTTGTAACCTATTTTGGATTCTTGACATAATTCACCTCCTGGAGGCTGGAGAACTGAGGTCCTGGGGTTTCTGTTTGTTCTGGTTGTAACTTTGGGGACACTCATAGCTCCTAGTACTGGTTATTAGTTCCTAACTATGAACCCCTTCTCACTCAAAACCTGGTCTTCAAAGCCAGCAGGGGTGTCTCTCAAACTTTGGATCTCTCTGCAGTTTGCCAAGATAGATCTTCTTAAAACATAACAGATTCACAGCAAGGACTTTGTTATCTCCTGGGCCATTAAATGTAACTTAATCAAAGAATGACTTTCCTTTCACATTTATAGGTACTGTCCAACCTTCAGCAGAAGGTGGAAGTTAGCAACCACTTTGGGATTCTACTTATGTAGAGCAGAATTGTGGAAGGGGCAAGAGGCAGAACTGGAGACCAGTTAGAAAGCACTGGAGATATATATCTAAAAGAGGGCTTTTCAAAATTAAATACGTATATGAGTCTCCTGGGATTGTGTTAAGATATAGACTCTGACTTCATAAGGCTACAGTGGAGGACTGACTCACCTGTGTCCCCAGGGATGGCAATGCTGCTTGTGGTAGCAAGGTGTGGGCAAACAACAGTGGTGGCTTGGGTTACACTGGAAATTGCAGAGTTGAAAAATTACCTGATAAGAAATATCTTTCAAAGACAGATCCGAAGGGGTCATCTGGATGCCATCTAAGGTTAGGGGGTGGCAAAGACTGTAGGAGGATCCTGTTTCAGGATAGAAATCAGGAATTAGTTTTGTGTATGCTAAGTCTAAGATAATGTTTAGAAACCAAGTGGAGAGGATCACCAAGTGAGATGGCAAATAGGTTTGTATATCAGAGACTTACTTCTTTGTTTGCACAAAGTAATGTGAATATGCTTAATACTACTGAAATGCTCAGTATAGATATCCAATATTAGGTCATGCATTTTATCACATTAAAAATGTATGCTTTTCACAGACTTTTTTTATTAAATTTATCTTTTTCATGTGTAGTGAACGAATTTCATGTATTTCATGTATACAGACTTAGGAGCATAGTGATACTTCCCACCCCACCCTTCCTCCTGCTCAGATTTCCACCTTCCTTCACCCTGCCTTTATTAATCTTTCTTTCAATTTTTGCAATAACATACTTTCAGTTTATTTTATAATCATAAGTTTAACTCTCCATAAGCAAAGAATTCAACAAACAGTAAGAAGAAAAAAGCACTGTTCCTCAACAGTAGAGACAAGGGCTATAAATAATAATCAATCCTCAAAATGTCAATGTTGCTGATATACATTACATTTTTGTACTCTGTTAGTTTTCCCTGATCTGTGCTAATGGAAACTTAACATTTAAAGTGTCTGTGCACACCTATGTAACTCTTCCTAAGTGTGCATGGAATTCACTGTGCTGTATTTAAAATGTAAACAGTCAAATGGGCCTTATTGATCATTCCACAGTTGATCTCTCTCCTTCCCTTGCACTGACGTTAGTAAAATAAGCAATGTTTTCTTGTCCCCATGCCAAAGTTCCTTACAAGTAAAATCAGAATCAGCATAGCATTACTCAGATCATTAAAGCTATTCCTAGAAAGCAAAATACACATTATTGTGCATATTTAAACCTCTTTTTACTCAAATATTCTCTAGGAACAAAGCTAGACTTTGAAATAAATTTTCAGCGGGCATTGAGTCTGTTAGAGCCTCACTGTGACTTGCGTTACTTACCTTTCCTTGACCATTTAGGCAGTTTCATGATATGACTAATGATTCTTTCTTTTCTGGGGTAAATTGCACAGTAAGCCTTCTTACATTATGAGAGATGTTCATTAGATTTAGCTTGCATAGAAGTTAGTGCTCATTGACACCTTTATTATAAAAAAATATATAGACTAGGGTAGTACTGAAAATATGTTTACCAAGAATTTCCCTACACCTCAATCATGTAAAACTTTGGCCTCACCCACACAAATATTCAAAAGCAAGATGACCACTGTGCTGCCACTCTGCTCTCTCTTGTGGTGACTATAGAAATGCTGAAGTCTAACGCAAGAAAAGTTTAAGACTTACACTCTCACCATTTCAAGTACATGGACCCCCCAAAAGGTTCATGGAAAAATAGGTCCTTTGAAAGTATTTTCTGTGAATTTCAAAAAAGTTTTGCACCAAAATAAGTTTGTCTTTTAATTCAATTTTCCAAGAACTTTTAAAAGTACCCCTGAATTTATTTATATAAGTTGGAGGGGAAGGAGAGAGCGAGAGAGCAAGAGCAAGAGCGAGAGAGAGAGAGAGACTGAGATACAGAGAGACAAAATGCTATCACATGCAGATTCACTCCCAAATGCTCACAGTGGTTGAAGTACTGACAAACCAAAGCCAGAATCTGGAAATTCAGTTCAGGTCTTGCATGTGGGTGGTAGCAAAAACCCAATTACTTGAACCATCACCAATGCCTCCTAGGGTCTTCGTCCTCAGGAAGACAGAGTCAGGAATTGAACCCAAGTACTCTGATGTGGGACACAGATCCCTTAACCACCAGCCCACTCCACCCTAGTATTTTAATGGAACTTCAATAGAACGTACATGCTGCTAGCACTACTTGGGTACTAAGATAACATCAAGTGAATACGGTTATGGGAGATGGTTTATGTTTCAGGTAGGGGTGAAATAAAGGCAACTTAGGGCAGTTTTCATTTAGAGGATTGTTCATTCTGTGGGTGAAAATTCACTGCACTGTAAGCAGAAAGACCTATTTTTGGGGGGGCTGATGCTGTGGCACAGTGGGCTAAGCCTTCACCTTTGACACTGGCATCCTATATGGGTGCCAGTTCATGTCCTGGCTGCTCCTCTTCTGATCCAGCTCTCTGCTATGGCATGAGAAAGCAGTACAGGATGGCCCAAGTGCTTGGGCCTCTGCCTCGACATGGGAGACCAGGAAGAAGCTCCTGGCTCCTGGCTTCCCAGCAGCCCAGCTCTGGCTGTTGGCGGCCATCTGGTGAGTGAGTCAGCTAAAGAAGACCTCTCTCTCTGTCTCTCCTTCTCTTTCTCTGTAACTCTACCTCTGAAATAAATAAATAAAATCTTAAAAGAAAAAAGACCTGTTTTGTTTTTCTTTTGTTAAGCATAAAACTTGGTACGTTTTATAACCAGAAAAAAAAGGGAGGAGAAATATTTCAAGGATAGCCTCATAAAAATATTTTTTAATTAAAAAACCCACCCCAATCAGAAAATTAAACCAGATAATTCAATGGCAGGGATGGCAGTAGATCTGAAGGGGAGTACCTATGGAGATTGCTAAGGAAGTTAGAACCAGACTCCTTTCATCTGGACTTCTTTCAATCTGGAACTCTGGAAGGAAGAAGTGGGGGAGGGAGCGAGGGATGGGGAGGGAGGGAGGAAGGGGTTATCTTATGCTTTTAGAATTGTATCTTCAAACCATATTGAATCTGTTAAAAAACTAATTAAAAATAAATAAAAATAAAACTGGAACTCCAGGCTAGGACTCTGTTCTAGGACCTTCTATAACTATTAATGGACTTTCTCTTGATTTGGAAGAATGTGATGACTTGTTGAACCCTAAACTTGTCATGAATATTTTATAGTTCTCCATTGATAGCATCTCATGTTAAAATTCAGAATCTAAATTTGTGCATAATTGTTTAGTGAGTTAATTTAGATATTCCAATTTACCTTATATTGTATTTATTTTTATGCAATATATTAACTATTTTATAATATAAAACTTAGCTCTTGTACAAGAATTTAAGAACCTAACTGCCTTACTCTTTCCTTTCCCTAGGAGCACTGAATCAAAAAAATTGGGGAAAGAAATATCCAATATGCAACAGCCCAAAACAATCTCCTATCAATATTGATGAAGATCTTACACAAGTAAATGTGAATCTTAAGAAACTTAAATTTCAAGGTTGGGATAAAACATCTTTGGAAAACACATTCATTCACAACACTGGAAAAACAGGTAAAGAGTTTGCCTCCTATATGCCTTTGATGTATGGGAGGTGCCTAGAGTATATTTAGATTAGTTTCATCTCATTTTCCTTTGATTAATATACTAAGGGCAATGTAGAAGCTATAGGTAGAGGATACCAAATGGAGTAAAGAAAACTGCAAATTTAGATAATGTTTTGAAATTTTGTACCAAACTAGTATGACCAGTGTCATCATGTCATGTTTTTCAGCGTTATGACAATAATGATGCCACTACTAGAAGATGTTGCAAAGAGTATAATTTGTGGCTAATGTAATTCAGTGACTTCTGTATCACTAGTCATTCACTTGGTCAATCAGGATTTCCTTTCCTTGGGAACTACAACTTGATCTTTCCTGCCCAGCCTATGCTATATTCAACATTTGGGGCCAGTGCCGCAGCTCACTAGGCTAATCCTCTGCCTGCGGCGCCGGCACACCAAGTTCTAGTCCTAGTCGGAGTGCCGGATTCTGTCCCAGTTGCCCCTTTTCCAGGCCAGCTCTCTGCTATGGCCCGGGAGTGCAGTGGAGGATGGCCCAAGTCCTTGGGCCCTGCATCCGCATGGGAGACCAGAAGTTCCTGGCTCCAGGCTCCTGGCTTCGGATCAGTGCGGTACGCCGGCCGCAGCGGCCATTGGAGGGTGAACCAACGGTAAAGGAAGACCTTTCTCTCTATCTCTCTCTCTCACTGTCCACTCTGCCTGCCAAAAAAAGAAAAAAAAATTTGGATATGGATAAAATAATCAACCATAATTGAATTTTTCTTTCTTAAGTTAGATGTATATATTTTATTTATTTTTTTAACTTTTATTTAGTAAATATAAATTTCCAAAGTATAGTTTATGGATTGCAATGGCTTTCCCCCGCATTACTTCCCCCCCATCCGCAACCCTCCCATCTCCCGCTCCCTCTCCCATTCCATTCACATCAAGATTCATTTTCAATTCTCTTTATATATAGAAGAACCATAATTGAAATTTAAGAAAGTCAATCACTAATACTTCTCTATAGAAGGTTCAAAAAAGTACTCTTAAGTGATTTTCTAAGACATTTCAAAAATAACATGGAAAATATAGTACAGTGATTTCCAGTAAACTATACATGTACAGAATGATTTTCAAAAAGTTACATATTTCTTTTTATATTACGTTTTAAACAAAACTGTATATCAAGAAATTATGTAAAAGCAGAGGCCAAACATTAGAAAATTATTTAAGACTCTATTAGTAGCCCAGTTGGGGTTTTATTATTACTACATTTCTTCTCTACTTTCCATATGTAGATAATAATAATTATTTAAATGTAATATTTAATTTCAAATCTCATGACAACAGGGATTTTTCTTTACTAGTGCCTGAAATGTAATAAAGACATAATTATTGTTGAATGCATAATTTAAAAAAGTTATTACATGTGATATTATTAAATAAAAAAGCACATTTTCCCAAATCTTTTAAAAATGTATTAACCAAATTGTATTTATTTGAAGTCTACAGTGTGACATTCAATTCATGCATAGAATGAGTATGAAAACATAATAATCAACACTTCCCCTTCTTTGCTATTATTTTATGAGAAGGCTTAGAGCTTCTCTTCTCAGTTGTTCGTGCAAATCTGCAAGGCTTTTGTGAACTGTGCTTTCCTAACTATGCTCTGTAGCACTAGGAACTTCTACCTTCACTAGGACTTTGATTTGGTACTTGGCAATTAAGCTCCTTCCATTCACTCCCAGCCTCTCGTTTCTTCTGTGTTCAGATTGAAGTATTTTTTAATCTCCTATTCATAAGGGAGCATTGTAGCATTTGCTGTTCTGTATCTAGTTTATTTCACTTAACATAAAGTCCCCCAGTTCCATCCATTTTGCTGAAGATGAAAAGATTTCATTCTTTTCTATGGCTGAATAGTAGTCTATGGTGTATATGTACCATAATTAATTTATCAGAGTACATTTGATGATAGACCTCTTGGTTGATTGTCTCTTTTTTTAAAAGATTTATTTATTTATTTATTTGAAAATCAGTTACACAGATAGAGAGGCAGAGAAAGAGGTCTTCCATCCTATGGTTCACTTCCCAATTGGCCGCAACTGCTGGAGCTGCGCTGATCTGAAGCCAGGAGCTTCTTCTGGGTCTCCCACACAGGTGCAGGGGTCCAAGGAACTGGGCCATCTTGTACTGCTTTCCCAGGGCATAGCAGAGAGCTGGCCTGGAAGAGGAGCAGCTGGGACTAGAACCAGTGCCCAAATGGGATGCCGGCACTTCAGGCCAGGGCATTAACCCACTTGCACCACAGTGCCAGCCCCGATTGTCGATCTTAGCTGTTGTGAGCAGTGCTGCTATAAACAGTAGAGTAGGTATCCTTTTTCTTTTTCTTTTTCTTTCTTTTTTTTTTTTTTTTTTTTTTTTTTTTGACAGGCAGAGTGGACAGTGAGAGAGACAGAGAGAAAGGTCTTCCTTTGCCGTTGGTTCACCCTCCAATGGCCGCCGCGGCTGGTGCGCTGCGGCCGGCGCACCGCGCTGATCCGAAGGCAGGAGCCAGGTGCTTCTCCTGGTCTCCCATGGGGTGCAGGGCCCAAGCACTTGGGCCATCCTCCACTGTACTCCCTGGCCACAGCAGAGAGCTGGCCTGGAAGAGGGGCAACCGGGAAAGAATCTGGTGCCCCAACCGGGACTAGAACCAGGTGTGCCGGTGCCGCAAGGCGGAGGATTAGCCTAGTGAGCCGCGGCGCCAGCCGAGTAGGTATCCTTTTTTTATCTTTTTCCTTGTTTTTTGAATCTATACCCAGAGACGGAACTGCTGTATCATATGGCAGTTCTATCATTTGCATTTTTAGGTTTGAAGAGTTACGAAGTAGGATCTGAGGATCAAGTGATCATACATATAATTAATTAGCATGGTACATTGTAAGTGGTAAACAAATGTTGACTGTCATTATTATCATTATTATGCTGTGATTGTCAAGATCATTGTTATTATAATTAATGGAAGTTTATATCCTTAGCTGGATGGTTGTTACCTTGGATTCAGTCTCTAATGCCAACAGTGTTTTCTGTCTAGTAGAACAAAGACTAGTTGAATCTAATTGAGAGACATCAACATTTTGCACTAGGCTCCCAAGAGAATCATTATTCTCCAGATGACTCATAAAATATAGTCAGATAGCATCCAATATGAGACTCACTAAGGGCATTGAAGATTCTGATGGTTGCCACTGAGGGCTCAAATATAAGATGACTAAGACCCGTTCAGTGAGAATGGGTTACATATCTTCCTTGTCACAGCCAAAGCACAGGTTCTGGAACTTGATGAAGCCTGAGCTGATACTTGAAGGGATAAGGAGACAGAAGAACAGCAGCAAGATAAGGAGTAGAAATGGGCTGACAGGGAGGTGGAGCACTCCCAGGGGAAGCCTTTTCTTCTTTGGGTTCTTCTGTTCCTCATCCCCTATATCCCCCAAGATGACCATCAAACAACTTAAAGAACTTTGGAGGAATGGCAATCCCAGGACACCAAACCAGCAGGGCAAGTGGACTGGTTCTCTCCTGCAATTAGAGTCATTAGTCATTAGGATCCTCGGCTTAGTTTATGTTTGTGGCAATAAGATACAATAGGTATGTTGTGCAGAACTACGATGTTGAACTTCCAAAATGGTGAGTTAAATAATAGTATTTAAATCTTTTCAAATAAATAATTTTCTTAATGTACCTTAAATAAAAGAAAATTTAGTTGAAATTTATAAACTTGATTGCAACCTATGTGAAGTTTTTTTTTTCTTTTTGTTGTTGTTGTTTGGTTTGTTTTTTAGTGGAAATTAATCTCACGAATGACTACCGCCTCAGCGGAGGAGTTTCAGACATAGTGTTCAAAGCAAGCAAGATAACTTTTCACTGGGGAAAATGCAATGTGTCATCTGATGGATCAGAACACAGTTTAGAAGGACAAAAATTTCCACTAGAGGTAAGTCAGTGGTTCCACTAGTTTTAATTTCATTTCCTACGTCATTAAGATTTCATTTGCACACAATATGATTTGTTTTTAATTCAAATTTATACCTTATGCAGTTATATATTTTGATTACTTGATTACTATCTGCCTTTTTCATTAGATTAAGCTTAACCAGTTTAAGACCCATCTCTGATTTTTCAATCCTAAGTAACCCCAGAATGCCACATACTAGGTGATCAATAAACATTGATTTCCCTTTCTGGGAAACAGTTTACTTGTTTTTATCAAGAACTTTAAATGTTTTATTCTCAATACCACCATATCAATTTATAGCAACTTAGTCTGAAATATAATCATAAATATGTTAAAAAATGTATGTGCAAATGTTTATTTACAATAATAAAATTTTATTTTTAATATTTTTACTTTTTAAAACAGCTTTAAATCTATTCATACCTAATTTACCTTTTTTCATTTAACATATTGTGTATAAAAATGGAGACAAAAATAGTTTTCTGAGATATGGAAAAATTATTACCCATGTTTACTGTTTCATTCTAGAAACTTCTCCGTTTCACAGGCTGAACATTCAGCAGCTGTGTGTTTTTTCTAAAGGCAATGATTAAATACATTCTGATGGATACATTATTATAAGTCTTGTAAAAGTTGTGTCTTTGAATGATATATTTATATTCAAAAGGTTCATTTTGGGGCCAGCATTGTGGTACAGTGGGTAAAGCTGCAGCCTGCAATGCCAGCATCCCATATGGGTGCCAGTTTGTGTCCCAGCTGCTCCACTTCTGGTCCAACTCCCTGCTAATGGTCTGGGAAACGCAGCAGAGGATGGTTGATGTGCTTGGGCCCCTGCACCCACGTGAGAGACCTGGAAGAATCTCCTAGCTCCTGGCTTTGGCCTGGCCCAGCCCTTGCAGTCACTTGGGGAGCAAACCAGCGGGTGAACGATCTCTCTCTCTCTGTCTCTGCCAGTCTCTAACTTTGACTTTCAAATAAACAAATGAATCTTTAAAAAAAAAAAAAAGAAGGATTCTTTGTGAGATACTAATGCTTTTAGAAAGAATGTGAAATAGCATAACCAATTTTGTAAAACATGAAACCTAATTAAATAATGACTTACATTCTAATTTGAGTAAAACAAACTTGATCCTAGTCTTGCTCCCATTGGTTGTCATTTAGATGTCATGACATTGTACAAATTTTTTTATTTAACTTACCTGAGTTTCTATTCCTCTTCTATGAAATTAACATAATAGAAGTAGTACCTGCCTTATAAAACTTTTAGGGGAATTACAACAAAGAACGAATTTTTACTACAATAAAATTAGGAAAACAATAACAGTTATTTTCTCTGGGCAGTTACATTACTGGTGCCACTGTTTTCTCCTTTAAACCCTCTACATTGGAAATGGATGTCGTGGTGTAGTGAGCTAAGCTGCTGTTTGAGATGCCCACTCCACATATCAGAGTGCTGGTTTCAGTCTTGGCTCTTCTGATTCAAACAGTTTCCTGCTTCTGTCTCCTGGCAGGCAGCAGATGATAGCTCAAGTGCTTGGTCCGTGTCATCCACAGAGACCCAGTTGGAGTTCTGGGCTTTTAGCTTGAGCCTGGCTCAGCTATGGCTTGCAGACATTTGGGGAGTGAACCGAAGCATGGAAGATCTCCCCACCCCCACCCTCCCTCTGTGTCTTTCTGTTGCTCTGCCTCTAAAGTAGATAGAAATCAATATTCAAAAATAAATTTCCCTATTTTTAAATTACCTAAAATAAAGCTGTGCTACTTTTGTAGTTCAAAGTAGTTATTGATAATAAAAAAAAAAAAACTGTGGGCAATTATCTCTCAAAGGACTGAAAAGCATTTTTTAAGTGTGGATTATCACATTCATATTTATGTCTTTATTTGAAGGGGGGTATAAAGTAAAGAAAAAGCACATTTATCAAGTTTAGTTTTTCAAAGCAGTAAAAGTCAACTCATTAAACACCACATCTCACTTCTGAGAGTTTGGCTGTCTCACAAAGATGGAAAATCAAGAAAAAAACTTATCAACAAGAAACTCTTGAGCAATCAAACACTCCAGAATGTGTGCACTAACTCTCTTATGTTTTATTCAAAAGTCTCCCAAATCATCTCTCAGTGGTTTTGTCTGTGTATTTGTTCAAATCAATTGTAATTCTAATTGCACAGAGACTTGTGCAAGGGAGAACCCACAGAGCATTCTTATCTTGCTTTTTTTCTGCTCTCCCACTTCCCACAACCAAGTGTTATCAATTCTGCTCCTAAAGGATGTTGTAGTTTTAAAAATATTCAGGCTACCATTGTCTTACATGGATTCTTTGATTTATTTGAAAGGCAGATAAACAAATAAACAGAAATATTACATCTACTAATTGAACCACCAAGTGTGAGCTGGACCAAGTAGAGCCAGGATCCATGAATTCCTCCTGGGTCTTCCACATGGGTGGCAGGAACCCAACTACTTAAGCCATCACCTACTGCCTCCCAGGGAGGGATTTAGCTTGAAATTGGAATGAAGTGTTGTGTCCAGGCATTCCAACATGGGATGTGGGTGTCCCAAGTGGTATCTTAACTGCTACACCTAACACCTGCCCCCTTACTTGGATTTTTAATTACTAATTTTCCTTTCTCCAATCTTAATCCTGTTCAGTCTCTTCCCATTCTCCCTAGTCCTGCCTCCTCCGTACCCCTGCTATCTGCGGTACATCAGTTGGCTTTCTATTTCGCTTACAGTCAAACTGCAAGGACAACCTCACAGTCCTTCCTGGAGTGGTCCCTGCCTACCCTACAGCCACATCGCTCTTCTCTTCCCTCAGCTAAAATCACAACAAATGACTTCCAGTTCCCCACATTTTTCCTTCGTGCTATTGCCTTTCCCAGCCTACTGTCTCTGCCTTCATCACAAGGCCATCTCTTCTCCCTTTTCACCCGACTAAAACTTTCTCCTCCCTAAGGGCTCAGCTTAGAAGTCTTTTCTGAAAAGGCACCCATGGCAGGAGCCACTGCCGTCCTTTTCAGACCTGTTTCTGCCATCAGAGCCCCGATCAATCTCTCTGTAATTTTCTTAGAGGCTCTGTGCTCTTACCTCAGTTATTCACTGTTCTATCCACCAAGTTACTGGGACTCCAAGCCCAAAAGCTGAAAATTACCCAACTGTAGAGGGCAGTAGAGGTTGTGACAGAGAGAAGTGTGGATTGAAGTGGACATGAACAAGGTTTAGTCTCATGGCAGAAGAGGAGAATTAAAACACAACATTTCAAACTTTGGGTATTTTTAGGTAAAGATAGAGAGTCCTTGAGAATTTTAATTTTAACTGAGCACAGTTAATACTCAAAACTGGTAACTCTGGAACCATCAATAAAGGCATGTACAATTAAGAAAAAATGAAACCCATGCTAGAAAGAATTCCAGCAAAAAAGTTAAAATAATCTTTGATACTTTCTTACATTTGGTAATTGCTCTAGTGAATTATTACTGCAGTGTTCATTGGTAATCTCAAGTGTAATTTCTGTCCTAGATCCCTAGTTTTGTTATTACTATCCTCGCTGAAGAATTACAAATGATAGTAAATGTAGTTGTGTGTGCCTATAATGTATAAAATATTTTAAAATGTACAGAATTTAGAATTATACAGTTGATAGGATTTTCCAAATAGAATTTACTTAATTGGCCAGTTGTCCTATTAGGTATCTGTTAAATTTTATAAAGCCTTTGTATATATTGAAACTGTCATTGTTACATTTATAGATGCAAATCTACTGCTTTGATGTGGACCGATTTTCAAGTTTTGAGGAAGCAGTTAAAGGAAAAGGGAAGATAAGAGCTTTGTCCATTTTATTTGAGGTAATTGTTATGTATAGATTTGATGCTATCTTAATTCCTATTTTAATCACATTAAATATTGTTGTGAAATGTCAAGACATAAAAGTACTTCAAAAAATTCATGGAAAGGTGGAATTAGTAGATAAGTTTGATGGGGGGGGGCAAAAATTTTGGAAATCCATGCATCGTGTTTTGATAAAACGCCTCTTTCATGAACTTTTTGAAAACTTCTTATACTTTCTAACAAATAGAAAATCTTACAATGGGAATGATAATTGGAGGTCATTTTCAAAAAAGAAAGATGACCCCTCAGCTGGTGTGTGCAGAGAGGAACTGGGTAGTTTTCTTCCAACTGGAGCAAATTTTTCTACAATATTTTGCCTATTTCTTTGTACAAGGCATCATAAGTATATAGCCGTAACTGAATCACAGCATTTTAACATTTACTTTCTTGGTAGAAAACATTCAGAGTCATCTGCTTTTTGTCTGTTTTATTTGTTTTTATCTTGCTGTGAAAAAAAAGGTGTGTGTTAGGAACACATTATTTTTGAATACTTAAAATGGAATTCATTAGTATTCATATGTTTATTGAAGAATCAATATCTTATCCTATTTTTGTAATATTATTCTTCTTAACAGGTTGGAATAGAAGAAAATTTGGATTACAAAGCAATTATTGATGGAGTCGAGAATGTTAGTCGTTTTGGTAAGCTACTTAAAGAAATATTTTTATTCAAGATTCTTCTTTGGATACTTACAAATTAGTACAATGTGATGAAAACCACTTTCTCTAAAATGTGAAAAATAATACATTTTTAAAGAGGAGCAATCTCTGATATTTTCACAGTTGATGATTTGTACATTTCTCACTGTTAGAGATATTTCTCAAAATTTTTTGACGCAACATATTAATATGACTAGTAAGTAAGTTAAAGTTTTCTATTTATTCTTGAAAATAATCGAATTACACCATGCATATAAGATATATTTACCTATTCTGTTTCTGTATTATACATATCAAAGACTGAAACCTCTAATCTGAAATAAGTTGATTTTATAGAAATCATGTTTTAAAGTATAAAAAGCATTATTACTCAAATGAAAATTCAGTCCCTAGTATTTTCCTTGATAAGTCTTTTGTTTCAGCACTATGACAAGGTAAGAATTTTTGACAAAATGAATGTGCTCACATAGAACAAGATACAGTATGCTTTGATACTGCTCCATCTGCTGTCTCATGGATCTTACAATTTGTCACTGCAGATGCTTTTAACAACATTGACCACAGACTGCAAATTTGTTATTACTGTTATTTTATTTTTACTATGCACCCACACACAAGGTATTAATATAGCCTTGAGTTAGAAATAAATGAAGATTGTTCCTCTGTGGGAAGCTGCAAAGTTTGAAATCAGAAACAAGATTCCTATAGATCCTTTGCTTGAGAGCAGAAACCTGGACTCCAGTTGATTCATCATTGTCAAATGCATGTGAATATCTGAATACAGCAAACTTTTTAGTAGTCAGCAGTATGTGAACCCGTGCAGGGCAGCTTTCATTTTTTTTTTTTTTTTTTTGAAAGGTACAGTCAATGCAAGATGAAGCTGGTATTTCATTTCCCCCCATTCACCTGGCTTGCAAAATCAGTGCTGAATGCTGTAAACCACACTTGATTTCCCCCTTGTTGAGTCAGAGAATGGATTCTGTCCAGACTGACAGATCTGTCTATTCACAGGCCTTGCATTGGCCTGTGGGACAATGGAAGTGATGGTAACACTGGGTTGTTAACCCTGACTTAAAACACTCAGAGAGGCCGGCGCCGCGGCTCACTAGGCTAATCCTCCGCCTAGCGGCGCCGGCACACCGGGTTCTAGTCCCGGTTGGGGCGCCGGATTCTGTCCCGGTTGCCCCTCTTCCAGGCCAGCTCTCTGCTGTGGCCAGGGAGTGCAGTGGAGGATGGCCCAGGTGCTTGGGCCCTGCACCCCATGGGAGACCAGGAGAAGCACCTGGCTCCTGGCTCCTGCCATCGGATCAGCGCGGTGCGCTGGCCGCAGCGCGCCGGCCGCGGCGACCATTGGAGGGTGAACCAACGGCAAAGGAAGACCTTTCTCTCTGTCTCTCTCTCTCACTGTCCACTCTGCCTGTCAAAAAAAAAAAAAAAAAAAAACACTCAGAGACCTTTGCTGCTTTCTCTAAATTCTCCTCAGTTGTTTCTGCTGGTCTCTGGGAGGGGACTCATGAGCTTAAGGACAGATTTGCTCATGCTTTTGACTAAAGCCTCTGTGTTAATGCCTTTTGACTGCAAGCCATTGTGAGAGGCGCTGCTGCCACATAAGGCCCTCCTGAGAATGTGGATTCCCGAGTAGCAATATTCTGCCTATATTCTTGGTCTTAATTTGGAAGCAGAACTAATTGGGTCTTGGACTGAGGAAGATACTAGTCTGCTCTCTGACTTCTCTCCAGGAAGTTCCCTGAGCACCAGCTCCCTATCTCCTCTTCACTAAAGCCCAAGTCTGACTATCCTATCAACTCACCCCACTGCATAGTTAGTATTTTAATAAACACAGCACGAATACTTAAGGCCATCCACTTGGTTGGTGGTAGAACCAGAATTTATATCGCAGTCCATCCACAGCATCTTTGCACCACACCGCAGACACTTGTGTTAGTCCTGGGCTTTAAAACACTTCTTTGGATACTTGTCAATTTGGTGTGAGTGGTTGTAAGATAAGATCTGCCCAAACTAATGAATTAAGTTCCCTGAGAGCTCAAAGTTTCTATTTTCAGAATTCTTGAATGACAGCTATTCTCATTTCAGAGTCTGAAGATCTTGTAGTGCCTGTAAACTGAAGGTTTCCTCTAACTGGCCAGCAGACTTTGCTGTGAGGAATCTCAGGACTGAAGGCAACTCTTTATATCACAATTTAAAACTTCCAAATCTTGTTCCATATTCATATAATATGAATTATCAAAAATAATGCATTTCATTCACCATTCAGATTATGAAGTCTATGTTGTTATAAAAGATAACTAGTACAACCATTATGAAAGACAGTATGGAAATTCCTCAGAAATTTGAAAATAAATCTACCATATTACCCAGCCATCTCACTTCTGGGAATTTACCCAAATGAAATTAAATCAGCATATGAAATAGTTATTTCTACCACCACGTTTATTGTCTCTCAATTCACAATAGCTAAGATAGGGAATCTACCCAGGTGTCCATCAACTGATGACTAGATAAAGAAAATGTAATATACATACAAACTATAGAATGCTACTCAGCCATAAAAGGGAATGAAATCCCATCTTTTGAACAAAATGGATGCAACTGGAAACCATTATGCTTAGTGAAATAAGCCAGCATTAAAAAAAAAACACAAATATTATATATTCCCTCTGATATGTGGCAGTTTATGTAGAATACAAAAATGTATATGAATGAAAGGCATTTTGTGATATAATTGTCATTTTTAGCCCTAGTTTATACCCCTGTGGAACTGTGGTCTTCCTACTTTTTTCTTGTTGAATATTATGGTTAGTGGTTAATTAAGGTTGTGAATATAGAATAGATTAAAATTATGTCTTTGCAAAGGCTGATGAAAGGAAGAGAGGGGAGGTGGTGGGGGTAAGTGTGGTTATCTTTTTGGAACTGTACCTATGAAATGTATGAAATCTGTTCTCTTTATATTAATAATAAATATATAAAAATAAAATATAAGCAGGTTGTTTGTTTCCAATATTCTTATTAAGAGACAAAAGTGGCTCCTGGCTTTCACCTTGGATCCGTCCCAGCTGTTGTGTGCATTTGGGGAATAAATCAATGAAAGAAATTACTTGCTGTCTTTCTTTCTCTCTCATAAGGAAATATACATTTTTTAAAAAGAAAATGGTAATGAAATTGAAAGGTGCTACTGTAGTTGAGAAGTCTTGTAATATCTAGAACAGAGATTTAGGATGCGTGTAAATCACAGCAAAAGCTTCTAGTAAAAAATAGTTAGCACGTCTGCAAGAGAGACCTGCGGAGTGCTAATGAGGTTCGAGGCAGTAAGAGTGGATTCCGTACTGCGGACAGGAAAGAGAAAATCTAACTCTGTTTCTTATTATTCTGTTCTCCTTTCTCTTAACTTTTCCTGATTGAAAGAAAATTCTCCTTCTCACCACCCATACTCAGGTCTCACTTCTGCTTTCCCTTTTTTGGCCTCCAGCTTTTCTGATGTCAATTCATTACCTACCTAAGTCAATACTGGCTTCTTAGTTATGTTCGTCATACCCACATTTCTGCAGCATATTTGTGTGATACCTTTTGTCTTCAGCCAAAAATGAAATAATCATAGTCCATCCATGGTTAAAAAGGAAGTTAATTAATAACAAAAATGTTCAGATATTAAAAACATAAATCTGAAATTAGAAAATATTCACCAATTAAAAATAAGGACTTTTTTGTTTCTAAGAGCTGGAATTAACTCTGAATTCTGATGATCAATATTAGAGAAGATGAGGACATACTTTAAGAAGTTACCAATTAGTTCAACAAATTCATAAACTTTCTAATGAATTAAAACTACCTTTAGTTTGTACTACAGGACACTATCAATTCAGTCAAATAGATTTTTATTTCTAAGATTCAACCATTTAATTCAGGCTGGAAGCAGTACTTCTTTAATTATTTTAGTAACCCTTGTTCTACAAAAGTTTCTGTATTGCAGAAAATTAATATTTAATACTTGAACTTTTAAATAGAAATCCTGGACATGCCTAATCTTCGTAGACTTTAGAGCTGGAATAGAATATTAATGTCATTTGGTACAGTTATTTTGTTTTGTGAAATGAAAGGGTGACTCTAAAACACTACAGTTTTGCAAAGACTTAATTTTCATGGGGTTTTCAATCTTGAATGCATGTTTTCATTACCTGGGGCTTTAAACAATTCGTGTGCCCAGCCCCACTACTAGAGACTTTAGCTCAAATGCTGTAGGATAAGGTCTAGAACACTGCATTATTTTAAACCTCCCAGATAATTCAAGTAAGGGTGCATCTACTTCTATGGGGTGGGGATGGGACGTTTTGCTGTGGCTAAAGTGGCTTCAATAGCTGTTTTTAAAATTATTTATTTGAAAAGGAGAGACACACATGAAGCGATCTTCTATCCACTGGTTCACTTCCCCACAGGCTGCAGCAGCTGGGGTTGAGCCAAACTGAAGTCAAGAGGTGAGTAAGAATGCAGTCTGTATTTTCCACATGGGTGGCAGGGATCCATGGACTTGAGCCATCACTTGCTGCCCCCAGGATACACATTAGCAGGAAGCTAGAATCAGGAACCAAACTGGGACTTTTTTTTTATTTGAAAGTCAGAGTTACACAGAGAGAGGAGAGAAGGAGAGAGAGCGAGAGCAAGAGAGAGGTCTTCCATCCGCTGGTTCACTCCCCAGTTGGCCACAACGGTCGGAGCTGCACCAATCTGAAGCCAGGAGCTTCCTCTTGGTCTCCCATGTGGATACAGGGGCCATCTTCTTCTGCTTTCCCAGGCCATAGCAGAGAGCTGGAACGGAAGTGACGCAGCTAGGTCTTGAACCAGCACCCAGATGGGATGTCGGCACTTCAGGCCAGGTTGTTAACCCGCTGAGCCACAGCGCCGGCCCCCCAAACTGGGACTTTTATCCAGACACTCTGATGTGGGATGTGGATGTCCCAAGTGGTATCTTAATCACTGAGCCAAGAGCCCTGCTCAGAACTATGTCGTATTTAAATCTAGACAGGGCAGAGGACATGCATTGACCTGAGTAGTTAGGAGGATGAGAAAATTAAGACAGATCTCACCTGGTAAGCAGGGTGCTGGTACACAAATAAGTAGCAAAGGGCCAACATATTCTGGTATTTTCTCTTGAAAAGACACAAAAATAAAAACAGGACTATTCAAGGAGATAGATTTACTTGAATTGTTTTAGTGTTCTAAAGCTTAGATGGGCTATTTAAGAACGCACTACTAATTTTTGCACAGGAGTTATCTAATCTGGATGCAATTTCATATATAAATGAAGAAATCAACATGTACATAACTAAGAATAAATCTCTCCTCATAAATTTATCTGTAATTTGAACCCAGAATGTATTTTCCACTCTTTCCCTTTACTCCCTTAATAGTGACTACTGAATAAATTTTTATTTCCGTGTACTAAAACTTACTAGTTTTCCTATTAGGAGTATCAGTTTTTGTCATTTTAGAACTCTCAACCCATCCTAAGATTGTGAAAATAGGTTTCTGTTTTCTTCTAAAAGCATTATTATTCCATTCACTTTTTTTTTGTTTTTTTGTTTGTTTTTGTTTGTTTGTTTTTTGTTTTTTTTTTTGTTTGTTTGTTTGTTTGTTTTTTGACAGGCAGAGTGGACAGTGAGAGAGAGACAGAGAGAAAGGTCTTCCTTTGCCGTTGACCGCGCTGATCCGATGGCAGGAGCCAGGTGCTTCTCCTGGTCTCCCATGGGGTGCAGGGCCCAAGTACTTGGGCCATCCTCCACTGCACTCCCTGGCCACAGCAGAGAGCTGGCCTGGAAGAGGGGCAACTGGGACTGAATCCGGCGCCCCAACCAGGACTAGAACCCGGTGTGCTGGCGCCGCAAGGCGGAGGATTAGCCTAGTGAGCCACTGCGCTGGCCTCCATTCACTTTTAAATTTATGTTATGTAGAACTGACTTGTATTTGTGGTGTAAAACAGGAATCAGAATTCACTTTTTTTACATAGGATATCCGATTGATGCAGTCCTGTTTATTGATAAGTCATCATTCCACACTGCCTGGTAATTATTGTCATCAGTCAAGTAACCACATCTGTATGGGTTTGGGCTCTTATTCCCTTGCACTGTACTGTCTGTTTTTGCACAAATATCTCACTATCATGATGTTTAAGCTTTATGTGGCAGGTTTTCCTGCCGCGGCTCACTAGGCTAATCCTCCACCTTGCGGCGCCAGCACACGGGGTTCTAGTCCCGGTCGGGGCGCCGGATTCTGTCCCGGTTGCCCCTCTTCCAGGCCAGCTCTCTGCTGTGGCCAGGGAGTGCAGTGGAGGATGGCCCAAGTGCTTGGGCCCTGCACCCCATGGGAGACCAGGAGAAGTACCTGGCTCCTGCCATCGGATCAGCGTGGTGCGCCAGCCGCGGCGGCCATTGGAGGGTGAAGCAACGGCAAAGGAAGACCTTTCTCTCTGTCTCTCTCTCTCACTGTCCACTCTGCCTGTCAAAAAAAAAAAAAGAAAAAAAGAAAAAAAATTCTGCAACATTTTAATGTAATTTTTCATAATTTTAAAATCAGCATCTTAGTTAACACACACACACACACACACACACACTTCTGGCGTTTTGCTTAAAATTTCATTGATTCCATAAATCAATTTAGAGAAAATCAAAACCTTCACAACACTGAATCTTCCAACCTGTTAAATATGGTACTTCTCTCCATTTTAAGGTTTTAATTTAATTCTCTAAAGAAATGTTTTACATATGGTATGTTAGATTTACTTGCAAGTATTTGCTACTTTGTTTCTATTTTAAGTCATTGTGTTTAAAATTTCATTTTCTATTGTTTGATATTGATTCGCAGAATGTATCATTGCTTTTGTATGTTGATCTTATAGGCAGTGACTTTGCTAAACTCACTTATGAATTCTAATAGTAAATTCTTTTCACTATTTTGCATACACAGTAATGTTTTCGAAAATTGTGGTAGTGTGATTTCTTCCAGTGCAAGCCTGCTGAGTTTCGTGTCTTTTGCTTACTTAAGCACTGGTCTGGTTCTCCAGTTCAGTGTTAAGCAAACGTGGTGGTAGCAGGATATCCTCACCTCATTCTTGATCTCTGGGGAAAAGCTTTAAATAATATATTCTAAATATAATGTCATTAGAGGCTTTTGACGGTCATCTTCATCCGAAGTATTGGTTTTGTTCTCCATGAACTGGAATTGAGTTTTATCAAATGATATGACTAGATTTATTGAGATAATAATATATCTGAATATCTTTTACATGTAAAATATTCTCTTCAGTACTTTGAGGTTTTTAAAGGTAAGGAATCTAACACTATACAAGGTACTTCAAACACTCTTAGAAAAACAGAATTAAAGCCTAAGGTTTTTTGGTGCAAGAAATTTTTTGAATCCATGCATGTTTTCATAATACACATTTTTCATAAACTAATTGAAGCCCAGTGCTATAGTAATATATGTAACTGATAGGACATTTACATTTATTACTGTTTATTAAACATTTTAATATCAATAATTGTACATATTTATTGGCTACAGTGTGACATTTAAGTGCATGTATACAATGTGTACTTATCAAAACATGCTAATCAATATTTCCCCTTCCTTGACATTACTATAAAGCAATGGAGCCTTGGTGCTCCTTTCTTTCACTTGCTCATACAATAAATCATAGGTTACTATGAACTGTAGTCACCTCACTGTGTAGTGTAACATTAGGAATTGCTACTTTGATCTAACCCTGATTTGGTACAGGTTGTTCCAACTTTTACTGTCCCCAGCCTCTGGTAATTATTGTTCTATGTTCCGATTGAAGGTATTTTCTAAGCTTCCACACCCAAGAGAGAACATACAGTATTTGCCTTTCTGTGTCTGCCTTATTTCACTTAACATGATGCCCTCCAGTTGCATCCATTTTGCTGTGAATGACAAGATTTCATTGTTATTACTGAATAATGTTCCATTTTGTATATATGCATATGGCATTTTCTTTATCCATTCATCTGATGATGAACAACTAGGATGATTCCATATTTTGAGTATTCCTGAAATGTTCTTTAAAATGCAGTGCTGAGGCTGGTGCTGTGTTGTAGCAGGTAAAGCCCGCCACCGCCTGCAGCACCAGCATCCCATACAGGCACCAATTCAAGTCCCAGCTGCTTCTCTTCCAATCCAGCTCTCTGCTTTGCCCTGGGAAAGCAGTAGATGTCTCAAGTGCTTGGGCCCCTGCACCAGCATAGGAGACCCGAAAGAAGCTCCTGGCTCCTGGCTTCAGATAGGTCCAGCTCCTGCCGTTGCAGCCATTTGGGAAGTGAACCATCGGATGGAAGACCTTTCACTTTGTCTCTGCCTTTCTCTGTAACGCTCCTTCTCAAATAAATAAATAAATAAATAAATCTTTTTTAAAAATTTAAGTGCTGATTAAGTATGTAGCAAAGTCTGTATCTGTTTCATGAAAGCATTTAACGGCCAAGTTCCATTGTTGGGATTCCACCTGAGATATGTATTATTACTTTGCAGGGAAACAGGCTGCCTTAGATCCATTCATATTGCTGAACCTTCTGCCAAACTCAACTGACAAGTATTACAGTTACAATGGCTCCCTGACGTCTCCTCCCTGTACAGACACTGTTGAGTGGATTGTCTTTAAAGATACAGTGAGCATCTCTGAAAGCCAGGTAATTTTGGAAATTAAAATGATTGAAGTAATTTGAAGTCATTTCAAGGAATGCTTTTCAAAAATACCTGTTTTAAATTGTGTACTGAAGCCTTCGAAGCAGTGGTGTTAAACTCTTCGGTCTTGTTTCCAGTTGGCCGTGTTCTGTGAAGTTCTTACAATGCAGCAGTCTGGGTATGTCATGTTGATGGACTACTTGCAAAACAATTTTCGAGAACAACAGTATAAGTTCTCTAGGCAGGTGTTCTCCTCATACACTGGAAAGGAAGAGATTCATGAAGCAGGTATGTATTACAATATAACTCTTTTACAACTCTCTTAGATTTGATGTTACAGGAAGTGTAATAGAAAATAGACAGGACTTAGAGTTTCAGAATTCATTTGATTAATTTTGTAGCTTCAGGGAAGCTAAGTAACTTCTCTGAATTTCAGTTACTGCATCTATAAAATGGGAATACATCTGTTCTTCCTCATGTAAATAACTCCATTTTATATATGAGAAAAATAGAGATATGGTAAGGAGGGTGACTTTTCCAGATACACAGTACTAAGTGCAAAGCCAAGTTCACGTTGTGGTATCTGAGCTGGGAACTATAAGAGAAGAATGAATCAGAAGCTGAGATGATGGAAGCTTGGAAGGTCATCTCTGACTGGGCTGACCAGAGAGACCCATGGGAAAATCACATCTGAAACCTGATGCATGATTTGGGAGTTAAAGTTCTTGCGTCTCTGTCTGCAGCACCCTAGGAGAAGCCTGGTACCTAATAGGTATTGAAAACTAATGTACTGAATTCATAATGAAAAAATGGAGTCTTATTCCCAATTTTATTCTTGGGGGAAAGAAGTTTGTCTTTGTCAAGCCCAGCCAATGGAGACGACT
Source organism: Oryctolagus cuniculus (assembly GCF_051225735.1). Classification (NCBI taxonomy): domain Eukaryota; kingdom Metazoa; phylum Chordata; class Mammalia; order Lagomorpha; family Leporidae; genus Oryctolagus; species Oryctolagus cuniculus. The sequence goes on from NC_142869.1 coordinate 157,811,206, forward strand.
TGGGGGGGGGGTGTGTGTGGCTCGAGTACCTTCTGTGCCTTTTGAAGCTGACACAGCCATAAGGAACCTTTGAACATGGCCATGGGACACATTCAGACCCATCCTCTGCCCACTTGTTCCTTTCAGTGTATACTGAGGTTGTAGTGGTCCCTGAAAGAATGGTTGAAATGCCCTTTGCTTTGGAAGCTTAAAAACCTTTTCAAATAGAGGGTCATCTTTGACCTCAGCCCTGCACTGACTTTTTTGCCAAGTATAATATTAATTTAATAATCACCTATTTCAAAAATTAGAAATTAAAACACATTTTTATTGTTTTAATGTGATATTTTTGAGAATTTTTTATCCTGTAGTAGAAAGAAAAAATAGCAAGACAACAGTGATGAATACATTTAATGTGACATTCAATTTCAAATTAAATTGCCCCAAAGTGATGACATTTAATTATATTTCTAGCACCAATACTAAGTACTATAATATCATGTGTGATAAATCATATACAATTGAGTAGAAAAATGAAAGTGTATTTAGTCACCTCCGATTATATAGTACAATAAGCCAAATAACAAATTAAACAAATCTGATACATTTTTGCCATGTACTTTCATCAGTTATATTTTATTGAAAGTCTTACATGGATCCTCATTGCTTATAGAATGAAATCCAAAGCATTTGTCATCGCACAGTAGGCCATTTTTAGTGCTTGCTAGTCTTAGTACTTAAACCCTTTCCAACTTCCTTCTTTCGTACTGAACTCCATGAGTTGCCCTCAAGATGGAAGACACTTTCTCAGGGTCACCTTTCTAATGTGCTGTTTCACCTTAGTAGCTTGTTCTCTGCTATCTTGACTTGCTTGCCTCCTCATCATTCTTCAAACGTTAAGCAAAGCATTATGCCCACTGAGAGGGCATCTCTGGTTCTACCCCTGTCTCTTCCTTGCCTGGCCGTGCCCCAAGCATAGGTTAAACTGAGCACTAGAGAAGGCGCCATCCACACAGAGTACAAAGGAAATGGTGGTCTTCCAGAGATGTTCAGTATGCCCAAGTGCTCCCATAATCTGTGCATCAACTTCATATAGCAGTTGCCATTCTATGGCAATGGACGATGTGCTTGTCTTCCCCACTGGTGAGCCTTGTGAAGGAGCCTTCTTCTCTTCTGCTCCATTGCTGAGCTAGAGTAAGGTGTTCATGCACTTACTGTTCAGTACATGACTGAAAGTATCCACTTCCATGTAATAAAAACATATCATATTGTGCTTTGTGGGTGCATCCTTTCCTGTTTAATGTGTCAACTTATACATAATTCTGATTTAATGTAGATCATTGTTTCATGGTTAAGTCCAAAAGTTCAAAGTAATAATAATAGAAATAGTCACAGCTACTACATATTGTGTGACTTCACCAAGCATTCAGCCATACAATATTTTATTTACACCCCATATCACTCAAGTTGGCCTTTTGTTTTCAGCATTTTGGAAGCTGTTTTTAAGTGGCTTTCCCAGGTTTACACAACTGGGAAGGGATGCAGTCAGCATTTGAATTTACATGTTCCTTTCTAAAGCCTTCCAAAGCTCTCTGCACTGTGCTTTATATTTATTAAGGGACATTATTTCTGCTTATATAATTTTATATTAAAAGCTGATGACCTCAAAAGACATGAAACTTAAAAAATAGTTTGGCTTTTAGGTGCTTTCTTTATTCTGAGGTCAAAGACAGTAACAACACTTGCTTTCTTTTTTTAAGATTTATTTATTCATTTGAAAGAGTTACACAGAGAAGGGGAGGCAGAGAGAGATAGAGAGAAAGAGAGAGAGAGAGGTTTTCCATGCACTGGTTCACTCCCACAGCACTGATCCAAAGCCAGGAGCCAGGAGCTTCTTCTGGGTCTCCCACATGTGCCCAAGGACGTGGGCCATCTTCTGCTGCCTTCTCAGGCTATAGCAGAGAGATGGATGGGAAGAGGAGCAGCCAGGACTCGAACCAGCATCCATATGGAATGCCGGTACTTCAGGCAGTAGCTTTACCTACTACGCCACAGCGCCAACCCCAGTAACAACACTTTCTAAACCACTTGTTCTTTTGGCTCATATAAAAATACGATGTATATAAATGTAAATATAAACATATATATGCAAAGAAATGAGAGATTTTCTTAGAGCTTGTAGGAACCAGTATGATCCCCATAGGCTGCAAATGTATAATTTTCTCAGAATTTCTCTCCCTACAGCAATACTCTTCTAACTATCAGAGTAATAGCAATTTACTTATCACAGATTTCACTGTGGTTTGGTTGCAAAATTATTAAGCAGAGATAACTAGAAAAATAATAATAACTTAAAATCAAGTCATTTAAATCAAAAGGTCTTTTCTTATAAATGTAATGTTTAAGGACAAGCATGGATCGCTAAGATCAATTGTGAAGAACAAGCGTGGGGGCTTGGGTTTGTGGCATAACAGCTAAAGCTGCCACCTGTGCCGCCGGCATCCCATATGGGTGCCAGTTCAACTCTCGACTGCTCCTCTTCTGATACAGCTCCCTGTTTATGTGTCTGGGAAAGCAGCAGAGGATGTTCCAGGTGCTTGGGCCCCTGCACCTATGTGGGAGACCCAGAAGAGGCCCCTGGATCCTGACTTCAGCCTGGCCCAACACGCCATTTGAGGAGTGAAACAGTGGATGGAAGGTCTCTCTGTCTCTGTCTCTCTCCCTTTCTCTCTCTCTCTCTCTCTGTAAGTCTGCCTTATAAGTACATAAATAAATCTATTAAAAAGAGAACAAGCATGTAAGTTTTAAAATAAAAATGTATGCTTGTAGGCTGCTTGGACTTCTGTATCTGATCTTAGATACACTCCTTCCCCATTGTCTTCAACACAGCGAGCATTATGTACTATTTATTTATTTACTTGAATTTCAGAAAGAAAGAGAGAAAGCACCCATCTGCTGGTGTACTCTCTAGATGCCTTCAGTGGTCCCAGGGCTAAAGCCAGGAACTGGTAATACAACCCAGTTGCCCCACTGGGGTGGAAGGAACTCAGTTTCTTGAGCCATCACCATTGCTTCCCAAGGTCTGCATTGATGGGAAGAGGGAGTTGGGAACCACAGCCAATAATTGATCCCAGGTACTCCAATATGGGAGACAGACATCTTAACCAGCCTCTTATCTGATAGCTTAAATGCCTACCCCATTATCTTTTTATTTTTTTTTAACTTTTATTTAATGAATATAAATTTCCAAAGTACAGAATATTGATTACAATGGCTTCCCCCCCATAATGTCCCTCCATCCTGCAACCCTCCCCTTATCCACTCCCTCTCCCCTTCCATTCATATCAAGATTCATTTTCGATTCTCTTTATATACAGAAGATCAGTTGAGCATACATTAAGTAAAGAGTTCAACAGTTTGCTCCCACACAGAAACATAAAGTGAAAAATACTGTTTGAGTACTAGTTATAGCATTAGATCTCAATGTACAGCACACTAAGGACAAAGATCCTACATGAGGAGTAAGTGCACAGTGACTCCTGTTGTTGACTTAACAAATTGACACTCTTGTTTATGGCATCAGTAATCACCCTAGGCTCTTGTCATGAGTTGCCAAGGCTATGGAAGCCCCCTGAGTTCACTGACTCTGATCATTTTTAGACAAGGCCATGGTCAAAGTGGAAGTTCTCTCCTCCCTTCAGAGAAAGGTACCTCCTTCTTTGATGACCCATTCTTTCCACTGGGATCTCACTCGTGGAGATCTTTCATTTAGGTTTTTTTTTTTTCCCCCAGAGTGTCTTGGCTTTCCATGCCTGAAATACTCTCATGGGCATTTCAGCCGGATCCGCATGCCTTAAGGGCTGATTATGAGGCCAGAGTGCTGTTAGAACATTTGCCATTCTATGGGTCTGCTGTGTATCTCGCTTCCCATGTTGGATCATTCTCTCCCTTTTTGATTCTATCAGCTAGTATTTGCAGACACTATTCTTGTTTATGTGATCCCTTTGATTCTTATTCCTATCATTACGATCAATTGTGAACAGAAATTGATCACTGGGACTAGTGAGATGGCATTGGTATATGCCACCTCGATGGGATTGAATTCGAATCCCCTGGTATGTTTCTAACTCTACTGTTTGAGGTAAGTCAGCTTGAGCATGTCCCGAATTGCACATCTCTTCCTTCTCTTATTCCCACTCTTATATTTAACAGCAATCACTTTTCAGTTAAGTTTCAGCACTTAAGAAGAATTGTGTATTGATTACAGTATTCAACCAAATGTATTAAGTAGAACAAACAAAAAAAAATACTAAGAGGGATAACATATTAAGCTGCTCATCTATAGAATACTATGCAGCAGTTAAAAACAATGAAACCCAGTCATTTGCAACAAGATGGAGGAATTTGGAAAACATCATGCTGAGTGAATTAAGCCAGTCCCAAAGGGACAAATATCATATGGTCTCCCTGATCAGCGACAACTAACTGAACACCAAAGGGGAAACTTGTAGAAATAAAATGGACACTATGAGAAACAGTGACTTGATCAGCTCTTGTCCTGACGGTTGATGTACAATGTAATACTTTATCCATTTTAGTATTTTTTTTTTTGTTCTAGTACCATTGGTTGAACTCTGTAATTAACACACAATTATTCTTAGGTGTTTAAATTTTAACTGAAGAGTGATCTCTGTTAGGAATTTGGAAAACATTATGTTGAGTGAAATAAGCCAATCCTAAAGGGACAAATACCACTTGTTCTCCTTGATAGGTGACAACTAACTGAGCACAAAAAGGAAACCTGTTAAAGTGAAATGAACACTATGAGAAACGGTGACTTGATCAGCCCTCACCCTGACTGTTGATGAGCAGCTTAATATGTTATCCCTCTTAGTATTTTTTGTTGTTGTTGTTTATTTTGATGAAAGGTTTGTGTGGTAATGGGGAGGAAGGGGCTGCAAAACTCATCATCTCTTTAAAACATCTGCTAACAGTTTAGAAAATATGGTTGAGAAAGTATTATTCTTTCATGTGGTATGAGGGTATTTCAAAAAGATCATGGAAAATTGAATTAAAAGATAAGCTTATTTCAATGTAAAAATTATGAAATTCATGCATATGAAAATCCTCCAAAAGTTCATGATGTGTAGTATAAAAAAACTACATGAATTTCAAAATATTTTAATTAAGTTTTTCCATGAACTTTTTGAAGTACCCTCATGTGCTTAGGATAAGCAAAAGTGCTCAAAAGCCAATACTGGTTTAATTAAATTTTCATGCCTTTAAGATCCTCAATTTTTAATGTAAAATTATGTACACAGGAACACCTCTCTTCTGCAGTCTCCCTTGCTCCTCTCCCGAGTCCTGGCTGTCAGATATTCTTGACCCTCCTCTTTGGTCAGTTTCCCTCAGAAAGTCTCAGCTGCTACCTGCTCCAGTCTTCACATCTTCCTGAGGCAGAGGAATTAGCTTGGTGCAGCTCCTCTAAGCATTCCTTCCTGTTCCCGCCCCAGTGAGTTCAGCAATCAGAGGGCCTTCCATTTACCAGAATGTTGACCCTGCCCCAGGGAAGTTGGACATTCTGAAGAACAATTTTCTTCTATTTGTTACATAGACTTGTGTGCTTGTTTTTGGTTTTAAAACTTCCACTGCTGGCAAAATACCAGATGGTATCACAAATGCCAGATGATATCACAATTAGTCGTGAAAAAATTCAGGTTGTATTATATGGTCATATCCATGGAGCTAAATATTCTGTCAACTGTCCTTTTGATTTAAGGGGAGCTACTGGCAAATATTAATTAATTCATATTAATTAATCCATGATTGAAAGTAATCCTTCTTCTTTCTGCATCAACTTGGTCCCTTCCCTGTGGTAATGGTTCTTTTCCTTTCTTACCTTGATTTAGAGGTGTTTTTGTCCTTGCCTTAATTGCTTGCTAGATCTCTGATTGATCTTAGCTATTACCCGTTGCACTTGATAAAGTACCTTAGGGTAGTAACAGCCTTCTGACTCCTGGTTGAGTGATAGACAGATGAATCAGGGTTAAAAGCCTCAGTGTATTGACAACAAGCACCGAAGGAATGAATGGCTTTAGTTTTCCAAACATATTGGAGCCAATTTCTTCGCTAAGCATCCTTTACATAATTAAAATTTTTGCAAAGCCTTCAGGTGAACATGGTACAGTAGCATTAGCACATAACTCATGTTTAAAAAGGTGGTTCCAGGAAAATACAGATTCTAACATAAAAATAGTATTAGTATCAAAATAAAATTGTTGAGAAATTATTTCCTCAGTGATTGGGAAAAAATAAATAGTTCAATAGTTCTCTTTATTTTAACTCTCTAATCATTAGTTAAAACTATTATTATCCCTACCAATAATGAGCTTTGAGCATATCAAGATTATTACATATTGATTTTAGCAGATTTTCATTGAATAACATTCTGCACTACTTTTTTTTAATTTGCAGTTCAAACAAGGCCTCTATGAATCTACTCAGAATGTTAAAGTTTTCATTCACCAACTGAAATAATTTTTCCTCTTTCCATCATGTGGAATAAAAAAGCATTATTATCATGTGCCTTGTGTGTATTCCTGGGACAATTTATTTTATAATATTTATTTATTTAAGTGAAAGAGTTTTTTGTTACAGAGAGAGAAGTCTTCCATGTGCTGGACTACTCCCCAAATGGTTGCGACTGCCTGAGCTGGCCTATAAGAAGCCAGGAGTTTCTTGTAGGTCTCCCACGTGGGTGCAGGGGCCCAAGGACCTGGGCCATCCTCAGCTGCTCGCCCAGGCCAGTAGCAGGGACCCGGATGAGAAGTGGAGCAAAAATTGCTTCTCAGCCTTTGGCTAAGATCAGAGAAGTAGAGTAGCTGAGAATCAAACTGATGCCCATATAGGATGGCAGTGTCGCAGGCTGTGGCTTTACCTGATACACCATAGCGCTTGCCATGCAATTCTTTTTCCTCATTGGATATACTATCTACCTTATATTCAGTTTTTATTATTCTGAAAATAACATTTTACTACCAAGCATTATTTAAATGGTAACCAATACAGATAAGCACACAGAGGAAAATGCAAAATCTTTTTTTTTTAAAGATTTTTAAAAATTTATTTGAGTTTCAGGAAGAGAGAGAGAGATTCCATCTGTTGGTTCATTCCCCAAATGACCACAAGGGCCAGGGCTGGGCCACACCAAAACCAGGAACCAAGAGCTTCCTCCAGGTCTCCCACATGGGTGTAGGATTCCAGCTCTTGGTCCGTCTTCCACTATTTCCCAGGCATATCAGCAGGGAGCTGGATGGGAAGTGGAGCAACCGGGTCTCGAACCAGTGCCCACGTGGGATGCCGGTATTGTTACAGATGGAGACCTAACCTGCTACACCACAATGCCTGCTCCAAAGAAAACTCTTTGTCACCATTCAGAAATAGCCACTATGAGGCTTTTGTTAAATACCCTTCTAGACATGTCTCTTACAGTAAAAATACATTATTGTATCTCACACAACTGAGACTATACTACAATATGTTTATTGACTTTTTTTACTTGTGATATAAATTTATCTTTAACATAACCTTTTTAACATTTATATAGTATTCTATTGTATAGTTAGAAACAATTTATAACCAGTCCCTAAATTTGGGATATTCAGGTTATACACACACACACACATACACACACACACACGTACATTTCTATTATAAATATCCAACAGCCTCATTTTGACCAAGAGACAAGACCCATTATGTAAACTGTCAGAACCTTGCTCTTAATTAGTGCATTCTACAAAAAAATATTTTGCAGCATACAATGCAAATAATTGCAAAAACCTAGTGAGATTTGCATTTGCATTTGAACTTGGTGAGGTTAGAAATAAGGATTTATTGATGTTTGCCTTCATAGTAGGCACTTAATAAATGTTTGTGAATGAATGCATATTTGGCGAGAACTTCACACCTGTAATTTTTTCCACTTTTACATAGAGCTACCATGCATCAGAACAACATTTCTGTTTGACATGAGGAAATGGAGAGTGGCTCTTTTACGAATCACAGGCATTAATAGAACCAACTGATCTTGAAGGATTTACTAAAAGTTGTCTTTTAAAGGATGAGTACTATAAGTGAATAATAATCTAGACTCAGCAAAGTATAAAGTAGGTCAGAGTCACCTTCATCCCATGCTGTTCCGGTACCAGATGGTTCCACACTGCCCCTCTCATCACACTAATGAGGCTCCCCTACTAAGAAGCAGGGGCCTGGTGAAGCACAGCAGAAGACGTCTTGGCTTTCAAGTGCAGTACACTTTTGTTTTCATTTCTTTAAAAGATTCATTTATTTATTTGAAAGGAAGAGTTACAGAGATGCAGAAGCAGAGGGAGAGAGAGAGAGAGAGAGAGAGAGAGAGAGAGAGAGAGTCTTCCATCTGCTGGTTCAGTCCCCAAATGGTCGCAACGGCTGGAGCTATGCTGATCTGAAGCCAGAAGCCAGGAGTTTCTTCTGTGTCTCCCACGCAGGTGCAGGGGCCCAAGGACTTGAGCCATAGCAGAGAGCTAGATCAGAAGTGGAGCAACCAGGACTTAAACCGGTGCCATATGGGATGCCGGCGCTGTAAGCGGTGGCTTTACCTGCTATGACACAGCTCCGGCCCCCACTTTTGTTTTCAACTCCCAGCAGTAACACTTGTTGTACATAAATTTGTAATTTACTTAACCTCTCCAAGTCTCAGTTTCTTTACATACAAAATGGGAAACTTAAAAATCTAGGAAATGGGAATATTGAAGTCAGTTTACGAGGCTGTCTCTGCATTTAAATGGTGTAGTAGGCTAAGCCTCCACCTGTGGCACCAGCATTCCATATGGGCGCCAGTTCATGTAGTGCAGCTGGCACTCAAACTGGCACCCATATGTGATACTGGCATCTCAGGTGGAGGCTTAACCTGCTACACCACAATGCCAGCACCAACGTGGTGCCTTTCATCAACCTTCCCACATCCTTTCCTCCCTACTACTCACCCCAGCCTTTGACAACCTCCATTATATTCTGAACTTCAATGAGATCAATGTTTTTAGATTCCACATATGAATGGGATCACATGGTACCTATCTTTCTGTTTGCTTATTTCACTTAACATACTGATCTCCTGTCTCATTCAAGTTGTTGCAGATAATAAGATTTTATCCTTTTTATGACAAATGTTTTATTATATATGTGTATTCATTTATTAATTGATGGATACTTCAATTGTTCCGATTTCTTGACCACGGTGAGTAGAAGCACTGTTGTTCTATTGCACAGTAGGATGACTATAGATAGTGATAGTATATTGTATATTTCTCTTTTCAAAAAAGAGGAAGAAAGAATTTAGAATGTGTTACCATAAATAAATGTTAAATACTTGAAGAGATAGATGTGATTTGGCATCACATAATGTATACAGTTATTGAAACATCATATATATATATTTACCTATCAGTTAACATTTTAAAAATTATAAAAATATGGCATGATATTAAAAATTTCCATGTTTAAGACATTCTAAAATTTTTTTCTTGTTATTTAAAAAACTTCCTGTTTGAGATCAGCATTGTGGCATAGCAGGTAAATCCGCCACCTGGGACTCCAGCATCCCATAAGGGTGCTAGTTCATGTCCTGACTGCTCCACTTCCGATACAGCTCCCTACTAATGGCCTAGGAAAAGCAGTGGAAGATGGCCCCAGTGGGAGACTGTTTCTGGCTTCGACCTGGCCCATCTGAGCAGTGAACCAGTGGATAGAATATCTCTGTCTTTTCTCTGTCTTTCCCTCTCTGTCACTCTTTGAAATAGATAAATCTTTTTAAAATGCTACATATTTTATTTATTTGAAAGGCAGAGTGACTGGGGGGGAGGGGAGGCAGAGAGAGAGAGAGAGAATCTTCCATCTGATGGTTCACTGCCCAAATTTCTGCAACACCCAAGGCTGGCCCAAGCCGAAGCCAGGATCCAGTAACTAAGAACTGCATCCTGGTCTCCTCCTTCATGGTTAACAGGCACTCTAGTACTTGGATATCATCTACTGCCTCCCAGGTGAGTTAGCAGGAAGCTGGATTGGAAGTGGAGGCAAGATTTGGTCCAGGCATTCCAATACGAAATATAGGTGTCCTAAGTTGTAGTTTAACCCACTGCTCCACAGCACTCATCCCAGTTTTTGAATAAAATTATAGATGTACTTCAAACTTCATTTGTTAGAACTATTATATATTTAATGTATGCTTTAAAGAAAAGCAACCAGATGTGTAATGTTTTTCAAGGCAGGTAGCCTGAAGGGTGTGTTATTATACCAGTTCATGTTTGAGCTAAGAGAAATGTTCTGATTTCCTGGAAAATGCCATGTTGAATTATACATTGTAGACTTAGCTTTTGAAGGACAGTGGTTGCAAATTGCATTGTTAAGGTCCATGTATGTAAACATTCTCTGATTGTATTCAGAAAGGTGAAATGAAGATTACTCACTTCTCAGATTATATATTGCAAACTGAACTGTTGAGAAAGGGTATCTGTGTCTGTAGAGAAGATTGAGTAGCGCAGGTAGAAGCTGAAAGATTTCTTTTGCTGTTTATGTAAGTGAATGAAGCAATCATTTAAAAGGGCACAACAGGGATCCCATTTTTCCAATTATGATATTTAACATTTTTGTCAATGTTTGCTTTAGTTTTATGAAGATCTGCCACTGCCTGCAAAGAAATCACAACCTTGTTACTAATCTTCTCATCATAGGAGTCAGCAAAGTATCTGCCTTAATATTTTTAAATGAAGCTCATAAGCCTCAAATAAGGATGTGGTGCGTTTATCAGGGTGCATTCACAAAGCACTTCTGTCATGAGTCATATTAAACTGTGTAAAACTTCAAAATTACCGGGTAATAACCGAGTAAAACCTAGTATATTCTCAAGTAATTAGAACATTTGCTGTTCCACTTCCCAAAAGTCACCCATCTGATTTACCCACAATGTCCAGCCCTGAGTCTCATCTCTTCCCTTATGGCCAACCACATTTCTTCAGAACATAAAGAAAGTCAGGCCTCCCATTGGCCATCTGCATCAATTTGCTAACTTAACAAAGAGGTTCTGCCACAGCCAAAGAATTAATTTCTGTTCTCCATTTCTTTTCTTTCTTCTTTTTTTTAGTTATTTTTTGGATTGCTTTTTTTAAACTTTTATTTAATGAATATAAATTTCCAAAGTACAGCTTATGGATTACAATGGCTTTTCCTCCCCATAACTTCCCTCCCACCTGCAACCCTCCCATCTTCCACTCCCTCTCCCATTCCATTCACTAGAGATTCATTTTCTTTTTTTTTTTTTTTTAATTTATTTATTTTTTTTTATTTTTGACAGGCAGAGTGGACAGTGAGAGAGAGAGACAGAGAGAGAAAGGTCTTCCTTTGCCGTTGGTTCACCCTCCAATGGCCGCCGCTGCAGCCGGCGCACCGTGCTGATCCGATGGCAGGAGCCAGGATCCAGGTGCTTTTCCTGGTCTCCCATGGGGTGCAGGGCCCAAGCACCTGGGCCATCCTCCACTGCACTCCCTGGCCATAGCAGAGAGCTGGCCTGGAAGAGGGGCAACCGGGACAGAATCCGGCGCCCCGACCGGGACTAGAACCCGGTGTGCCGGCGCCGCAAGGTGGAGGATTAGCCTATTGAGCCACGGCGCCGGCTGAGATTCATTTTCAATTACCTTTATATACCGAAGATCAATTTAGTATATATTAAGTAAAGATTCCAACAGTTTGCACCCACACAGAACATAAAGTGTAAAATGCTGTTTGCATACGAGTTAGAGCATTAATTCACATTGAATAACACATTAAGGACAGAGATCCTACACGAGGAGTAAGTGCATAGTGACTCCTGTTGTTGACTTAACAAATTGACACTCTTGTTTATGGCGTCAGTAATCTCCCTAGGCTCTTGTCATGAGTTTCCAAGGCTATGGAAGCCTTTTGAGTTCACTGATTTCGATCTTATTTAGACAAGGTCATAGTCAAAGTGAAAGTTCACGCCTCCCTTCAGAGAAAGGTACCTCCTTCTTTGATGGCCCATTCTTTCTACTGGGATATTACTCGCAGAGATCTTTCTTTAGGGTTTGGTGTTTTGTTTTTGTTGTTGTTGTTGTTGTTTTTTATTGCCAGAGTGTCTTGGCTTTCCACGCCTAAAATACTCTCTTGGGCTCTTCAGCCAGATCCGAATGCCTTAAGGGCTGATTCTGAGGCCAGAGTGCTATTTAGGACATCTGCCATTCTATGAGTCTGCTGTGTATCCGCTTCCCATGTTGGATCGTTTTCTCCCTTTTAAATTCTGTCAGTTAGTATTAGCAGACACTAGTCTTGTTTATGTGATCTGTGGCATATTGGGTAAAGCTGCTGCCTGCAGTGCTGGCATCCCATATGGGTGCCTGTTCAAGTCCCGGCCACTCCACTTCCAATCCAGCTTTCTGCTGTGGCCTGAGAAAGCAGCAGAAGATGGCCCAAGCCCATGGGCCCCTGCATCTGTGTCAGGGACCCAGAGGAAGCTCTGGCTCCTGGCTTCAAATTGGTGCAGCTCGGGCTGTTGTGGCCATTTGGGGAGTGAACCAGCAGATGGAAGACCTCTCTCTCTCCCCCTCTCCCCCACCTTTCCCTCTCTTTCTTTCTCCTCTCTCTCTCTTTCTGCCTCTGCCTCTCTGTAACTGACTTTCAATTAGATAAATCAATCTTTTAAAAAATGGTTTTAGACTATTCACAAAGGCTTAAGCTTTTTGCTTGATGATACTTTAAAGTACATATGCTTCCCCTCTCATAAACTATTATGTTTCAGCATATAGAAGATAAGCTATAGTAGCACCTTCATAACATTACCAAATTCTTGCTTTTCAATAAATAAATAGTGTTTTTAAAATGAATTTCTAGTTAAAATATAAACTCAAACTATTAAGAAAATAACTAATAGATTCTCACTGCTTTATGAAGAAGAAAGCAGAGAAATGAAAACTTACTGGCAAGGAAACACAGATTTTCCCTCATAGTCTGACTTTATATTAATGCTGATTCTTAAAAGTTGAAGCATCTAATGATTGCTGCCATTAAGGCAAGATAAACATGGACCTCAGCCAAGGTGGTTTGTGCTATCTAGATGGCAGACCTTTGGGTGCTTTGCAGCTAATACTTTTCTATGTTTCAAAAACTGTCTATGTTTTGTGTGAATTCATAAAACAAATGGATTTTAAGATAGCTTCACGTTGTGATACATTGTTCACTTGAAATCATCCTCATTCTAAAAAGTGATTTGTTTTTGGAAGCAAAAATTTGCAAATGATATTGTCCATAATCATTTTTCACTTTAGAAAACTGGACTTAACATTCATGAGAAGGAAGATTGAGGCAGTCTTGTTCAATGAAAGTGTAGTTAACTAGCTCACTTTGAAATGATTTGATGGTCTTCTGCCATCTGGTGGTCCTCATAAAAGTTTCACCGGATAGAATAACAGATGAGTGGTCTAGACCTAAATTAGAATGCATTTTCTTACAATGAATTCATGTTTTTTGATAATTAAATAATTGTCCCTTTATTCCAAAAAAAAAAAAAAAAAACCTACTCTAACCTTCTCTAAACAAACAAACAAAATTAGCATCACAGGTTTGCAGTGAAGAATCCTGTCTCTAACATAAATTTACATGTATACATGTATTTATGTATATAAAGTGTACTATGTGTATATTTTTCTGAATCATTTATATACCATTTGTTAAAATTGCTAATACTAACTGTTGTAACATTTGTTTCTGCTTGTAAGGGCAATTTTTAGTTGTGAGTGCCCTCCTGTGTTCATGAGATGAACTACAGACCAAAAATGACACAAAGGCCTGCCACAGCTACTAGAATATTTCATGAGATCCTGTAGTTTTTTTTAATCAGTGATGACTGGCTGACCTAAGTTAATTACATACCCCCATCTAGTAGTTTTAAAACTTCATATTTCACCTGAAAACAAAATCTGTAAGATGTGAGCACATAAATTCATCTTTGTCCTGAGAGGTTTGTCCTCTATGGAGATTATTCATCATCTTGTTCCATTAGCACAGTATCATAAATTTATGTTTTTTTTTCTCCCACTTTGTCCAAAGTTTGGGACAGTCCTCCTGGTGGGACTAGATTTTTGGCATGAATCTCAAACTTGGGCTTAAATTTATTTTTAGAGGTGTCTGAATGATTTTTCACCATTTTTCAATGAGAAAAACTAATTAATTCCACAAAATTGTTTTCTTTATTTATGATGCTAAAGTGTATTTAAGCAGACCTGAAAAATACTGAAAATGAGTTCTAGTTGTTCTATGTTCTATGGGTTTCTTTGGTTGGGAATTTTTAATTAATTCTAATAACAAAATGCTTGCTAATAGACCATCTTTTGTGATTGAAATTCTCCTCTACTTGTGCTAACTACATTTATTGGGTTCCAAACAAAAGGAGTAAAGACACAATGAGATTGAAGGTATCTGCATTCATTTATTTCTAAAAGTGAATTTGTGTACCAGATGTATTCAAGACCATGTTCTAGAAACAGAGAAATAAATAGCTATTCTTATATTTACAATCTAGAGAAGTTGAGGCTAATTCAGAAAAAAATGTAAGAAAGCATTCAAATAATGCAATAATAGTGGTAAAATGGTGAAATAAAACAGGCAGTTGAACATGAGACAGATGACGTCAGTAGAGACCAAAGGCGGGGGCATCCAACCAAGACCTTTCCTGATGGGAATGGAGGACTGGAACAGGGAGAGAGAGGAGGGAAGGCAAGAGTGTTTTAAAGAGAGGAAATGGCATAACCAAAATCTCCACAGATAACATATAAGACAATGTTCATAGAATACGATTTATTAAAGCCCTGGGGGCCAGCAGTGATGTCAGTAACTGTCCTTTTTCTCTCTGAAGTTTGTAGTTCAGAACCAGAAAATGTGCAGGCTGACCCGGAGAACTACACCAGCCTTCTTGTTACATGGGAAAGACCCCGAGTCGTGTATGATGCCATGATCGAGAGGTTTGCAGTCCTCTATCAGCAGTTGGAAGGCAATGATCAGACCAAGCATGAGTTTCTGACAGATGGCTATCAAGACTTGGTAACTATAACATCAATTGCTTTATGTGTGATAACACCATAGTTTAATTTCCAAGGTAAGAACTTACTAATGATTGTATGTTGTTGCCCTCTGGTATATTAGACTTTTTATGAAAGCTTCTGGCAGGGTGGAGCCAAGCAGTAGCTATACTAAATTTGTCAAAAGTTGCATTGATTTCAGGGAGACCGAGACATTGCCAACAACATTGCAGAGTAGATACATAAAGAATACTTATGAACTGAAAGTCATGTACTGTGTCCTCTCTGTACAAATAAAGAAACTTGGAGGACAGTCAAATACCCTGATTAAGATCCTACAGTTGTGGAAAAACTAGGCTGAAAACCTCAGTGCTCTTTCTACATAGTGCTTTCCCCATTATGCTATGCCAGCAGAGGAAGAATAGAGTAGGGGACTTGCAAGTCCTTTTCTTTGAATCTAGTTTCCAGGTGACAAGAGTGAAGTCATGATTAGGTCAGACACTAGGGACATAAGACAGGTAATTCTTGTTAAAAAAAGATCCACCTCTCCCTCCCTCCACCCACACAAATGAATGAAAGGAAAGAGAATACAGATTCCTTCTGTAGCCTGAGTATCCCAATATCAAACTTTGCTTCAGTTAGGGACAGTTGCATGGAGTGGACAAACCCTCAAGTGGATGTGGTTCCAGTAACACCCCACTACCAATGAGAACACACTGCATTCCCCATTCACATCACTAGAGTTCTGCAAAACCTGGGAGCCTGCATTTAAATAAAAGTTGTCAGTGTCCTTATGCATAAAGGAATATGGACAAAATGTTAAATCTTTTAACAATCATTTAATTCACTTGTCTAAAATATAGAAACACTGTTATCTGGGAGAATTGAGGAATTTATAAGTAAATATTTTTCATTTCATAATTATGGGAAGAAGATGATAGTTCTGTTACTGTCTTGCGTATTTGTTGTTAGGACATAGAGATAACTGTTTCTCACTGTGCTCGTTAGATTTTGCTCCTTATTTGTAAATGCTGCACAGTTTATTTGTCCAACTTTAATTTTTAGTTTTTAATTCTTATTTACGAATTAGATGTGTTCTAGTTAAAATTGAAACTTTACAATTGAATTTTTTTAAGGTTTATTTATTTGTTTGAAAGGCAGAAATACAGAGAGAGGCAGAGAGAGAGAGAGCTTCCATTCACTGGTTCATCCCGAAATGCTCCATGACAAGGGCTGGGCCAGGTGGGAAACCAGGAGCCTGGAACTCAATCCTGTCTCTCAAGTGGATGGCAGGGACCCAAGCATGTGGGCCATCTTCCACTGCTTTCCCAGACCATAAGCAGAGAGTTGGATTGGAAGTGGAGCAGCCAGGACTTGAACTGGTGCTCATATGGGATGCTGGCATCACAGGTGGCAGCTTAACCTGCTATGCCACAACTCCAGCCCCTCTACAGCTGATTTTTAAAAACCAAAACAAGTTCAAATTTAACTTACATGGCTTTTTCTTAGGTGAATAAAATGTAAATATTTTCCATTAACAAATGAGGAAATGTTTTCTAGGACAGATTTCCAGGGTATTATCCTACGATAATGATGTCTTTGTTTAATACCTAGTATCTTTTTTAGGGTGCTATTCTCAATAATTTACTTCCCAATATGAGTTATGTCCTTCAAATAGTAGCCATATGCACCAATGGCTTATATGGAAAATACAGCGACCAGCTGATTGTTGACATGCCTGCTGATGATGCCGGTAAGTACTCTCTGACATATCTTTATGTTCTCTATTTAAATGAGTCTGGTTTAATTACTGAATGTATTAGTGCTTTCCTTCTGACTTTTTATACTCTTTTGAACAAAAGTGAAAAGATTTAAGTCTCTATCATCAGGTAATTTCATGAGCTATACGACTTGCTTCTTTCAGTGGATCTTGTGCAAGACAATAAGGAAATGTATTCTTAGTATGAAGATTTCTATTTATAAATTAAGAGCAACAAAACCTACTTATAATTTTACAATGGTCATCAATGATAATTTCAATGCAAAAGCATTGAAACTACGAATTTGGAAAAGTAAGAGTTGATTTAAATTGTGTTTAATTCGTTTTTCAGCTCCCAAAACATTTTGTAGTAAGTATAAACATGATTCTAAGATCATGTGAGGTACTTTGCAATACCTATACAAAGCACCCGAATAGTTTATCTTAGTTATTTTATCCATTTGTTATAATTTCGTCAGGGGTGTGCTTTCCTCTTAGTTAATTTGACAACATGATCTCCTCAAAATAAACCAAATAATTTTTCTTTCTAATTGTGTTTTATTTGCATGCTTCTTCTCAAAGTATTATGGAAAATCTTTTGATCTCAGAGCATGTGCAATAACTGAATCAATACTGGCCATCTTAATTTGACAATTTACAAATTTATGCAATTAAATTTGTTCTTTTTTGGTTAAAGTAAGCAGTTTTAAAATAATAGAATGTAATTGTGTATGCGTGTATACACATCATACATAAATGTATTTTATATACTTACATACATGTAAATATTCTTTGATTATCCCTACCATGAGACAACTCATTGAAATTTTATGTTTTAATGTAAATTAATAGTTATAATTTGTATTAATTATAACATATTCAGTTTTGCATATGGAAGGAACACTGATGTGCTCTTGTGTGCTTTTGTTGCCTAAATACTATAGCAAGAACTTTTAATCCAAAGTGAGCTTACATAAAATATGTGGCAATTAATCAACTTGCCATAGTTGTTCTAACAAGTTGAGTCTAAAAGAATACATGTCAGAGGATTAAATACTATTAAAGGTATCTTTCCAAATCATTGAATTCAGAACTTGATAATTACAACTAATGAATATCACTGCTATCATGGTGGCTACATCATCATTTGGTATTTCTTATGACTACCTCATGGCCTAGGTATAATCATTTTACCTATTGTTTTGATTTAGTGCTACTTTGCAAAATCAATATATTTTTAGATGGAATGGGGACTCTAAGTTTTCTTGAAAGGCAATTATCAAAGTAATTGACCATGGTTTTCACTGTTTGAAATCATGCTAACTCCACTGAACGGCAACATCATCAGAGTTCTCTGTATTGATCCACCCATAAAATGACATCTGTCACCAGTACAACATTGACCATATTGGCCAATACTGTAGGTGAACTGATTGAAAAATGGCATGCTAAAAAATTTCTTCTATCTTTTTTGTGTGCATTTTAGAGCATGAATTATGTTGAACATATTCACTTAATTGTACTGTCTTGTTTTAATTATGCTACTCAGTATCCACAGATAAACTATTTCTCATGAGCTTGCAACAATATACTCTGGGCTATTTGTTTGATATTGTCAATCTATTTACCATGTAAAAATTTTAAACTTTCTCAATATTTTATTGGTTTCTGGTTTTGAGAAGCTTATTAGCTATGAAAGACAGATCAAATGTCTGTTTTCTACAGAAGTAATTTCTAAGTGATCCTTTTAAAGTAATTTTATAATGGCACAAAGTAAAATATTCTTATATAATGTATAGCATTTGTACAAAATAATAAACACTAAACTTAATTTCTATTTGTTTAAAGGATCAGGACACTATTGAACATTGTAATACTGAGATGTTAGTTTGGACAACCATTTAATCTCCATGGATGTCTCTTTCCCCTAAAGCATTTTGCACAGCAATGAAGTTTCAAAGTAAAAGATGGTATTTGATTTGATGTTCTGGTACCAAATGCCTCTTTTTTTTCTTTTAATTGGAATATATTTTATGCTGAATTTATTCCCAAGGCATAAGTTTTTGCTTCTTTAGTTTCTTCTGGGATGTCTTTTTCTTCTGTGCCACCTCCTCTTCTGGTTTAGGAACAATTTGTTCCTGTTCAGTGAGGATCATTTCAGTGTGGCACGGGGAGCTCATGTGTGGGTTAGTCTGACCACGGGCTCTGTAGGGACGGTGGCGCATCCTGGGGGCTTTGTTCACCTGGGAGTGTTCAATGAGCAGAGAATCTACATCCAAACCCTTCAGCTCAGCATTACTCTCTGCACTTTCAAGGCACTTTATATGGGCCACCGACCCTGTGTCCAACCCCATTGCTTGGCCTGGGCACACCTACCAACTCTACCATTGTACCTATGGGGTGGTACACATTGCTTCCTCAATGTGACATCTTTCAGGTATTTAGTGGCTTTTCAAATATGTGTACCCTTGGTGGCCTGGGCAGTTTCTCTGGTATTCTTAAAGTGAACATGAAGATTTGAATCTCTTGATTTGCATGATTTTGTGGGGTTTTCTGGGTCAAGTGAGTAACAAACCATTTTTGCAGATCATCTAAGGCCACTTACAGGAAGAGCCCAAATGCCTCTTAAAATCCAAGGATTAGAAACTTAGTTGAACTATTTCCTAATTATTTCTATCAACCATTTCTTCATCAAAAGTTATTTTACTGAAAGCTTAAGGTTTTCCTATTCTTCATAGCCAAACATTATCTCCTTTATAGAGTTTATTCTTTCTGACCTTAAAGCCTGCAATGACACTTCAATCCATATCTTTACAATTCAGTATTAAAATTACATCACTTTAAATATTGTTTTTATGGTAATTATATTACAGAAAAAATCAGTTGACAACATTACTGGCTTGCAGTTTGGTAAAAACACAGATTCAGTACTGATAACATTTATGAATTTTATTATTTATGAAGCTAATATGGATGTAAGAAACTTTTGAGTTTGCTGTTATTTCATGATTTTTATTAGCACCATTTCATCCTGTCCTTCATGCTGTTTCATTACCTTGGTAACATTGTAGTATGTCCATTAAATTATTCTATTATTATTTAGGAAAAACTATTTCTTAAATGCTGTATTATTCATTGCCTTTATTCAAAAGTGAAGGAGGTGATTTATAATTGCCTCGCTTTTGTAGATTTCAAATATTCTGATCAATATCTGTGAGGCAAAACTCAGTCTTCCAAATTATGTACTTAACAATAATTTCATTAAGTTGTTCATTTAAGTTGATAATTAGATGATCTTATTGTTCGTATAATTAATTATACTTATTGTATACATTATCATCATAAACTAATGTCCATTAAGTATTATTTTAAATGTTATTTTAAGCCGGCGCCGCGGCTCACTAGGCTAATTCTCTGCCTTGTGGCGCTGGCACACCAGCTTCTAGTCCCGGTCAGGGCGCCGGATTCTGTCCTGGTTGCCCCTCTTCCAGGCCAGCTCTCTGCTGTGGCCAGGGAGTGCAGTGGAGGATGGCCCAAGTGCTTGGGCCCTGCACCCCATGGGAGACCAGGAGAAGCACCTGGCTCCTGCCATTGGATCAGCGTGGTGTGCCGGCCGCGGTGCACCGGCTGCGGCGGCCATTGGAGGGTGAACCAATGGCAAAGGAAGACCTTTCTCTGTCTCTCTCTCACTGTCCACTCTGCCTGTCAAAAAAAAAATGTTATTTTAAAGTAAGCATAAAAATTCACACTCAGAAACAAACTTAATTTTGTCTAGGAAGGCTTTTTAATATTGAAAAGATATGTAAAGTACTTTAAAAGATATTTTGTAAAACTGAATGATTAATAATTCATAATATATTTTAATTATTCAATAGTAATAATTGATAAATATATTTATTTCACTGTAACTAAGATAATTGTGTTCATTTCTCTTCTACAATATAGAGCTAATGATTTTAGTTATAAATGTCATTATTTACATATATGTTCTAGGGCCTTAATAATTATTTGTTAAGTTTAAATGAATATTGAGTTAAATCAACATTTTTTTTGCTGTTACTGTGTGCTTTTCAGTTGTATACAATTGTCTTGTTAAATCACCATACATCTGTCCCCACTCTGCCTATAACACCGTAAACAATTAGTATCATTATATAATGATATTTAAGATCATGTTTTGAAGCATTACAGTCTACATTGCTTTTACCTTTTGCACTGTGAAACTTGGCATATTTTCCAATGATTAAATAAGCCTTGCTTATGAACCTACATCAGTGTCGCTTGTTTATATTGTGAACTATTAGTGTATTACTGGCATGCTACTTTAAAGAAAAATATAAAATCACATGTGCCCCCAAACAAAACCACAATGGATCAACAGCTTTTGTCCAGTTATTACATGAACATGAATTTTCAGTATCCACTCACAAAAAAAAATGCTTTGTTCACATCAGAGGTTTTCCTAGCTTTTTTGGAGTATAATGTGATAAAGTGAGACAAGTCGATACATTGGCATTTTTCTTAGCTATTTAATATTTCAATAGTACTTGAGTCAAGCCAGTGTTCCCTGAAATATCAGCCGTTGTTTGTGAGGGAACCTTAAGCCAAGGGGGACCTAATGTGAGACCCAGCACCAATCAACAGAGCTACACCTTGGGTGCCAGGATCTTGAGCTCACAGACCCAGAAGTGTGACTTCAGAATCCTTAGAACAGAAACAACCTTCCAAAATTATTTAATTTCAAAGTTGTTCTGAAGGAGTTTAACAAAAGACTTCTGGCGTCGAGGGAGTGGGAGCATTGATATTTTCCTGGGAAGCCACCAGAATTTCATTCAGTTGAAGCAACCTGAGTCCAGGTGGAAACCCAAATGAAACTCCTTCAGAATGGAGTTACCAGTGTGAAGGCAGAGCACTTGGCGTGATGTCATGGAGTCAGCGGCATCTCAGAGGGCTGCTTTGGCCCTGCTAGGTTGCCTTAGAGTACAAGGAGGCCCAGAGCAAATGTCTTACTCAGGAGGTAACTAATAAGCCCAATTATAGAAGAAGGCACCAATAGTCATGAGGGGAGGTGATTGGATTGAAATCCTGTATTTTAACCCATAAGGAATCCTAATCCATATCATTTGTGCTCTGATAAAAGGGTAAAATGAAATGCAATATAAACTAAAA
The DNA here is from genome assembly GCF_051225735.1 of Oryctolagus cuniculus. Lineage (NCBI taxonomy): Eukaryota > Metazoa > Chordata > Mammalia > Lagomorpha > Leporidae > Oryctolagus > Oryctolagus cuniculus. The sequence continues at coordinate 157,833,235 of NC_142869.1, forward strand.
ATATTGAGAGAAAGTGGAACAATCCTCAGTGTGATAATAACACATACCCCAATCCAAGCCTGACAATTAAATTTTAAAAATTGCCTTTGCCCATTAAAAATACAAACATAAAAAAGTAGCAAAACCAGTTAAAAAATACAAACATAGATGAAGGTAGATTATGTGTTTTTAAAAGGTAGAATTACAGAGAAAGGGAGAGAAAAAGCTCTTCCATCCACTGATTCACTCCACAAATGACCACAATGACCAGAGCTGGTCAGACTGAAGCCTAGAGTCAGGAGCTTCTTCCAGGTCACCCATGTGGGTGCAAGGGCTCAAGCACTTGGGTCATTTTTCCTCTGCTTCCCCAGGAGCATTAGCAGGGAGCTCGATCAGAACTGTAGCAGCTGGGACTCAAATTGGCACCCGTATAGGATGCCAGCACTGCAGGCAGCAGCACAACCTGCTACACCATAGAGCTGGGCCCAGACCATGTCTTTAAATTTTAAAACATCTTCTTAAGCATGTTAAAAAGAATAGAATATCCTTGAGATTTTTTTGCAGTCTTTTCACAGAAAAATCTACAGTATGTAGGTTCATCACAAAGTTCATAGAAACTGGAATTAAAAGATAAATTTACCCTGGTGCAAAAAAATTTGAAATCCATGCATATTGTATATGTATCACTAACAAGTCTTTGTTTATGATTTGTTCATATTAACGTTGAAGTATTTTAAAGGTACATGAAAAGCCTACAGTGCTAGTTCCATTTTAAATATGTTCAATAAACCTGGATATTGTCTTAGTACTGAATTTGAAGGTTTTCATATGTATGGAATTCTTTAGCTATAGCCATTAGAAAGCCACGTCAAAGATTATTTTAATTGCTTCTCAGTTTTAAATCCATGTGTACTGAATTCTTGGAGGCCACAGAGCTGCAAGTGATTGAGACAACTGAAATTATTTTAATTTGGAAATATTAAGAATAAGGAGCCTGAAAATCAGAGAATGGAAAAAGAATTTCACAGGGCCAAAAGTAGAATGAAACCACTAATGAGCCAAATAAAGGTTCCAAATCTTGCTTAGTTTTAACAATGAAAATTGAGAATTAAAATTTATGATTGTAATTTGTTACTAGTGGTTATTTTTATTTTGACAGCACACTACTTTGTTCAGGTAAGTAATTTTGAAACAGCCAAGTTGTCAAGAATATTAACTTCATCTCAGTCTTCTCAGGAGCCAGACATATGTGCAGACTTTACTTAAATTCTCTTCTAGATAGAACTCATGCTGAGCTTTGTCTTTTTTTTTAACATTTATTAGCACCTAGAAATTTTCAAGAAAAATAAACTCAAGAAAGTCAGTCTTGGAAAATAGGTCTGAGCACAATAAACATTTGATGTTCCTTCAGTTATGTTTTGATATTTCTATGGAATGTGCATTTTCTTTGAGGACATTAAAACATCTACAGCACTAGGATAGTAAAGAGCATATACTTTGGAGGTGGAATGAACTTCTAGAAAAGTGTAGGAGTAAGAAGAACATGGTTGTATTGATGCCTGAGCCCTCACCACATCTCTCTGTCTTCCTCATGAACTACACAGGTCTGATGAAGACTTAGGGAAAACCCTTCTATGATCCAACAGAAATGTCAATGTGGCTGGATTCTTACCTGGAGAGAATAAACCAGCTCCTAGTCTTTCCTAACATATCCTGATAGGTCTTGTTTTAGCATTGAGATGTCTCTGTGTTAAAAATATGTCCATTATGGTTGATTGGGAAAAAATGGACTTGGATGATCCTGGCTACCTCAGGCTTTGCATAGTCAGCACTAGCTGAGCTTCCCAAAGAGGAAAACACAGAGGAATCATTCCCTTTTGTCCTTCCTAATGTGAGCTCTGGTGAGGACCTGATGGAAAACATTTTAGCTGGTGCATATCAAATAAGTGAGCCCAAATCAGAGGATTACTTTAGATCAGAAGCGGAATTCCAGAATGTGCACACCGGATAAGAAAATCAATCCTGCCAGTGCTCCAGAAAGTTCCTGGAATTTCCCCAGCTACACATTTATCAGCCCTGTAAGGGTAAAAAGATTTCTGCACGGGTGAAAAATTATTTGAGTTTCTTTATATTCAGTTAAGTCAGTTACACTGTCCTGTCTGTTAGCGTCAGTGAGACCTGGGGTAGGAGTGAGGTAAAGCATCGGAGCAGAAGCTAGAGATCAATCTTGTGATGCAGCACAAATAAGTTGATGTGGTAGGTGTGAAGTAAGCAGTGCTCAGTAATACTGAAAACTGCTATCAGAAATTTGCAATTTTTATTCTAGAAGATTCAGTATTTTTTAATGCTAACAACTATGTTGCTGTTCTTTTTTCCTCTTTTCATCCAAAAGTAAACCCACAATGCTTTAACTAACTAGTTGAATGAAAATTTTAATTATTCTGTTTTTAATTTTGTAGAACTTGATCTTTTTCCTGAATTAATTGGAACTGAAGAGATAATCAAGGTATAATGATCATTTTATATATTTAAAGGTTTTAAAATTGAAAAGTCCATTTTGAGTTGTTGCTTACATTATAGATATTATTGCACTAATAAGTGTTAGTGTTGCATTCTTCATTGTGGGGCTGCCTGCTAAGCTGTATTATCATGTGCTAGATAATTAATTTATGATGAAATTGGAAGACACTGGTGAATGTAAAGAAAAGCATGTTAAATGTTTGGTGATAATGAAAAAAAAGAACTTTCAAAATAATTGTAGCTCTGAGCTATAGCTATTAAGTTGGATTTTTTGTTTTTCTTCTCAATGAACACTTTTAACACAGCCTTCACTGCAAGCTTACAACGATTATTTTAAGATTTCCATTGTTGATTTCCAGTCAATTTCTCCATTGGACTAAAACATTGCACTAAGTGTTGTATTTTTCCAGGAGAACTAGCTATAAAGGTGACTTTGTGTACCTTCGTTCTGGTCATGATACTTAAGAATAGGTGGACACCAAATGCTGTGCGTGCTGTGAGCTTTCTGGTTTCATCAGTTTCATGTATTGCAAACACAGAAGATGTTCCTGTTGGAAAAGTGACTGTAACAAACTGGCTTTTTATAGTCAAAGAAAGGTTACTGAGCAGGAGGAAAGAAAATAATTCAGTGTATCAATCCAAGTCCCAACAGGAGGCAGATGCCACACTCAAGTGGAATCATTGAGGTTAATTTCATAAAAAGAAGTATTCACAGGTGTGTGGGAAACCAGCAAGAGATGATGTTGGCTGGAGATATTGGGGACTTATTGTTACACCCACGCCTGAAAGGCAAAGAGAAGGTGTAAAGAGGCTAGTCCAGCAGTTGCTGTGGCCCTGATAGTGGGACAGAGCCATCCTGTGGTGACCAGCCAGGTGAGGAACCTGCTGGGGAGTACCCTGGTCCATCTTTGGGCACAGCGTAGTGGAGACATAGGATGGAGGGTGTGGGAAGGCCTAGAAAGCACATACAATGTCCTGAGGGAGAGGACGCCTAACAGAGCTGAGAAGACTCACAATTCAGCATTACTTCATGGAGGTGGAAGGCTATTACCTAGAAGAGTAAGAGAAGTCTTATTGCATTTGGTGTTTTTGAGGGAAGTGGCAGCAGCCAACATCCTTTGAAATAGCAGGGGGGCAGGTACACTGGCACTGCTGAGGAAAAAAGAATCAGCTCCTACTGCATAGACGGGGATTTAAAATGACGGGCATAGGAGCAGTGGCTGGTAAACTTACACTGGGAAATTGAGACTCTTTCATGCTGTTGAAATTAACTGCGAAATAAAGCATCAAATCAGTGGCAGTCCATGTCTTCATGTTTCGTTCTGGAGCGTGATTCTGAGACGGGATGGAAACACTACTGTTCCCTTGCATGGCTTCATGCAGGAATGAATGGCAGAGGCTGGCAAATGTGTGAAGTGCACCTGATGGTTATCAAACTTTGGATATGGAAGTGAATTGTTTGGAAGATATTGCTTAGGCTCTATCTAAATATCAATATGCAACTTTGAAAAATACAGTACCTCCAACATGATCAAGGATTTACACTACACCTTTTAAAATGGGAGTCATGAAGGATAGCAGCTGTGACATGGATCAAAACCATGGAACGAGAAAGAGTCATAGAGCCGGCGCCGTGGCTCACTAGGCTAATCCTCCACCTTGCGGCACCGGCACACCGGGTTCTAGTCCCGGTCGGGGCGCCGGATTCTGTCCCGGTTGCCCCTGTTCCAGGCCAGCTCTCTGCTGTGGCCCGGGAGTGCAGTGGAGGATGGCCCAGGTGCTTGGGCCCTGCACCCTATGGGAGACCAGGAGAAGCACCTGGCTCCTGGCTCCTGCCATCAGATCAGCGCGGCGCACCGGTGGCGGCCATTGGAGGGTGAACCAACGGCAAAGGAAGACCTTTCTCTCTGTCTCTCTCTCACTGTCCACTTTGCCTGTCAAAAAAAAAAAAAAAAAAAGAAGAAAAAAAAAGCAAGCAAGCAAGCAAGAAAGAGCCATAATAACTTCATAGAAAATATGGGGAAGACTGTCTGTCAAAATGTCTGCAGTCAGCTCTGCATCAAGTAATCACTGAGTATGAGTGATGTTGACACGAGGCATTGTGACTTCAAAGAAGCCACCAAGACCTGGTAGGGTAGGAGTGATGAATAGTCCATCACTTCCCTCAGATTCAGAGGTTTCTGAACCTTGAGAAGTTTAAAATCTGCTAGAAAAGAAAGCAGTAAAGATACATGTGTGATATGTATACATTTTTCACAAAAAATATCTAACTGAAGAAGAGTTGAGTAGCAGTATGTTGTAATAAAAATGTTAGTGCCACAGGTTAAACCACCACTTGTAATGCCAGCGTGTCATACCAGAGTTCCAGTTTCAGTTCCAGCTGATTTGCTTCCAATTCAGCTCACTGCTAATGTCCCTGGGGAAGCAGTGGGAAATGGCCCAAATGTTTGGCCCCTGACACTCACATAGGAGACCAGGTTAGAGTTGCTGTCTGCTGGCAATGGGCCAGATAGAGCCATTGCTGGAGTGAACCAGCAGATGAAAGGTCTTTCCCTCTCTCTGCTCTTCCAAATAAAGAAATAAATATTCAAAAAATAATTCAAATAAAAATTGGGAATCTACATAGCTTATGGCAGGATAGGTCAAAGTGTACGTGGGAATTTGAAGAGGAAGAAGAGTGATATTATTGTGGGAGTTTATCAAAATTACTGGGTCACATAGAGAAGACTTGTGTTTTGATAACTGTATCTGTGAAAGGCAGAAGAGAGACAGATTGATAGTTGTAAGTTGAATTATAGGTTTTCCATGATGTTCTGAGTTCCTGTAAATTCATAAGAATGGTCTGTTTCAGAATTTGAGAAATCATGAAATAGAGGGAATCCTCAATTGTATTCTAGTCCTAGGGAATAAATTCAAAACACAGATACCAGAGTCAGACTTAAAAAGGTACAGGCAAGGGTGACTTCAGTGGTTCACTTTTTTAAATTAATTTTTAAATTCACAGATAATTGTACGTATTTTGAATGCAGTGTGATATGTTAGCACATGTGTGAAGAGGTGTGTTTTGTCTCATGGCTTGTTTTCTCTGTAAGCAGGAAGACCACCTGCTAAGAATCAAGGGCAAGGATAGGAAAGCAAAGACTTGAGTGGTTCTTAGGTAGGGGGAAAGACTCTGGAGTGATTACAGAAAACTAGCCAAATACTGAGATTTGCACAGGTGAGGAAGAATTTATAAATTCTGCATTACAAAGCTTAACCTGAATCCTTAGTGAACCTCTGGGTCAGATTATAAAACAATGTCCATAAGAACTTTTACTAAAAGGAGAACTATCTCAAACCAATAAATACTAAGAGCAAAGTCAAGGAAAATTATTCTTATTTCCCTTTGCATTAAGGACTTAGGTTTGTAGATTATGGAAATATTTTATCCAGCAAAATACAAAGGATGTTCAAAAATTCATGGAAATGCACACTATGAAAATGCATATTCCCTAAAATGGATTTAAAAAAAAAACACTTATCTTTTAACTCCATTCCCCGTGTAATTTTTGAAAGAACTTATAGTTGGTGAAATCTCTGAAGCTGTCCTTGTGAGCGTGTATCAAGCAGAATGCACAATTTCATGAATAAATACTATTAATCACCAAAGCTATGAGAGTAGCCATTTTCAGCATTAAAAACAATTCAGATAAAGCCAATTCACTTCTCAGAATTGTCACATAAGCCTCAGAAAATACTGTACAAACAACCAAACAATTAAACTCTAAGTAACGATGCAGGGGCAGGCACTTGACCTAGTGGTTAAGACACTAATTAGGATACCTGCACCCCGCATCAGGGTGCCTGAGTTCAGCTCCAGGCTCCATGTGCTGATTTGATTCTGGGAAGCAGTGATAATGGCTCAAGTGGTCGGATTCCTGCCACCCGTGTTTGAGACCTGAACTGAGTTCCCAGCCCTTGGCTTCTACACACACACCTGCCATTATAGGAATTTGGGACATTTCTCCCTCCCTCTCCTCTCTCTGTTTCTGCTGCTCAAGTAAATGCATAACATTTTTGAAATAAATAATTATGCAGACGTTAAGTTTGGAAGCTTGTACTCCACACAATGCAGTTTTCCCTCTGTGTGAGAAACATGCCCATGAGAACCCATAGTTTAAGATTCATATTCTTACTACTACTGTTGATCAAGTTTTCATTGATTCATTTGTACCCACACTCATTTTTCTTTTTCTAAATACATATAATATCTTTATATTTAAAATTCAGAGAGACAAAGACAAAAATTTTTCATCCTCTAGTTCACTCCTCAGATGCCCACAACAATCAGTCCTGGGCCAGGCCAAACCAGGAGCCTGGAACTTAATCCAGGTCTCCTTACTGAGTGGCTGAGACCCAAGTACTTGATACATCCACTTCTGCCTCCCAGTGTGTGCATTAGCAGGAAGCTGTAATCAGAAGGAGATCCAGGACCCAAATACTTCAATAAGGGATGCAGACATCACAAACAATGTCTTAACTGCTGTGCCAACTACTCATTTCATTTTTTTTCCTTTTAAGGGATTTAACCTTAAAAGATCTGATAGATAACCCAGTAGATAATTATTTAAATAAATCGTTGAGTACAAAAATACTGGGAGAAACATGTCTCATATAGACTTAAAAATGGTATCTTATCATGTTTTGACTTGACAGTTTTTTTAAAATTTATTTATTTGTATTTGTTTGAAAGGTAGAGACACTGAAAGACAGAGACTGGCAGATAGAGTTCTCCCGTCCTCTAGTTCATTTTTCTAGAACTAGTCCTGGGCCAGGCCAAAATTCAGGAGCTGAGAACTCACTTTGGGTCTCAGTTTGGGAGGCAAGGACGTGAATACTTCAACTAGGATGTGCTGGCCCTAGGGTGTGCATTCGTAGGAAGCTGGAACTGGGAGCTGAGCCCGGCCTTAAACCCAGGTTCTCCGATGTGGGATGTAGTAGCCCAAATGGAGTCTTCATCACTAAGCCTCAGCAGTTTCATTTTCTGAACACACACACAGTGTAGGCTTTGTTTCTTTTTTTTTGGGTTTTTGTTTTGTTTTTTTTTTTTTTTTTGTTCGATTTTTTAGTTCTAGCCAGGATATTCTGGCTGTTACGTTGACTAAGTGTGTGAAAGACTAGGCCTCTTAAGTAGTGACTCTAAGGGAAACACAAAATGAAATGACTAGTGCTAGAATCATATTTTGACAAGTTGTCTTTAAAATATCTACCTAGGGCACTGGCATTGTGGCATAGCAGATTAAGTCACTGTATGCAACACCAGCATCTGCATCCGATCTGGGTGCTGGTTGGAATCCCAGCTGCTCCATTTAAATCATTGTGAATGTACTTTGAAAGCAGTGGAAGATGCCCCAAGTGCTTGGGCCCCTATACCCACCTGGGAGACCTGGATGAAGCTCCTGGCTGCTGGATTTGTCCTGGCCAGGCTGGGTCATTGGCAGCCAATGGAGTAGTGAACCAGCTGATGGAACATTCTCTCTCTCTCTCTTCTCTGTCTTTCAAATAAATAAAATAAATCTTATAATCTGCTGAGGTCTTAGTAGAAAATATTTTAAAAAATAATAAAATCATACTAAACACCTATTTCAGTCCTTAATCTTCCTGTTAGGAAGACTTTAAAACTATGATTTATTTTAAAAATTTACAATTAAGTATTATGAATGACCAACTACTTTGGCCTTTGAAAATGTTTTATTATCATTTTATATTACAAAAAGCTAACTGCCATTTAGCTTGTTGCCTGATGAACTGAACAAAGAACAAAAAAAAAAAGACACATTCAGTAAATAAATACAACGGCAGTGTCTTCTTTAAGAGATGTGATGTCAGGGCTGGCCTGTGGTATAGGGACCAAAGCCGCTGCCTGCAATGCTAGCATCCCAATGGGCACCGTTTCAAGTCCCTGCTGCTCCATTTCTTAGCCAGCTCCCTGCTGATGCATCTGGGCAAGCAGTGGAAGATGGCCCAAAAGTGCTTGGCCCCTGCACCCATGTGAAATATCAGGAAGAAGCTCCTAGCTCCTGACTTTGATCCAGCTCAGCCCTGGCCATTTGGGGCTATTTGGGGCGTGAACCAGCAGATGGAAGATCTCTCTTTCTCTCTCACTCTGTCTCTTCTTCTCTCTCTCTGTAACTCTGCCTTTCAAATAAATAACTAAATTAGAGGTGTGATTTCTATTAACTGAATTGCTTCCTTCCACAAAGCTCAAATAAAGACAGCCATAAATAAGTTCTGTCTTGAAGATGGGAGAATAAAGACTGTAAGATAGAAGCATGGGTTCCCTACCATGATGTTTCATGAGAACAAAAGGTTCCAAGATTACACGAGTGAAGATTAGCATGATAATGCATTATAAAGTATTATTAAGATCCCACTTTTATTTCCTTAAGTCCCATTAAATCTTGTTTGTTTTTCAAAGGAGGAGGAAAGCAGAAAAGAAGACATTGTTGTGAATCCGGGTAGAGACAGTGCCACAAACCAAATAAGGAAAAAGGAACCCCACATTTCTACCACAACCCACTACAATCGCATAGGGACTACATCCAATGAGGCCAAGACTAACCGATCCCCAACAAGAGGAAGTGAATTCTCTGGAAAGGGTGATATTCCCAACACATCTTCAGCTTCAACCTCCCAGGCAGTCGCTGACTTAGCCACAGAAAAAGCTACTTCCTTGACTTCTGAGCCTGTGACTGAGCTACCCCCTCACACTGTGGAAGGCCCTTCAGCTTCTCTAAATGATGACTCCAAAGCTGATGTCAGGTATCCGCAAATGAACTTGTCTGGAACAGCAGAATCTTTACAGACGGTGTCTATAACAGATTATCCAGAGGTGTCAACTGACATTGGCGAGGAAGAAAGCTTACTGACCAGTTTCAAGCTCGACTCTGGATCTGATGATTCTTCAGGCTCCAGTCCTGCAACTTCTGCTATGCCATTTGTCTCTGAGAACATATCCCATGTGTATATATTTTCTTCAGAAAACCCAGAGGCCATCACATATGACATCCTCATACCAGAGTCTACAAGCAAGACTTCAGAAGATTCCGTTTCCTCAGGCTCAGAAGAGTCACTGAAGGATCCTTCTGGTGACAGAAATGGGTGGCTCCCTAGCTCTACGTATGTGCCAGCACAGCCTGATGGTGGATCCGGTAGAGAGAGCTTTCTCCAGACTAATTATACTGAGATACCTATTGATGAACCTGCGCAGACAACCGAGTCCCCTTCTCCAGGACCTCAGGGTCCTTCGGTCACAGATGTGGAAATGCCAGCTTATTCTACCTTTGCCTACTTTGCAACTGAGGCCACACCTCATGCTTTTACTCCATCCTCTGGACAACATGATTCAGTCCCCACTGTCCACGTGGTACACTCGCAGACAACCCAACCAGTATACAATGGTGAGACACCTCTTCAACCTTCCCACAGTAGTGAAGTCTTTCCTCTAGTCACCCCTTTGTTGCTTGACAATCAGATCCTCAATACTACCCCTGCTGCTTCAAGTAGTGATTCGGCCTTGCATGCTACGCCTGTATTTCCCAGTGTTGATGTGTCATTTGAACCCATCCTGTCTTCCTATGATGGTGCACCTTTGCTTCCATTCTCTGCTTCCTTCAGTAGTGAATTGTTCCGCCATCTGCATACAGTTTCTCAAATCCTTCCACAAGGTACTTCAGCTACTGACAGTGATCAGGTGCCCCTGCATGCTTCTCTGCCGGTGGCTGGGGGTGATGTGCTGTTAGAACCCAGCCTTGCTCAATACTCTGATGTGGTGTCACATCAGACCACTGCTCACGCTGCTTCAGAGACCTTGGAATCTGGTAGTGAATCTGTTGTCCTTTATAAAACGCATTTGTTTTCTCAAGTTGAACCATCCAGCAGTGATGTCATGATGCATGCACGTTCTTCAGGGCCTGAACCTTCTTATGCCTTATCTAATCATGAGGGCTCTCAACACTTCTTCGCTGTTTCGTACAGTTCTGCAATACCTGTGCATGATTCTGTTGATGTATCTGATCAGGGTTCTTTATTTAGCAGCCCTAGCCGTGTGTCAATACCTAAGTCTTCATTAATAACCCCCACTGCATCATTACTGCAGCCTACTCATGCCCTCTCTGGTGATGGGGAGTGGTCTGGAGCCTCCTCTGATAGTGAATTTCTTGTGCTTGATACAGATGGGCTGACAGCCCCTAACATTTCTTCACCTGTTTCTGTAGCTGAATTTACATATACAACATCTGTGTTTGGTGATGGTAATAAGCCGCTTTCTAAAGGTGAAATAATATATGGAAATGAGACTGAACTGCAGATTTCTTCTTTCAGTGAGATGGTTTACCATTCTAAAAGAACAGCTGTGCCCGAAACCTCTGTTTCCATGTCTAGCACAAAGGGCATGCTTCCAGGGTCCCCTGCTTATACCACTCCTAAAGCTTTTGAGCGTGAGGTTAGTCAAGTTCAACCTACACATACTACATCTCCAGCGTTTGGTGACCCTTCACTTAAACTTGTGCTTAGTGCAAACTCAGAGCCGGCATCCTCTGACCCTGCTTCTAGTGAGATGTTACTTCCTTCAACTCAGCTCCTGTTTTATGAGACCTCAGCTTCTTTTAATCCTGAAGTATTGCTGCAACCTTCCTTTCAGGCTTCTGATGTTGACAACATGCTTAAAACCGCCACTCCAACTGTGCCTACTGATTCAGTAAAGGTTGAAACCCCCAAGGTTGATAACATTGGTTCTGCAATGTTGCATCTCATGGCATCAGATTCTGCTGCAAGCGAAAACATGCTACACGCTACATCCGTGCCAGTTTTTGATGTGTCACCTACTTCTAATATGTACTCTGCTTCCCTTCAAGGCATAACTTATGCAAGTGAGAAATACTTTGAGCCAGTTTTACTTAAAAGCAAAAGTTCCCAGCAAATAATAACCTCTTCCTACAGTATTGATGAGTTATTCCAGACTACCAACTTGGAGAGTAACCAGGCCTTTCCCCCACAAGGAAGTCATGCATTTGCTACTCCTATCTTATCAGTTGATGAACCTCCAAATTCACTTATAACTAAGCTCGTGTATTCTGATGAACTGTCCACCTCCACCACAAGCTCCATTACTGATGGAGTATTTACTGGTATTCCAACAGTTGCTTCTGGTACACTTGCTCCTACTGATCCTTCTGTTTCTTTAGGAAATGAGCATGTTTCCATTACAGCTGTTTCTCCCAATCAAGATGGTTCTGTAGGCACAACCAAGTTGCTGTTTCCTTCTAATGCAAGTTTTGGGCTGAGTTCCAGTGCTAGAACTGTTGCTGATTTGGTGGGTGGTGGTGAGGATGGTGACACTGATGATGATTATGGTGATGATGATGATGATTATGATGACAGAGAGAGTGATGGCTTATCCATAAGTAAGTGTATGTCATGCTCAGCCTATAGAGAATCACAGGAAAAGGTAATGAATGAATCAGACACCCAAGAAAATAGTCCTGAGGATCAGAATAACCTGCTCTCATATTCACAACCTGCAACTTCTGACGAAGGAAATAAAGTCACAGGGGTAACCTCAGACAGTCAAACTGGGATGGACAGAAGGCCTGATAAGTCGCCACCAGCAAGTGTGCTACCTGCAAAGCACAATGGCAAAGAGGACTCTGACACTCAGACTGGTAGAGCCCCGCTTCCTCTTTCTCCAGAGTCTAAAGCATGGTCAGTTCTGACAAGTGATGAAGAGAGTGGATCAGGGCAAGGAACCTCAGATAGCTTTAGTGATAATGAGACTTCCACAGATTTCAGTTTTCCAGATGCTAATGAAAGAGATATTGATGGGGTCATGGAAGCAGGTGACTCAGAACTAACTCCCAAATCTCCACGGCCCTCAACACCGTCTGTTACTAACGGGCACTCAGAAGTATTCAACATTTCAGAGGCAGGTTAGTTACAGTTCAAAAGGATAGACCGAGGCTTGGTGCTTTTCTCACCCTAAAAGTGAAATGGAAAAATCATGGAAAGATAGAAATTTGGTTAAACAGCTCATTATGTTTTTTTAAGCAAAATACTCAACAAATCAATTTACAGTTTTAAAATGTGATTACATTATTTCAAATGGATATTCAGTATGTTTTGGTCTTTAATTCTGTCCAAAATAGGTTTGAAGTTTTTATTTATTGTCAAAATTTCATATTCTACAGGATACCTGTTACATGTGGAAACAACTGTGGGTGCATGGTACATTTTTAGTATACTGCTTTTTGAGTAAGAATGGAATACACCATTTGTACATGATTTCAGCTTCCTTAGTTATGTTCTAAAATAAGTTGTAAACTAATTCACTGAATTATTAAATAATTCATACAATTTGATAGTAATATGAGATAAACATCTCTCTCTCTCTCTCTGAAATACCCCAAGAAAAGGAATTAGGCAATTCACACATCCCTCTCAACTTGGGGAGCTTAAAAAAAGAATTCTATGCTACATGTTTGAGAGGTAATGGTAACGTTTCAAAACAGCTTTTGGATTTTTTGCCTTCATTACCTCTATATTGCCTAAAGAGGGCAGTGTGAACCAATAAAATATAATTTACTTTGATCTTGCTGTTATACACTTTTCTAAGTTAAATAAGGGGTATTAATATGCATAATATGTGTAGGTATTGTATGACAAGATGCAAAACACTGAAACATTTTCTGTAGAAATGTATTTCATTTGTGAATATGTTTTATGCAAATTAGTTTATTGGCCAGATGTTCCTTAGAGTAGATTATTTGCAGCTTATATAATACAGAGCTTGCTTTAAATGCTAACGGGAAGAAAAGGAAAACCCAATTTCATTACGCATAAGAAATACTAGATAATTTCATTGAATTGATCGTAAGAATTTTATAATTGTTTTTTATTAAATTCTAAGGTGTTTTAAGTTATAATGAAAATACTTAAATATTAACAGTAAAGTATAATAGATAGACTAAAGTAACATGTTGCACTCTTACTACATAAAAGTAAATATTTATAATTGAAAACATAGACATCAACCTCATTATATTTTCCTCTTTGTTATTTTTATCTCTTGAATTAGTTGTATATTTTCCTTTCAGTGTACTAGCATTAAAAGTACATGTTGGTAGAAAAGTTTTTTCTGTATTTTGACTTGGTACCTATTTAATATTACATCTTAGTTTAAGCACTTAAAATCTGGTATGTGAGAATGAATAATGAATCTGTAGGTCACTGTAATATGAATTGCTACCTACCCTCAATTATAGTAGTTTTTATTTTTGTTAGGAAATATCAGGAATGGTTCCATGTTTCTGTCTTACTAGGTAGTAACATTAAAATATTCTTGCTAAATGATACTTTCATAGAAAGACTCTGTAGCAAAATGTTAAACCTAGAATTACTGGCTGAAACTTAGCAGGTTTTTCTGCAATGCACTAATTAGATATACTTAATTATTATGGATATATTCTCCCATTAATAAGGGAAAAATAATACAAACATGAAATCCAACATGATTAACAAAGTGAGATCCAACAATTAGGGGAAAAGTCTTGCTTGTTTTTAAGCAATATCTGCAAAAAAAAGTACCTTTTCTTATCCAATAATTGAATATGTCCCTTTATCAAATGCATACAGACTATTTCTGAAACTTTTAATCTGATGATGGTGGTGTTTTCCTAGAATATAGAACACTTTCAAAGATGTGGTTCTCAAAATAATACCTAAATGTCAAATGACATCTGCAATTCATATATGAATAAATTGATACCCAAAAATACTAGTACTTGACCCAGGCTGGATATGGAGTAGCAAAACAGCCTGGAAACATGCGCTTTTGGTGTCTGTCTCTTAGAGACTGCTTTCAAGATTCAGGACAAGATACATAATGTTTAAGTTGTAATACTAAATTATACTGCTTTAGTTTAAAGGAATATTCTAAAATATTAGTCTTTGTTCTTTATTTCCTAATTGACTATTAGTAAATTATCATTTAGGCAATTCAAATACACTACAAATACAAATCCAATTACAAAGCAGGTATTTTAGTCTCAACGGAATAAAAGCAATACTATCAGTTGTTCCTCATTATACATTAAAAAGCAACCATTTGTACATCATGTAATGTCTCGTGAAAAATGTCTCGTAAATATCATTTAATGCTTCAGTTAAAGAGTTTAAGATCATATATCCCAAGAAATTTTTAAGAAAAGTCTATATGCAAAAGTTATATATGTGTGGATGTGTATATATGGTTCATGTATATAAATGAGGTATATTTATGACGTATATTACATATTTTATGTGCATATATCTTAAACATATATCACAATAAGTAATCAGATATAGCTCATATATATTGTGGCACATACATACATAAAAACATTGATAGATAGATATAAACACATATACACACCAGTATACATGTTGCTGTGTTTGTGGTCAAGAAAGACCTGTATAATTACATACACTTACTTTATGTATACATTGATCTACTTCACTGGTTCTCAAATTTTAATGCAGATCAAAATCACCTGGAGGATTTGTCAAACCACAGATTGTTGGGCCTGACCACCCATAAAATTTCTGATCAGGAAGATTTGATGTGATTTGGGATAGGCCACAAATGTACATTTATAACAATTTACAGGTGATACTGACGTCATAATTCTGGGGACCCACAAACCAAGAATCATGGAGATAACCAACATTTATAATTAGGAATCAAAGGCTTTGCTAAACAGATTATTTTACTTGTTACCTACAAATTTATTTTTTGTTTATATTACAATAGTAAAATTTGAAAATAACCATGTCTTTGATAAAACAGCAATGCTTTCCTAAATTTCATAAAGAAATTGTCAGGGCATTCAAGTATTTTCACTTTTTTTTACAGTTGTATGATTTTTAGTCATACTTTTTTATTCCAATTTTTCCTAGAAAATGCATCCATTGTTACAAGAAAAACATCTTGGGAAATGTGGGTGCCATTTTTATTCCTACGTTACATTTCTTGTATGGGTGGATCAAATGCTTGTCCCATTCTGTCATCACCTTGATCAAAGATAAAGCTTTCTTTTAAATCTTAAGTTCTCTCCAGTTAGATACATCCTAATGTGATATACATTCAATTATATATCTCAAGTTTCTTATTCTTGAATATTTATCTTTTTATTTAAATAAAGGGAACAATTTCATGTATTTCATACATACAGCTTTAAAAACATAATGATACTTCCCATCCTACCCTCCCTGTCTCCCTTATTCTCACCATCCCTCCTCCTTCTTTTCTTACTTTTATTTTTTTACAATGACATACTTTCAATTTACATTATAATCACAAACTTAACCCTCCACTAAATAAAGAATTCATCAAGTAGTAAGTAGAAAAACGACTGTTCCTCAAGAGTATAGCCAAGGGCTGTAAACAATAATGAAATCTCAAAATGTCAATTTTGCTCATATACATTACCTTTTTTGTATTCCTTGCACTGGTTACCACAAGTCAGGGAAAACATACGATATTTGTCAGTGACTGGCTTATTTCACCAAGCATAATGGTCTCCGTTTGCATCCATTTTGTGATCCATCCCAAATCGATTTCCTCTGTTTCATATCTCTAATATTAAGACACAATATAGAAGTGTCAAATAAAGCAAGTGTATAGGGATCCTGTAGATTTTGATGAGGAACTTAAATTTAGTACTTTCAGCACTTCCACAGGTGGATAAGAGATGTGTTCTTACTTTGTAACAAGGTTAGCGTTTTGTGTTAAAAACAGGTCTTACACACAATCACCTTAGTTTCCCACTGAACCACTGCAAAGTGGAGAGGACGACTACCACTCACTGTGCTGAAATTCTTTGTCACTTGGAAGAATATCTCCAGTTACAGTGACTTTCCAAATGCTAGTGCGATAATGCATGATTATAAAACAGCCATTTGACATATTTTACAATTAAATCAAGGACTGAATTTGTACTTTCTGATTATTTACACTTGCATATATGAAAAGAATATCTATGATCCACTTATGCCTACCATTCATATGCTATTAGGTTTTCATTTTTGTTTAAAAACAGTGGGTAAGATAGGCATTCAAAATAACATTTAAAACCAACATACATTTAAGATTAAAATTCTTTGCTGGATTAAAATGTTATTATACTATAAGAAGGACTATCTTAAGATTTTTTTAGATGCAATTAATTTTTCCTAATTATTTACCTAATTTCAGGGTTAAAAATAATTCCATTACAGTTGATTTTGGAAAATCAAGAGTAATTATGTAAGTAGCATTGTTCTTCCTGGTCATTTTATTTGAAAGTGGTAGCTTTCTTATTTTAATACTTCCATTTCCCTTTTTGAAAGCTTTTCAAGGCAATGCTCTACTTACTTGCACCCTTAACTGAGTGTTGATCTCTACTGGTGTATTGTGGTCCTTCAGCCCTGCCTTACTTTTTAAACTTTGTTTTGCTTAAGTTGACTTATAATCACAGACATTCTTTGCATCACAGAATGGAAATTATAAAGGTAAGTAACAGCAATGAAGGTTGCAGTTAATCGATTGAAACCTGTTGTGACTTTTCCTTCAGTTAAACATCAATTCTCTCCATTTTCTCCGACTACAGAGGCCAGTAATAGTAGCCATGAGTCTCGTATTGGTCTAGCTGAGGGGCTGGAATCTGAGAAGAAGGCAGTTATACCCCTTGTGATCGTGTCAGCCCTGACTTTTATCTGTCTAGTGGCACTTGTGGGTATTCTCATCTACTGGAGGTAAGTTGAGTGTTTGTTTTGGAAAAGCAAATTTATAAAGTTCAGATTTTATCCATATTTCAGTCAAAAGATCCTCAAAGCATATTCAAATTACTTTTACTTGAGAGCTGCCGTTAGATATTCAAACAGCTATGAACAAAGTATAGTTGGGAATCCAAAGATACAATAATAAAAGAGTCGATTGTTCTTCATACTTAAATAACTGAAGATAAAATGAAGGAACTTTGACTTTTTTTATATTTAGTATGATATTTTGACAATTACTCTTTCATATTCATCTAATATTTAAACATTATTATAGCATTTAACTAAAATCTGAGCTTTTCACCAGATAGTAAGATTTCAAATGTTGTTATTTAGGAAACACTTTTTTGATACATTAGAAAATACTGCTTTTTTAGACGAACTGTAGAATTATACAAGATACCTTATCAACCTTGCATACTGATAAAACAAATGCAAACAAAAGTTTAAAATCAAGCAGTTGAATATTATATCACATTAATGTAACCAGGGAATAATGCTAATTGTTATATTAAGATGCATAGGCTTTTAAAATTCCTTGTGGTTTACTTTGAGGATAAAATATAGCTTCACTCTTGCCCATAATCCATTAAAATACTTAAAGGGCAAGGATAATTACACTATCATAAACTTCTCATCCTGTGGCAAGCAAAACACACAGCAAACCAGTAAATTTAATAGGGACACAGTAAAAGTCAGTCTAACTGTGTCTATTGGAAAACAGCGACTTTTGGATGATATGAGGAATCATTTTCTATAATCTAAGGAAAGGCATAGTACTTTATAGTTTCTTTCAAATATAATTTTTACATTTATAATTAATGTCTTTTGTTTAGCAACACCATTCTGCAGGTTCACAACACCACTCTCCAAGTAGTTTCCCTAAATAGATTCTTTTCGTTTATTTACCATATTTATAGACTTTTTCTCATGTACCTCCTGCTGTAGGAACTGCTTTTTGTAACTAAATCTGTCTTTAAGAAATGAATGACAGCCACCACTTTCAAGAAATATATTCTCCTTGGTGAGAATTTTCTGTGAAAATTTATAAACATTTTGCATTATAATGTGTTATAACAGCTGAAATCTAAGAATGGTCAGAGAACTCGGCATCTTGTTAGGTAGAAGGGGCAGGGTAAATGTCAAATAAGACACCAGCTCCAACAGCTTAGGGCTCAGAAGGTAGAGACAAAGGAGAAGGAAAGTATAGGCACAGGAGCTGGATGTGTTGGAGACAATGAGGCCTGAATATGGAGCTAGGTATAGTTGGACTTCAATTGCCTAAGGTAGAATGTTTGCATGGCCAAATCAAACTTCCTTTACAGAAAGATTATACTGCAGAGTACAGAGGACAGATCCTGTTTTCATTGCACTACATGGGTTGGAAGTCGGTTTTGTCCATAATATGATGCAAGCAAAGCTTCTTCAATTTGTACCCTTGTGATTCATGGATATACCAACAGCTCTTTTCACAAAAGATTACATCCCCAGCAGAATGTTTTGAACATAATATTCAATCCATAAACATTTGCCCAACAAGAATTCATACTGCTTTTCTCTCCTCTCCCCTCTAGACTTTTTGCCAAACTTCTTATCACATTGATACCATGCTTGCTCAGATTACTGGTTTCTGTCTAGTCTGATTTTCTCTGACAAACCAATTTTTCGAGTTAATGAAAATTAGTGTTAAACAAATATAAATAATACAGAAAATACAACCAAATTCCATCTTGTAATAAATAACTGGTGGAATAAAGTTCTAATTTAGCAGTCTGCTGGTTTATAGTTGTAAGATTGAAATAATTAGAATGAGTCTTTTTTTTTTTTTTTTTTTTTTTTTGACAGAGTGGACAGTGAGAGAGAGAGAGACAGAGAGAAAGGTCTTCCTTTTGCCGTTGGTTCACCCTCCAATGGCCGCCACGGCCGGTGCACCGCACTGATCCGATGGCAGGAGCCAGGTACTTCTCCTGGTCTCCCATGGGGTGCAGGGCCCAAGCACTTGGGCATCCTCCACTGCACTCCCTGGCCACAGCAGAGAGCTGGCCTGGAAGAGGGGCAACCGGGACAGAATCCGGCACCCCGACCGGGACTAGAACCTGGTGTGCCGGCACCGCAAGGCGGAGGATTAGCCTAGTGAGCCACGGCGCCAGCCCTAGAATGAGTCTTTTAATCTCTGTTACTTGATATTTCAAGGACATTTTCTGAAAATTTGAAAATCAACATTACATGATTTGATATTTCACAGAAAATTAAAATATGGAATAGTTTTTATTTTCTGTTAGTAATAGGTCACCCCATTACATAGGGAAGAGATAAAATTATTAGTTGAAAATATATTAAGATAATCTTCATCAGATATATGATTTGTAATTATTTTTCCCATTCTGTTGTCTTCTCACTTTCTTAATGATACTTTAAAGTACCAAAATTGTGATGAACTCCAAATCTATTTTTTCACTTGCTATTTGTGGTTTTGGTATCTTATCTAAGAAAACTTTGCCAAACCCAAGGCAACAAAGATTAACTTCAGATTTTAAAAATTTTACAAAGTTGAAGGATACATGCCTCACAATTTCCAAACTTATTTCAAAGCCACAATAAAGTTTGGTGCTATCATAGTATAGACATGTGTGAGAATATCTCATGACAAGTGGAACTAAAAGACACTTAGATTGGCACAAAAATTTTTTAAATCCATGTATATGAGGGATCTACAAAAAGTTCATGTAAATGTGTATTAGGAAACACAATGCATAATTTCAAAACTTTGCATCAAAAATGAATTTAACTTTTAATTCTATTTTCCACATTTTTGAAGTACACTAATAGATCATGGAATAGAATTGAAAGTCTAGAAAGAACCTTTTATGTTTACAGTCAATGGTTTTAGAGCAGTCCTTTCAATACATAGTGCTAATGAAATTGAATAGCCATGTACCAAAAAAATTCAATTTAGTACTTGTTCTCATAACACATACAAAAATGAACTCAAAAAGGACTGTATCCTTGAGTTTGAGCTAAAACTATAACATTCTTAGAAGAAAATTTATAAACACTTTTCTACCGTAAGTTTAGCAGAAAAATAATCTTACAGTGGTATACTGTCTTCTCTTTTGTCTTATTTACCTAAATCAAAATGTCCTCCTATATTTGTATATACCTTGCAAGAAAGCATATTTTAGCAAAAAGATAAATACAGGTGATACAGCCCAGGCCACTTTCACAGTTCTGCGTGGTGTCTGTCACATGGCCTTGGGCATGTCACTTACTGCCTAAGAATTATTTTGTTGGCCATTTTGGTGGGTTTCTTAGGACATTTTTAAGACATCAGTCATGTATTCTTTAGTGGTTCTGTGAGTGAATGCAGCAGGCTTATTATTGTTTCAGATGTGTATGAAGACACTAAGAAATGAAATAATACACATTTCTAGCTTTTAATTCTAAGTATTATGTGAAAAAGTGTAAATTGAATAATCAGATTACCATTGATTGATAGGACCTATGTCTACAAATTTAAAACAGTCATCACATTTCTCATCATGGCTGAGTGATAATTAGCAGGAGCCATAGTTATCAACACTTAGCACATAGATGTGAAGACATTCACTGCTTATACAGAACAGATGGACTATAGATACTGAATCTTGTCATACATTAAATAATATGCCTTGAAATAATTTTCCAGATGTTTTAAGGTATGATTTACATAAGCTAAACCATAGGTTTAAGAAATGCAAAATGACTTCAACAAGGAAAATATTCCAATAATTATTTTTAAAGGAAAAGGGAAAAATTCTTGAGATCTTTAAGAGTCAGGGCTTTAAAAAGTCAATACTTTTCAGCAAAATAACACAACATCAAAAGTATTGTAGAAAAGAACATTCCACAGATATAATTGTTTTGACTGGGAGGAGTGGGAAGAAAAGTGATTTGAATTCTCTCTTGATCTTAAATTCAAAGTCATGGGTCAGTGAGGATAGCTGCCAACCAGGCTGGAGGCTTCTTGGAACAAAATTGTATCTTAAGCCAGTGTCACTTCCTACATAGGACTGCTCTGGAAAATATACCTAAGCAATATAAAGACATCCTCCGTTCATAATTCAGCCTACACTATTTTAATTTTTACCAGCAACAAGCTTTTCAATATTATTTCTAAGGTTCTTTATGGAAATTACTGCCAAGTAGCAATATTGGGCCAGTTATTGTCTTCAACAGAGATTTGATTAAATAGCTGGAAAGGGTAGAATTCATATTTGCCCAGTTAGTGCAATGAGTACTAGCAACATTGTAAACATTAAGGCTAATGTGTTTTTGCTTCCTTTTTTATATTCTGTTAGATACTGCCCTGTTGCCATTCTCTCAGAGTAACTGTCACACCTTCTATTATCCATTCATTCGTCCACTTTTCTCCAGCTAAATACCCCATCTCCCTCCCAAATATTTTGTGATTAAAAGTTGTCCTGTCTCAGGCTGATTCTAGCATCCACTAGTACACACTGAGGGAGGTAGCAGGTGATGGCTCAAGTGGTTGGGTCCCTTACAACACACATGGAGGACCTGGATTGAGTTCCAGGCTTTTGGCTCTGACCTGGCCCAGCCGTGTGTGGGTATTTGGAAAGTAAACCTGCAGATGGGAGATTTCTCTATGTCTTTCCAAAAAAAAATTGTGCATGATTTTTTTAAAAGCATACTTCAAGCCCAGTGTTTTCATATGAATGTGTCAGAACATGCTGCACCCATTGTTGCACAGAAAAGCCAAGCTTTTCCTGTAGTTTCTATTTAGTCTTGTTTCAATTCTGTTCACATGAACTTTCAGTAGGACAGGTTTTACTTGTTATTGCTTTTTTCACTCATGGGACCTCATCTCTCCCACTCCTCATCAATTTTCCAGACTTGTTCCATTTTCCAGGATATGAACTTCATGCTGGGTTCCTTTAAACTTCATTCCACACCCACACATCTTTGATCCATTCTGTAATGCATGTTCTTTCTTCAAAATATTCTTTTATTCTCTGTCTGCATCTGTATTCTCACCATCTTGGAAAATCACAGCAAAAGACTAATATTTGCTCTATGCCTGATTACTTTAGGGACTTGGGGTTCATTTGTTTTGCTTGTGACATTACATTTATAAATAAACTATTTAAATATACAATACTCCTACTTATAAGAGTCGAATCACTGAACAGACATTTGGGGGTACCTGCAATATCAGAAACACTCTTCTTTTTTTTTGATTTTTGCCTCAATATTTATTTATTCTTTTTTTTAAAACTTTTATTTAATGAATATAAATTTCCAAAGTACAGAATATGGATTACAATGGCTTCCCCCCCATAACGTCCCTCCCACCCGCAACCCTCCCCTTTCCTACTCCCTCTCCCCTTCCATTCACATCAAGATTCATTTTCGTTTCTCTTTATATACAGAAGATCAGTTTAGCATACATTAAGTAAAGATTTCAACAGTTTGCTCCCACACAGAAACATAAAGTGAAAAAAACCGTTTGAGTACTAGTTATAGCATTAAATCTCAATGTACAGCACACTAAGGACAAAGATCCTACATGAGGAGTAAGTGCACAGTGACTCCTGTTGTTGACTTAACAAATTGACACTCTTGTTTATGGCATCAGTAATCAACAGAAACACTCTTCTTAGCACTGAGGATTAACACTGCAATAATTAAGAAAAAGTTTTTTTTTTTTGTCTGTGTTGCTTACTTTCTGATGAGGGGAAAAGAGCTATAAACATATCAAAAAATAAACGCATAAGTGGTAGAACAGACAGTTCCCAACTGAAGATGTTATGACTTGGGGTTGGCACTGTGGCATAGTAGGCCAGGCCACCACCTGCAGTACCAGCATGGTTTATGTCCCAGCTGCTCCTCTTCTGATCCAGCTCTCTGCTCTGGACTGGGAGGGCCGTAGAGAATGACCCAAGTGCTTGGGCCCCTGAACCCATATGGGAGACCCAGAAGAAGCTTCTGGATCCTGGCTCCAGATTGGTTCAGCCCCAGCCATTGTGGCCATTTGGAGAGTGAAGCAGCAGATGAAAGACCTTTTTCTCTATCTCTTCTTCTCTATGTAACTCTACTTCTCAAATAAATAAATCTTTTTAAAAAAAGATGATATTGCTTACAGTTTTTTATTTTAAAAAAGATTTATTCATTTACTTTTTAAGTCAGAGTTACAGAGAGAGAGAAGGAGACACAGAAAAATCGAGATCTTCCATCTGCTGATTCACTCCCTAGATGACCACAATGGCCAGAGCTGCACCTGCCCAAAGTTAGGAGCCAGGAACTTCCTCCAGGTCCTGAGCCTGGGTAGCAGGGGTCCATACATCCAGACCATCTTCCACTGATATATGCCGGCCACCAGCCAGGAGCTGGATTGGAAGCAGAGCAGCAGGGACATGAACAAGTACCCATACGAGGTGCCAGCATCACAGGCAACATCCACACCCACCAAGTCACAATGCCAGCCCCAGTCTTTCATTTTCATAGTGATGCAAAATTGATACATATACAGTTGGAACCATTAATTCTGAATACTGAGCTTTTCCTAGACTAGTGGTATGTAGAATGAAACATGTTTGCAGTGCTAGGCAGTGACAATGAGCTGCAACTCCCAGTCAGCCACACTATGAGGAGCGTGAACAACTGATATTCTATGGTGTACTCTGTTGCTGAGCTATGGTGTTAAATAAGTTAGGGATATTAAGTGCACTTTCAGTTTATCACACTTTCAGCTTAGGATGGATTTGTCAAGACTTAACTCCATCACAAATTAAAGATCATCCGTATTTCAGATAGTGATGAGTGCCTCAAAGCAGAGCAAAGGGCAAATAATAGTGACTCAGTGGGATGGGCTGACACTTTCACTGGCATGGTCTGCGGGATCTCAGAGGAAGAGATGTTTGGGCAAATGCAAAAGTGATTGAAAGGAGGAGGGCAGACAAGGGAAACAGCAAACACCAAAGCCCTGCCAAAGGACATCTTCAAGGGAGAAGGAGAGAACCAGGGTGGGCTGGAGCCGATGAGTAGGGGAGAGAAGTTTAGGAGATGAAGCTCCTAAAGTACATGAAGATTGGTCATGAAAATAGTACAGCCCTTGCCAAAATAGTGGAAGGAGAAGACTTTTGTCCTCGCACTTAAGATACTGGTTAGGAATACCTAGGTTCAAGCCCTGCTCCTGACTCCAGTTTCCTGCTAATGTGCACCATAGGAGGCAGCGGGTGATGGCTCAAGCAACTAGGCTTCTGCCACCCATGTGGGAGACCTGGTTTGAGTACTCTGCTCCCAGCTTCACCCTGGCCCCGGGGCCATCGGCAGCATTTAAGGAGTGAACTAGTGAATGGTAGTACGTAGATATGAAGATAGAAACGTATATACATACACAATCTGTCTCTCTGCCTCTCAAATACATTATTTTTGAAAACTAAAATAATTGAATAGCATTCTAATTGCTGTGGGAAGCCATTCAAGAAATTTACACATGTAATTGATTTGCTGGAAAAATATTTATATGTAGGTAGTATAATTGTATAAGAACAAATTTATATTAAAACTTAGAATAAATAACTTTATAACTTTGAAGCTTTCAAATGAAAAGTGAGATTGACATTTTCACACCAACAGATCTCTCTGTTTTAACTACTTACGAAGAATACTCAGATAAGTTAAACTGCCCCCATCAGAGTGTGTCATTAGCAGTTTTAATTATCTAATTTTTTTTAAATTAAGCATGGTTTGTGTTACTGTGTAGCAGCAGTTGGTTCTTTGATCTTCTCAGGAGTTTGTGGTTTGCTGTTACCAGCTGTTATTCTTACTATCTGAATGAAAATAGATTTAGGTGACACCGTAGGTCATAGCTACTGTTGATTCTAAATATGCTCATATTCTCAAAATGCTTGGCAACAGCACTTGTATGAGCTGGAAAGAAAATGACCCCTGATTTTGGTTGCATGCTGATTATTTCCTCACCAAAGTCTGTCACTACCACATCATCATGCAGTATAGAGCTTCCTTCCTTTCTCATCCAAATATTACCCCTGGAGAATCTTGTTTCTGCATAGCCTTGCTCTCATTTCCTTAGCTCATTGCCTTTCGGTAGCCGTCAGAAGGACATGGTCACTTAAATGTTGAGTGCACAGCTTTGGGTATTCCTTCCTTTCCACTCTTCGCTTTGGTCTGTAGCAACAGTGGAAGAGGACCTAGGGCCCCAAGGTTTCCTTCATCAGGGAAGTGTCATTTGGGGCTAGCTTCAACTGCAAATGCCTTCCTGCTTTCAGGAAGTCTGATACCTGCTCTCTCTTCAGCCCCTCACACAACTAAGACAGATTAAGTTTGGAGACCATAAAACTGTTTAATGTCTTATGCTTGTTAAAATAGATTTGGACCCAACAATCTTCCTTCTGGGTATATATCCACTTATGTTTTAAGTATTTCCACCATAAATTTCCAGCAGTTCAGAGGTTGTCTTATTGTCCATGGCAGCTTGTAGTATAAATTGCTTTCTTTTATTTCCAGGAAATGCTTCCAAACTGCACACTTTTATTTAGAGGACAGTACATCCCCTCGAGTAATATCTACACCTCCAACACCTATCTTCCCAATTTCAGGTAATAGCCTAAAGTGCAATCATGAGTAGCTGGTAGACGGTGAATGAGAAACAACATCAGAAGGTTTCGGTTCATTGGAATACTTTACTAGTAATTGTTATGCAGCTTAATACAGATCTATGTTACCTAAATATTTATTGCATCATTATATCAGGCACTTTGGATCATATTGTGCTCTCATTCATTTAAGGCATTCTTAATCACACCAATGAGATGGCACAGTTATAATTTTCAGGAGTAATATGTTAAAGATATAAGCATTTATTGCAATGGAATATTAGTTAAGAACAATGCTGAATTTCACTCTCTTCTATTCCTTTAATGGAAACCTAAGCAACAAAGCCAGACCAAATCAATTCAATAAACATGCATGAAAGAAAATAACAAAAATAAAGTGTACTTCCTTTCTGAATATTTGAATTTATGTGAAAAGAAAGCTTCTTAATAAGCACGTTAGGAAAAAGCTATAAAACAGTAGTAGTCACGGTGGCAACTAATGAACACAAATAATATATGATTGTTTGAAATACTTTAAGTGTCAAGATGTTGGGCAGTTGAATATTTGGGAAAACATTGACTATTTTTTATCAAAATTTACCTGAATATCAATATCCAAAAGTTTTATAGAATCATTTTGATTAAGATACTCATTGACCATAGAGTTCCTGTAAGTAAAATCATAGCCACTTATTTAACATTTCATAAAATCTCAGTGAAAAGTACTAACAAAAAGAAGTTGTCTAGAAATATGTGAACTATGGAAGCACTGGAAATAGAGGATGGGTCGAGGACATAGAAGGCCATAAACTGGGAATACAAATGCAGAAATTCACCTCTGTAGCCACTTCATACAAGCTGTTTTTTAACCGGCTGAGACTCTTTATATCATTTCCAGAGATTCAGGTTCTCCAAGATGTTCTCTTCTGAAAGTTTTGACTAATACAACAGAAAAGATGGGTGAACATTTGGACTGGCAGTCCAGATGCTGGTGAGGGCACCGTGTCTCACATCAGAGTGTCTAGTTTCATGTCCTGGCTCTGGCACCTGACTCCGGCTTGCTGCTAGTGCAGACTCAGAGGCAAATGGTGGCTCAAGTAATCAGGTTCTTGTCACCCATGTGGGATTGAGTTCCTGGTTTCTGGTTCTCAGCCCAGAGCCATTGTAGGCATTTGAGGAGTAAACCAGCAAATGGAAGAGCTTCCTCACTGCCCCCCATCTCTCAAATAAATTTTAAAAGTTTAAAAAAAATGTAAGTAGTAGTCTGCTTATGAAAGGAGATTGTGCAGGGTATCCTCGGATTTGAAGGACAGTTGTAAGAACTAATGATTTAGGTGTGCCATATTATTTCTGTTTTCTTATCTAATTATATGAGCTACTTCCAGGCAAGATCCTTCAGTGGGTGTGAAGGTGGAATTACACCTTTTCCTAGTGTACCTTAAGTTGGACTAACTAATTCAATTTTAGCATTCAAGTCCACTCATCTAAGAGAGGGAGAACAGATGGATTCTATTTTTTTTATCAACAAATTCTTGGTAACTGAAGCTTAAAAGTATTAGATGGCCTAAATGCTGAACATCTGTTGATGAAAATAACTGTTTCTAGCGAAATGTGTTTGATGTTTCCTTGTCAGAGAAATCAGTTGTGAAATTGCATACTGTGAACTAGTAACGTGCTTAGTCTAAGAAAGTCTTTCCAGGAAAAGAAAAAAAAATTGAACCAGTTAAAATAATTTGGCCCTTTCACAATTAATTAACAGATCCAGTGACTTTGTTTACATAGCATATTTTCATGTTAGAATTCTTGAAATTTTACAGATGAAAAGTCTCAAAGTTTTTTGTCATCATCCTTAATGACTATCCTGCATATAAATAAATCATTTTTAGAGAGAAGGAAAAAAAGGTTTTAAATGTATATATTGTATTAAAATTGATTTTAAGACACTAATTTGGACTATTCTATAAAACTGAAATTGTACTGTATATTATGCTTGATGCATGGTAAAATTGACTAAGATACTCATTGACCTTAGGGTTACAATGATAAGATTACATCCATTAATTAATTGCACTATAATTGAATTGTTTCTGCAGGTCTTTTTTTCCCAGTCTTTATATGGAAACCCCACTCACGTTAAAGAAAATTGTACTTGAAGAGATACAGTCCATTTGATAAACAGATAAACAGAGGTGCCCCTTTAGGAGAGTAATTATAAACTAACATTGATTACAAATTATATTTCCATTAAAGTATAGGTGGAAAAGAAATTCCTGATCACATTGCATTTCTAAAATGCATCTGGTGATTGTAATAGACTTAGAGAAAATTGATCATTGTTGCTTAACAGTTGAACTTTAAGATTTATTTGGGATTGTAAGAATTTCAAGTTGTGGCATATTTATTTCTATTAAATTATACTTTCTAATACAGATTTTTTAATTCACTTAGATGATGTTGGAGCAATTCCAATAAAGCACTTCCCAAAACATGTTGCAGACTTACATGCAAGTAATGGGTTTACTGAAGAATTTGAGGTATGATTTTAATATGTATATTTTAAGTAAAATAGAAAATAATTAATTTAAGATTCAGCAGTAGACTATATCTTGATCTAAAGACATTGAAACCATTTTCTCTTCTGTTGAAAATATTAGTTTCCAAATTATGTGTTTAGGAAGTGTGTCGTGTCATAGTCATCATAAACTTTATAAAATAGATTTTTCATTTAAAAAAAAACAAATTGTACCAGTAGAAAAATAAAAACATGATTAATTCTCTCCCATAAAATTTTGAGTTATGGTATTCTCTTTGTAAAAATTGAGATGGGTAACACCAGTTTATTTTAATTTAAATTCCATAAATTCTACTGAGCTACTAAATTTCATGATTTTCAGTCAGATTACATACATATTCTTAATTGTTAAGTATTATTCCAATGCAAATACAAAAGTTAAATTAGATAACTTTCATGATATAAGGTAAAATCACGTCTTCTCAAGACAAAATGCATTCCTTAAAAAACCCTGGACTGCATAACCAGTGAAAAATATTCCAGTGCTATTCTATTATATATTCCTAGATAATAGGAACAGGAAGTTTTACTGTAAATTTGTCATGAATTATCAGCTAACCAGACTTTTTGAAATAGAAAAAGCATAAGCCCAAAGTTATTAACAGACATAAAAAATGAAAGTTACCATTAGTGGACACCCCCTATTGTGTCATCAGACTAATGTTTCCACGTTCAACCTTCAAATCTTGGAGTAATTTGAGTTCTTTTTTTTTTTTTTTTTAATTCCTATTATTGAAGAAATCAAGCTCCATGGAAGTTCATTAACAATTGGTTCATTGCAAAGCTGGGTTCAAACCAGGTCTGTGATTTAAAAACAGGAGCTCCTTGCACTGTTCTTGCATCAGGCAGTATTTAGCCTCCTCTCTGGCCGTTCACCAAGAGGGAGCTCCTAGGGTATTGTATGACCCCCTGAACCCCAAGGCGCCTTGAGCACCCTTGAAGTGCCTTGAGTTCTGAGTCTGATCACAGAATCCGCACCCACCACCCACAGCACCCAGCACCACTGCCCAGGATTTAAACCAATCCAGATATACTACGACAGGAAAATGCTGGACTAAGATGCTTTAAGAAATTACAAGAAATGCAAGTAAATTGTGGTATGTTTACCTTAAATCTAAAATACTAGACGCCAGTTCATTTAATCTCCCAAGAAAATTTAAATCGTAGCTACACTGAATAAGTAAACAGTGTATAGTAACGCCAGGTAAAGTGAAATACTATGAAGAATTACATATTTAAAACATTAAATTATATTTTTCTTACCATAAGTTAGAGGTTACTTGTCACCGTCAATGTCAACTCCCTGCCAACAGAGAGAAATTATTAGGCTAACATCAAACAAAACTGTAATTGCAGTAGGGAAAATATGTCAAATATGGGTTTAATCTTCCAAATGGTAAAAAAAAGCAAAAATAGAAATTTTATAGTCAGAGTTGGTGACAGCACATATACAAAGGAAGATTTATGGTGCTTACTCTATAAAATCATTTTGAATATTGTTAATCAGTCTACAATAATTAAATTAATATAATAATCTCATATTTTTACTCAAGATTATTTTAATTCTGCTGCTTATAACATAGTCTGTTTCAAAGAAACATCTTATTAACTTAATAATTAGCTTAGTAACTAATAATGCTACACCTTTTAAGTGGTTCCTGTATTAATTGGTTTTGATTGTTCAGTTGATTTGTTGCAAAAGAGACTTTAAACACTTATTTAGAAAGAGGCTGGGCCATTCGCTAATGCATCAGATTCACAGTTATGTTCCATACTTTCTCAGAAGCTATAATTAAGTTATATTATCTTAATACTAAATAATTATAATTTATGAACTAATACATTTAGATAGAAAATATCTGAGAAGCATTTTAACTCACTTTAAGAGAAAATTGACAAAATAACTTTTGTGTGCCCATTGAGGTTTAAATAAAAAAGGTCTACTAATCAAATATATATAGAAAATATTGAATATTACTTAAATTTTCTTTCAAAGTGACAGAGTATTGTGATTTTAGAAATTGAGGAGACTTGTAATTTTTGACAACCCAAATCTGTTACAAACCACCTAATAGGAAGCTATTTATGCTTTAAATTAACTCAAAAATATTTTTAAAGTATCACTAATTCAGAGTTTCAAATAGTGTTATAGTAGACAAATAAAATTATATTTGAATATAACACAATCCATCTATTATGGCAAAATGTGTCATAGATAATGTGATATTTTCTCATTTGCTTTTTAAAAGTTCATCATATTATTACATCACTGTCCCCTTTTAAAAAGTGTTATTTTTTCCTTTTACGTAATTTTAAGATTTCAAATTGTTAGACATTTTGATTTGCATGCAACTGTTTGAAACATTCTGTTTTGTTAGTATTTGACGAATGTATTTATTGCATGATCATAGTTTTCCATTGTAAACCTAATATAAACACTTTTTTTTCTCATTTGTCGTGTGCTGTGGAATTTGATTTCTTTACTTTTTTGGCATTCATTCCCTCATTAGACACTGAAAGAGTTTTACCAGGTAAGGCATTATTTCACTGCATTTTTTTATAGCCAAGAAGTAGTTGTAACATGTAAAAAAAATTTTTGGATAGATTACTTTGTTTTGTCTTCCTTATTATATTTTAAGGCACTGTGTTCAAAAGAACACATGTTCAAATGGCATGCATGCAATTTTTTACAGGAAGTGCAGAGCTGTACTGCTGACTTAGGCATCACAGCAGACAGCTCCAACCATCCAGACAACAAGCACAAGAACCGTTATATAAACATTGTCGCTTGTAAGTATATCCTTCACTCAGCTCTGACTTGATCGTCGTTGTCATTGCTGTGCCCTTGAACACTGTCCTGAAGTCATCTGACAGCAGACTTCCTGTGACTATTTCAGGAATAACTTATATGAGACAACTCGTGGAGCAATAGCACTCCAGCTTACATCATTTTCCATTAATGGCATCTGTTCCCTTTCAACAAAACAAGCTCCAATTTCATCCTATCCTTCCTCCAGATGCTGGGACTATGTACATCTGTGTCGTGTTGTTTCTGTCTACCCTCATTGCAAACTTTTTTGTGGATTTACTAACCAAATGAGATTCTCTTTAGATGTTCTTTTTCTTCTACCTTACCCATTTCCTTCCTTTCTTAGCATTCTTCGTGTTGTCTTATAAAGCACAGGTTGAATGCCTTCTTTGTATTGCTGTGTTCCACTTGTTTTGTTACCTGTTCCCTCTCCCTTTCTTCTCAATGAGAAGCTACCTGGCTTTTTGTTTTTCATTGATGGAATCTTACTGATTTTTCCCTGTGAACTTGCACTCTCTTTTTTTATCTTTGTATAGCACTTCTTATTTATATCTATTCGTTCTTACTCTCCTTTATATTCACCGTATCTCTTTTCATCCCCAGAAGTCTTTTATTTAAGGAATACAAACTCCATGCTTTTCATAAATACAGCTTTAGGAATATAAGTGATTCTTCCCACCATAGCCGCTCTCCCACTCCTCTTCTTCCTCCCTCTCCTATTCTCATTCTTAATTTTTACTAAGATCTAGTTTCTTTTTTTAAGATTTATTTTATTTTTATTTGAAAGACAAAGTTACAGAGAGAGGTAGAGACATAGAAGTCTTCCATCCGCTGGTTCACTCCCCAAATGGCCGCAACGGAGCCAGATGGCCAGAGCTGTGCCAATCCAAAGCCAGGAGCCAGGAGTTTCTTCTGGGTCTCCCACGTGGGTGCAGGGGCCCAAGGACTTGGGCCATCTTCTACTGCTATCCCAGACCATAGCAGAGAGCTGGATTGGAAGACGAGCAGTTGGGACTGGAACTGGTGCCCATATGGGATGCTGGTGCTTTAGGCCAGGGCTTTAACCTGCTGTGCCACAGCGCCTGCCCCTAAGATCTAGTTTCAAGTAACTTTATATACATAGGATTAACTCTATACTAAGTAAAGAGTTCAACAAATTGTATGGGGGAAAAAACTGTTCCTCAACAATTGAGACAAGGGCTGTTCAAAATCATTGCATCTTGAAGTGCTAATTTCACTTCTATAGATTACCTTTTAGGTGCTCTATTAGTTATCACAGATCAGGGAGAATATATCATGTTTGTCTTTTTGGGACTGGCTTATTTCACTAAATATGATGTTTTCCAGTTTCATCCATTTTGCTGCAAATGACAAGATTTCATTTTTTTTAACCTCTGTGTAGTATTTTATGGTGTACATATCCCATAATTTCTTTATCCAGTCTTCAGTTGATGGGCATTTGGGTTGGTTCCAAGTCTTAGCTGTTGTAAATTGAGCTACAATAAACATGGGGGTACAGATAACTCTTTCATATGCTGATTTCATTTCCCTTGGATAAATTCCCAGGAGTGGTGGGATGGCTGGGTCATATGGTAGGTCTATATTCAGATTTATGAGGTATCTCCATACTGTCTTCTACAGTGGCTTTGCCAGTTTACATTCCCACCAGTGGGTTAGTGTGCCTTTTTCCCCACATCCTTGCCAGTATTTGTTGTTTGTTGATTTCTGTATGAAAGCCATTCTAACTGAGGTGAGCTAAAACCTCATTGTGGTTTTGATTTGCATTTCCCTGATGGCTAGTGATCCTGAGCATTTTTTCATGTGTCTGTTGGCCATTTGGACTTCCTCTTTTGAAAAATGTCTGTTTAAGTCCTTTACCAATTTCTTCACTGGGTTGTTTGTTCTGTTATTGTTGACATTCTTGATCTCTTTATATATATTCTGGTTATTAATCCTTTGTCAGTTGCATAGTTTGCAAATAATTTCTCCCTGTCAATTGCCTCTTCACTTTGATGAGTATTTCTTTTGCAGTACAGAAACTTTTCAATTTTATGTAATCCCATTTTTCAATTTTGGCTTTGATTGTGCCTCTGAGTTCTTTTCCAAGACTTCTTTGCTTATGCCAATTTCTTAAAGGGTTTCCCCAATGTTCTCTAATAATTTGATGGTATTGGATCTTAGATTTAGGTTTTTAATCCCCTATATCTCTTGAATTCCATCTTGGTTTCTAAGGCCCCATCACTCTTCTGTGAGTGACTCTCCACTGTTCACAACTGCAGTATTCATTTAGAACAACATATCTAAGATGCTAATCTCATGGTTCAACCTCTATGAAAACTTATTATCATTCCAGACTGATAGCTCTTGTCTCTGTATCTCCCTTGGTATTTAGCACCTCTCTCTCAACACCTTCACAAAACTTTGTGTGTAAATGTTCTCCTCTCACCTATTACCTTAGAAATTTTCTTGATTGCAGAGACCCTAATTCTTTGTTATCTTTGTAATTTCTGTATCCCCAAAAGCTTATTAGAATAACTGATTTTTTGTACTCATTTTAATTGCATGAGATAAATTATGATACAGATATAAATGAACTTTATTCTGAAAAGTAGTCTGCACAACAGTGAAATATATATTCTTTTTTATTACAGATGATCATAGCAGGGTTAAGCTTGCACAACTTGCTGAAAAAGATGGCAAACTGACTGATTACATCAATGCCAATTATGTTGATGTAAGCACATTTTAACTGAAAATGTTGTAGAAATTATATTAGACTCTGAATTCATTATACTATGATGTCATACAAATACTGGTGTTTAGTACATGATACTTAATAGATGATAAAATTTAAGTCAGCAGTAAATAATTTCCAAGAGGTCCTATGATGAAAGGATTTTAGATTGAATGACAAATTGTTGTACTTGGCTTATCTCCTGATTAAGAGGGGAATGTAGGCTGATAATGTACAAGGTAAATATGTTTACATATAGGTTTATAACCCCTTAAATGTGAAGAGCAGCAACAGTGCTTATTTTAAATTTTCCGTAGCTCCTGGCAAAATGCTGTGCATATAGAAGATACTGACTGAAATATTCATATGGTAGAACTGCCAATTACTAAACCAGTTACTAGCCTTCATACTCTGGAGTACCACAGGAATCCAGCTTTATGGAACTTGTGAAAGTTCTTCGGAGACTGTACACCAGTCAGTAACTTACTGACTTCTCACCGTGATCAACTAAATGTCAACAGAACTTAGTTGTGCTCTTAACACTGACCTCAAAGTCTGGTTGCCTGCAGGTTAATGCTATGAGGGATCTTGCATTCTAAGGAGTGAATACATAAGCATTAAAGGCATTTGTTACAGGCAAGATCTTCATGCTTCCAGAGGAGACAGTATTATGTATGTCAGATGAACATGAGCTCTGCAGTTAGAATTGGTTTTGATTCCCATCTTGACCACTGATTTGCCATGGGCCTTGGAAAGTCCCTTAACTCCTCTGAGCTTCAATTTCCTCATCCCTGAACCGAAATGTTTCCATTTTGCATAGATGGGATTAAGGTTGATGTTTATAAAGCATCTTGTCCAACAATGGGTGCTCAGCAAAGGGAAGCTAGGATAACTATTAATAATTAACACTGCCCAGTATCACCAAGGAGAATATCTCCAGAGATTTCTTAACTGAGATCCATTGCCAATGATACAATTCAAGGCAGGACAATTAAGGAGCATATTTTAAGTATTGTAAATAGACTTGGATTAAATACACTTGGAATAAAACATGCATAAAGTTGTGGTTGTCTCAAGGCAAACAGAATGCTTGCTATATATTTTTACAAAAATCATAAAGAAGAAATCACTACCTTACTAGTACTATCAAATTTCTCCATCTTTGCAGGTTTTTTATTATTTTCTTTTATAGGAAGAAAGTGCTTATGTACTATGCAGTTTTAAATATCATATTAATCAGTTAGTAATGAACATTTGTCATTTGTTTCTTCAGGGATACAACAGACCAAAGGCTTATATTGCTGCCCAAGGACCACTGAAGTCCACAGCTGAAGATTTTTGGAGAATGATTTGGGAGCACAACGTGGAAGTGATCGTCATGATAACTAACCTTGTGGAGAAGGGAAGGGTATGTTGGTAATCTGTTATGTCATCCCTGGCATGGTGATTCAGGTTGCTTAAAATTAGTTGTTATCGAGTCAGCATTAGAGAGCAGCAAGTTATGAAAGTCAATCAGGATTCCCTCCTTTATTTATTTATTTATTTATTTATTTATTTTTGTTTTTTTTTTACCATTTATTTAATGAATATAAATTTCCAAAGTATGATTTATGGATTACAATGGCTTCCCCCCCATACCGTCCCTCCCACCCACAACCCTCCCCTTTCCCACTCCCTCTCCCCTTCCATTCACATCAAGATTCATTTTCGATTATCTTAATATACAGAAGATCAGCTTAGTATACATTAAGGATTTCAACAGTTTGCTCCCACACAGAAACATAAGTGAAAAATAATAGATGATTTTTTTTAAATGATGATGAAATCAGATCAGACCTATTGTCATGTTTAATCCCAGTGAGAGTCAAGTTGGGAGTTGATAATTTCTTTTTTTTTTTTTTTTACAGAGGATCAGTTTAGTATACATTAAGTAAAGATTTCAACCGTTTGCACCCCCATAGAAACACAAAGTGAAATATATTGTTTGAGTACTCGTTATAGCATTAAATCTCAATGTACAGCACATTAAGGGCAGAGATCCTACATGAGGAGTAAGTGCACAGTGACTCCTGTTGTTGACTTTACCAATTGACACTCCTGTCTATGGCATCAGTAATCTCCCTATGCTCCAGTCATGAGTTTCCAAGGCTATGGAAGCCCTCTGAGTTCTCTGATTCTTATCTTGTTTGGACAAGGTCATAGTCAAAGTGGAGGTTCTCTCCTCCCTTCAGAGAAAGGTACCTCCTTCTTTGAAGACCTGTTCTTTCCACTGGGATCTCACTCATTTGGGACATGCTCAAGCTGACTTGCCCCAAATAGTAGAGTTAGAAACATACCAGGGGATTCCAATTCAATCCCATCAAATTGGCATGTACCATTGCCATCTCACTATTCCAAGTGATCAATTTCAGTTCACAATTGATCATAATGAAAGGACTAAGAGTCAAAGGGAGCACATAAACAAGTCTAGTACCTGCTAACACTAACCGATAGAATAAATAAAGGGGAGAGTGATCCAACATGGGAAGTGAGACACTCAGCAGACTCATAGAATGGCAGATGTCCTAAACAGCACTCTGGCCTCAGAATCAGCCCTAAAGGCATTCGGATCTGGCTGAAAAGCCCATGAGAGTATTTCAGGCATGGAAAGCCAAGGCACTATTTATTTTTTTTAATGAGCATAAATTT
Source organism: Oryctolagus cuniculus (assembly GCF_051225735.1). Classification (NCBI taxonomy): domain Eukaryota; kingdom Metazoa; phylum Chordata; class Mammalia; order Lagomorpha; family Leporidae; genus Oryctolagus; species Oryctolagus cuniculus. The sequence continues at coordinate 157,869,984 of NC_142869.1, forward strand.
CCAAAGTACAGCTTATGGATTACAATAGCTTCCTCCCCCCCCCGTAACTTCCCTCCCACCCACAACGCTCCCCTCTCCCACTCCCTCTCCCCTTCCCCTTCACAGGATTCCCTTCTAGTAAACATGGCACCCAAATGGAGGCTATTCACATTATAGATCAAAAAGTTTCACTATAAATCAGATTAACTGCTTTTTCAATACATTCTTTATTGTAAGTAAATGGGACTCCATAAAAAAGCAATGTAGAATGAAAAATATTTCAGTTCATGAGCCCTAGATTCCAGTTTGGCTTTGTAGTAACTCAATACATCTGGCCTCTTTCCTCATCTGTAGGGGGAGGTTGGAATGAATCATCTTAAGTCTTCTTTCGGTTCCATGATTCTCTCCAGGTCTCCTCTACAACTATTTTGGCAATCACTTAGAAAGGAACGAAAACAGTAAAAAGAAAAAGGAAGTCCACTCCTGTAATTCTCAAGCTTTCACTAATGTTAAAGATGACTTTTACATGGAACATTTGAATATGGAAATAGTAGTTTTGCTTTCTCTTTTGCAGAGAAAGTGTGACCAATACTGGCCTGCTGATGGCAGTGAAGAATACGGGAACTTTCTGGTCAATCAGAAGAGTGTCCAAGTGCTTGCCTATTATACTGTTAGGAATTTTACCCTGAGAAACACAAAGATTAAAAAGGTGAGTCAAAAATGATGGGAATATTGAATAGCAGAGGAAGGAGAAAGAAGGGTGAGGGTCGGGGTGGGAAGAATCACTATATTCCTGAAGTTGTATTTATGAAATTCATGGGAATATTGCATCATCTGATGAAAAGGTAGATGAAAAAGTGTGTATACACACACACACAAACACACACGCCCAATGGACCATTATCTAATCTGTTATTTCTGATAACCTTCATGAAAGCTAGAGGATGTTATTTTAAGTAAAACAAGGCAAACAGAGAGATATCACATGATCTCACTTATATGTGGAATCTAAGAAAGTCTATTTCATAGAGCTAGAAAATGGCATGGTGGTTACCAGTTCTGCAAATAGGGGAAATTGGAATGATATTGGCCAACAGATGAAAAATTTCGGGCTCTGCGCTGTCATGTAGTAGGTTAAGCCTCTGCCTGCAGTGCAACCATCATATGTGGGCACGAGTTCGTGTCTTGGCTGCTCCTCTTAATATCCAGTTCTCTGCTAATGGCCTGGGAAAGCAGTAGAGGATGGCCCAGGTGCTTGAGCCTTTGCACCTACATGGGAGACTCAGAAGTAGCTCCTGGCTCCTGGTTTCAGACTGGCCCAGCTCCAGCCCTTGCAGTCATTTGGGGAGTGAACCAGTGGATGGAAGGCATCTGTGTCTCTCCTTCTCTGTTTGTAACTCCGCCTCTCAAATAAATGAATAAATCTTTTTTAAAAAAAGTTCCATTACATGGGAAGAATAAGTTCAAGAGATCTATCGTATAATATGATAACTAATAGTTATCTATTGCATACTTTAAAATTGCTAAGAGAGTAGCTTTAGTATTTTCACCACAATTAAATAATTTTTTGTGGTAGTGCATATATTAATTAGCTTGATTTAACTGTCCTGCAATGCACAGATATTTCAGAATATGATGGGTGTACATCACAAATATATACAATTTTTATTCATTAGAAATAAATTTTAAAAACAATAATGTCTATGTTGATATCTGAATATGGGGTGCCATACAATATCACCATGTTCTTATTAATAAATTCCCAATATTTATAAGCCTGTGTTGGTTCTTGCCTAATATTCAGAGAAGAATTCTGAATACTGGCATAAATGACCAAGCAGCATGATAAGTTTTTAAGCTTTATATTCAGTGAGAAAGATGCATAGGAGAGTGAGGGCCTCATCCAAAAGAGAAATTTGGATTCATACCGATCACCAGGAGCCAGCCACTTGGGGGAGTTTGTAGGCCAGGAAGCATGAGGTGGGTGGCCACGCACCCTGGACGTGCAGGGCATCACTGGCGCACAATGGCATTAGGCCAAAGAAAGGAAAGGGGAAAAAGCTGTGCCCACTGTGTCCCGGGCCTTTAATCCACTTCCAGAGGGGATTGGTTAATTGACCTGATTGGCCGGTGGACATACAGGTGTGGCCAGGTAGGGGCATGAGGTCACACAGGAGCTTGGTGAGGGCATGGTCTTCCAGCTCGCAAACCTGTTCAATTTTATTTTGTATGCCTGCCTACAACAGTACCACCTTTCTATAATGCATTTGGTTCTTTTTCTGGGTGATATAACCAAGCTACGATAAAATACACATAAAGGTAGTAAGTTCTTATCATAGCAGGCGGGCAGCCTGTAAGTGCCGGTCAGAGCTGAGGTTGCAGCTGAGAGACAAAATTCATCAGGGCAGCATGCTGGAGACTCAGACAGGTGTCTGTGTTGCAGTATTAAGGAAAATCCCTTCTTCATGAAGCCACTGCCTGTGCTAGTAACACCTTCAATTAATCAGATGAGTCTCACCCACATTCGTGAAGGTGATCTGTGTCACTCTACTGATTTCGATGTTCATCACACCTAAAAATATATACCTTCACAAAATATATACCACACACAGAAGTGGTGTGGCTGCAGTGTATGACCAAAAACACAAGTCACCACATGGGAGCACATAAATTAATCATCACAAAGGACAGTGTACATTTTTGCTTCATTGTAGGCCCCCGACATCAACATATGTTTAAGAACCCTGTGTAAGGGTGTGTATGTGTGTACATGTGTGCCTGTGTTAACTGCTGGTAGCTGTCTTAACTCTTCCAGGGCTCCCAGAAAGGAAGACCCAGTGGGCGTGTGGTGACGCAGTATCACTACACTCAGTGGCCAGACATGGGGGTGCCAGAGTTCTCACTTCCAGTGCTGACCTTTGTGAGAAAGGCAGCCCATGCCAAGCGCCACGCAGTGGGGCCTGTTGTTGTCCATTGCAGGTGAGTCCCAGAAGTGCGCTCTAAACTTGTGGAATTGTGTGTGCCAACAAAAACAGAAATCGGTGAAGCAGTTTTGGCCAAGATGGGAGTGATTTCATGAAGTGAGCAAAAACCAAACATCCAAAATGCTTCACAATCCAAATTTTTCTGAGCATCAACATGTTGCCAGGGTGGAATTTTCCACATCGTGAAACTTTTTGTTTCATGTCTACCATTATTTTAAATGCTTCATAAAATTGCCTGCAGACTCTGTGTATAAGGTGTATATGAAATATAAATTAATTTTGCATTTAGACTTGGGCCCCATCTCTGTGATATCTCAATTTGTGTGTTCAGTATTCCAAAGCCTGAAAAATCCCAAATCTGAAACACTTCTGGTCCAAAGCATTTCAAATAAAACATACTCAACCAGTACTGATCACTAGAAAATGAGTATACTAAACTCCGAATTTGATTGCTAAATATTTCATAGCACCAGATACTTTGATGTTTCTTATTCTATTGGGTTTCAGCTTACTATGTGAGACAACTGAAACAATGTTTTTGTCCCTAAACAAAGATGCATTACAGTATTTAGCATTATGGTTTAAAATGCTTGAGGCACAGCCCCTGGTCCCAGGAATTACTATTCCAGTTGTTAAGCCAGGATTACTGTGCAGAAACCAAGGCATGTAGAGTGTGAGGAATTGGGCAGAACAACTTTTTAAAACATTTTTGGATCAAATTATCTGGGTTGTTTTCCTGAGTTCTTCCTAATCCATCAGAATGAATTGAATTTACCAATTCCTTGTCGAGCAAAAGCCTTAATACCCAAGGCTCTTGGATAAAGAATGTATCTATCAAATAAAAATATTTCAGGAAACAAAAAAATGACATTATCTAAAATTTTCAGTTAAAATAATAATGGCAGTTAATATTTACTGAAAGCTGATTAGGTACCAAGCTTTTGGACTAAAAAAAAATCAAATTCACTTCTCTGTGCTGTGCTTTTATCAAAGCGGTGTCCTGTTTTTACAGAAACAAGTGTTCTCCTTTGATATACAGCTTATCTGACACATTTTAATTACCTATCTCAGGAGTTATCTCCAGATAAAATTTGAGGGACCTGTCACCTATCTTGAGTTTTGTTTTCTTTTTTTTTCATCTGTTAACCTGATGATAAGTTGGGGAAAGCAGGAAAATGCAAGGAAAACAGCTCTGAAGGTCAGGGATTGTTTCTCGGCAAATGGAGAAGCACCAGGCTATTGTACAGAGCAGGTGCTAATTTTCTCCTCCAGCACTTCCTACTTGTCAGAACATTTGAAAAGACGCCTGCCTCTGAATTCCGTCCCTCTGATAGAGGCTTTGAAGAAGTTGATAGATAATGGCCCTTTAGAAATAACTCAAGTTATGCTTTATTCCTCACAATCTCCCTGAAACGATATTTTCAGCTGAAAGCTTTATCAAATTCTTTCTCCCATTAATGTGGAAACCTTTACAAATGTATCAACCTGGCACTACAGAGAGCCAAGGACCTTTTCTTTTCAGAATTTGGTGAATCTGATGCTTTCATTTTTCTCAGATTAAATGTCTACTTGCTATACTCTGATACATAATATTTCCATTGTATAATAACATAATGGATAATAGGTATAACTGCTGAAAATTTTTTAAGAAACTCAAACAGAAATAGGTTGTTTTGCAGTTGACACGTTACAAAAAACTAAGATTTTTGTTTAAAGCATTCTGCTTAACTAGTAAACTATTTGCAGTTTTGGATTTCTAAATGTATTTTGTGATCCATTTGCTTAGGGGAGGAAATTGTTTTAAGCAGCATGACAGCCAGTAGTCACCTCTTTTCAAGTTTATTTTGTGCTTGACATTGAAATATTGTTTTCTTTGTATTTTCTTCAGCGCTGGAGTTGGAAGAACAGGCACCTATATTGTGCTAGACAGTATGTTGCAGCAAATTCAACATGAAGGAACTGTCAACATATTTGGCTTCTTAAAACACATTCGTTCACAGAGAAATTATTTGGTGCAAACTGAGGTATGAGTTTTAAAAAGATGGCTTTATCTGTCCAAGGGATGGAAATATCCTTTAAAAATGCAAGTGTAGCAGTCTCCTAGGACTTATATAAGAAAGTACTACGAGGCCGGGGCCGCGGCTCACTAGGCTAATCCTCCACCTTGCGGCGCTGGCACACTGGGTTCTAGTCCCGGTTGGGGCACCGGATTCTGTCCCGGTTGCCCCTCTTCCAGGCCAGCTCTCTGCTGTGGCCAGGGGGTGCAGTGGAGGATGGCCCAAGTGCTTGAGCCCTGCACCCCATGGGAGACCAGGAGAAGTACGTGGCTCCTGCCATCGGATCAGCGCGGTGCGCCAGCCGCGGCAGCCATTGGAGGGTGAACTAAGGGCAAAGGAAGACCTTTCTCTCTGTCTCTCTCTCCCACTGTCCACTCTGCCTGTCAAAAAAAAAAAAAAAATACTACGAACTGAGTGTCTTAAAACAGTAAAAATTTATTCCCTGATAGTTTTGGAGTCGAGAAATCAGAAAACAAGGAATTATCTGGGTCGTACACCCTCAGAAGCTTCTAGCTGTTTGCCTCTGCCAGCTTCTGGTATTTATGAGACCGGGCTGCTTATTAATAATTTTCAGTATTAATAAGCCAGTGGGCTCTTTTTTTTTTTATCTTTTATTTAATGAATATAAATTTCCAAAGTACGACTCATGTGTTACAATGGCTTCCCCCCCATACCGTCCCTCCCACCCACAACCCTCCCCTTTCCCACTCCCTCTCCCCTTCCATTCACATCAAGATTCATTTTCGATTATCTTAATATACAGAAGATCAGCTTAGTATACATTAAGTAAGGATTTCAACAGTTTGCTCCCACACAGAAACATAAAGTGAAAAATAATAGATGATTTTTTTAAATGATGATGAAATCAGATCTGACCTATTGTCATGTTTAATCCCAGTGAGAGTCAAGTTGGGAATTGATAATTTCTTTCTTTTTTTTTTTTTTTACAGAAGATCAGTTTAGTGTACATTAAGTAAAGATTTCAGTCGTTTGCACCCCCATAGAAACACAAAGTGAAATATACTGTTTGAGTACTCGTTATAGCATTAAGCCTCAGTGTACAGCACGTTAAGGACAGAGATCCTACATGAGGAGTAAGTGCACAGTGACTCCTGTTGTTGACTTTACCAATTGACACTCCTGTTTATGGCATCAGTAATCTCCCTATGCACCAGTCATGAGTTTCCAAGGCTATGGAAGCCCCTTGAGTTCTCCGACTCTTATCTTGTTTAGACACAGTCATAGTCAAAGTGGAGGTTCTCTCCTCCCTTCAGAGAAAGGCACCTCCCTCTTTGAAGACCTGTTCTTTCCACTGGGATCTCACTCACAGAGATCTTTTTGCCAGAGTGTCTTGGCTTTCCATGCCTGAAATACTCTCATGGGCTTTTCAGCCAGATCCGAGTGCCTTTAGGGCTGATTCTGAGGCCAGAGTGCTATTTAGGACATCCGCCATTCTATGAGTCTGCTGAGTATCTCACTTCCCATGTTGGATCACTCCCCCCTTTATTTATTCTATCGGTTGGTGTTAGCAGATACTAGACTTGTTTATGTGCTCCCTTTGACTCTTAGTCCTTTCATTATGATCAATTGTGAACTGAAATTGATCACTTGGAGTAGTGAGATGGCATTGGCACATGCCACCTTGATGGGATTAATAAGCCAGTGGGCTCTTGCCATGTATTCAGAGAAGAATTCTGAATACTGGCTCAAATAGACTAGTTCTTTATGCAGTGAGAGAAATGCACAGGAGAGGAGGGCCCAACCTGTTCCAGGACTTTTATCCACTTCCAAAGTGGAGTGGTTACATAGCCTGACTGGCAAGTGGGTGTACAGGTAGGGGCGTGAGATCAGAGAGGGCATGGTCTCCAGCTTACAAATCTAATCAGTTTTATCCTATCTGCCTGCCTACATTTGCTGGCTTGTAGCAGTTACTCCAATTTCTGCCTTATTATTCAAATGACCATCTTCCTTTTGATTCCAAATGTCTGTCTTCCTCTAAGGGTACCAGTCATCACCCTACTTCAGTTGACTTCTTAATTAATTACATACACAATAACCGTATTCACAAATTATGTCACATATCTTTTGTGGGAGATATATTCCAATCCCTAACACAGATGCATCCCACTTGCACCAGCTGAATCACTGGTGCCCCTTCAAAATCACATTAGTAAGACCAAAGACCCAGAAAAAGAAGTATAGGAGTCACAACATCCCCAGGGGAATGTAAAGTGTGAGGTCTGAGGGACAGTCAGGGGAGACACTGCTTTGTCTCCCCCAGTCTTCCTGCCTCCTGCCCACATTTTCAAGGCAGGATAAATGAGGCAAGAAGGGGGCTGATTTTTCCTTGACCATTTCTCTCCTCTCTCTGACGTCCTGCTAAGTCCAGAAAGCAATTCTTCTCCCCCACGACCATTTTGTAAAACTTTTTGTCAGTGGAAAGTTCCTACTTTTGCCCCTAAATAAATATAAAGATATTTCAAAAATCTTGTGGGAAAATGGAATTCAAGACAACCCATTTTTACTGCTAACTTTAAAAGAAAAAAAATCCATGCATTTTTAATTTTTTTTCATAAAATTTTCTGTGTGCTGGCGCCGCAGCTCAGTAGGCTAATGCTCCACCTAGCGGCGCCGGCACACCGGGTTCTAGTCCCGGTCGGGGCGCCGGATTCTGTCCCGGTTGCCCCTCTTCCAGGCCAGCTCTCTGCTGTGGCCCGGGAGTGCAGTGGAGGATGGCCCAAGTGCTTGGGCCCTGCACCCCATGGGAGACCAGGAGAAGTACCTGGCTCCTGCCATTGGATCAGCGCGGTGCGCCAGCCGCAGCGTGCCAGCCGCGGCGGCCATTGGAGGGTGAACCAACGGCAAAGGAAGACCTTTCTCTCTGTGCTTCTCTCTCACTATCCACTGTGCCTGTCCAAAAGAAAAAAAAAAATTCTGTGTGTTTTCTGAAGATACTTCACATAAGGAGAACTGGAAGCAATGCTCTTACTGTCACTCTTTTTTCCAGGAGCAGTATGTCTTCATTCATGACACACTGGTTGAGGCCATACTAAGTAAAGAAACTGAAGTCCCGGACACGCATATTCATGCCTATGTTAATGCACTCCTCATTCCAGGACCAACAGGCAAAACAAAACTAGAAAAACAGTTCCAGGTGAGTTCTCTTGGAAGCCACTTACCTGTCACCAGTGTTGAACGTCCCTGCATCTTCCTACTTGAGTCAACAAGGCCATGTGGATAGGTTGAGAGTATTGCACAGAGGCTTTCTGTTTGAGCCATCTTTGTGTTTTACCATTGGTTACAGTGCCACACAGTGAATTTTAAAGAGAAGCTGAAGTCTGAGTAGCAAGAGGAAAAGTTCTCAGAAACCCTAGACTAACTTTTAGAAATGCAAACTTCGTTCAGGGAAGGAGGGCATTGCACATAACAGAACGAACAGACAGAACTTGTAATACAAACTATAAGTACTCTTTTTACTTTGAATAAACCAGACCACTTAAGCACAAGTGCTGTGGATCAGGCTGTTCCCACTACTCCTGGGAAGAAAAAAAAAATCTGTGTCTCACTTAAAACCCCAGGACTAGAATAGGCCACATCAGAACAATAGCTTCTTCAACCTGGGTTTCTCCCGCTCACCTTGCAGACAGGAAACCAAGGAGGAGAGTGTGTTTTGTTTGATAGTATGCCTTCGGCAGCACTCACTCTCTGATTTTTGAAATTAGCAAACAAAAACTTAGAGCTGCCATGTGGGATCAGAGAATGCACAGAGCCGTGACTCCACAAGAAGGGGGCTATGTTATTTCCCTCTAAAGTATTCCTGCTTATCAATTCTCAGGATTCATGGGGAAACAGGGCAGTTTTCTTCTTACTCTTCTTAAATTTAAATATTCTTATTTTAATTGAAAGAGAGAGACAGTGAAACATGGAGAGGAAGAGCTCTCCCATCTGCTAGTTCACTCCCCAAATGCCTGCTGTAGCTAAGGCTGGACTAGGCCAAAACCAGGAGCTGTGAACTCGATCCAGGTCTCCCACGTGGGTGGTAAAGACTCATATCTCTGATCTGCCACCTGCTGCCCCTCAGAGTGTGCATCAGTAGGAAGCCGGAATTAAAAGCATAGCCAGAACTCCAGCCAGGCACTGTGATGCGGGATGCAAGTGTCCGAAGCTGTGTCTTAGCCCGTGAGCCAAATGCCCACCCCCTGGGCAAATTTCTGAAGAAGAATTTGGGAGACCCTGGGAGCTCCCAAAGAGTTAATAAACCTTAAGATTTCACTTTTTTTTTCAGCCTTTTCCCCAGTCTGCAACAGGCTATTTTAGCCATGATGAAGATCCTCTGGCCTTTTGCCTTCTCAGTCATAAGCTTTTGTGCGGAAAAAGAAAGAGTGGGTTGGATTTTGAACCCAAAACTTGTCAGGAGGAATAGCATTTTGCTTAACTTATCTGAGTTATAAAGGATTGTTCTAGGGAAAGAAAGGTGTGTAGTTTGGTTTCCAGAAAAAGATAATAAAGAAATGTAAAACAATAAAATTAGATTGGTTAAGATAGCTTTTCCATTTTCAACAGAATTCTCATTTAAATATGATTTCCCCCTACATAATTGCAAAAAGAATTGCCATGACTTCAGCTAAACAAACAGGATCCAAACTGAAATATGAATGATAAGGTCAGAATGCATTTAAGAAAATATTTGACTCTTTCCTATTAGCAACGTCAATAGAGAAATAGAGGTATGTGGTGTGTGTGTGTGTGTGTGTGTGTGTAATCATTTACAAAAGGTATTTGTTCAAGTTATATCCATAGAAAATTTTACTTGAAACAAATTGCATGCTTCTTATTCAACGAATATTTACCAGACACCTACCAGATGCCAGGCCTTTGTGTTTATTACTAAAACATAAACATTAATGTTCAATTTAAAAACAAGCACATCTGCTCCTCCTGGTCTCATGGTGCTTCCAGTCTAATGGAAGAGTCCAGTAAGAAAATAGACAAACACAAATCAGCACGGAAACTGCCATTACTGAAATAAAACAGGATGCTAAGGGGAGGACAGAAAAGGGTGCACCTTCTCAGGGAAGAACTGTCCAGGATATATTTAATAGTCAGACACAGGACTTGCTCATTCATTGGACACAATAGTGAGGAGAGAAAAGAGACAAGCATTAATACCGCGGTTCTGATTGGGCAACTGAGAGGGGTGATATCATTCACGTGCTTGAGCGGTGGGGGTAACAATGGCGCAATTAATTCTAAATTTCGAGGTACTTGGGAGGTTTCCCAGTAAACAAGCACAGTTGGCAGTTGGATAGTGAATTTGAGGCATAAATGAAAGATGCATTGGAGAGATGGATTTTCATGTGATCAGCTTGGAAATGGTTACTTTAAGCCTTGGAATTGGGTAAGACAGCAACTAAATAAAAATGAGATGTCGAAGAAGGCTTAGGAGAGATTATTTAAGGAAAATTGTAATTAACCAGTGAATGACTAGCCTCCAAAAGGAAGGCAGTAAGGAAGCATCAGAGTACAAGAAAATTTGGGACAGTGGGAAATGATAGAATCCAAATAAAATAACGCTGCAAGAAGGAAGAAATAGACAAAGTTATCCAAGGTTGATGACATGTGAGAGGTGGTGGAGTTAGAGAAGTCCATTGGGTTTAGCCATAAGGTCATCCATACACCTTTCCAAGTACTATTTAGAAGTGTGGCAATGAAGCCACATTATAGGTAGTTAAGGAGTGGATGGATTTGAGGGATCAAGGACAATCGTTATATAACTCTCTTAAAAATCTTGATTCTGAAGGGAATGACAAAGGTAAGAGTTATTTATTTGCTTATTTTAGGTCTCTTTGTTTATATTATAATGAGAGACATGTGAGCTTCTTTAAAAACTGTTAGGAAGGAAGGAGAGATCCTGATTATGTCTAGAGAGGTAGGGTTCAGGACACGGGTAAAGGAATTAATGTCAGGAAGAAACCGAGTAGCTGTGCATGGTACCATTTAGGCTCCAAGACTGGTGTCTGAGACTCGACTCTATGCCTTCTTAATCCTCTATGAAGTAGCAGGGAAGTGAATGAATGAGTGTGTGCGTTTGTGTGTGCACATGTCTGTTGCATACATATTTTAATATATATATATAAATGAGTTAAATAGCCAATTGAGAAAATTGGAAATAATTTCAAGGAGTCTCTATCATACTAATCACATCTTCAGAAAGTAATATTATAAAATTAGAAACTGACAGTGACAAATATGTTTTCTCTGATCTGTGGTAACTAACAGAGTAAAAAATTTTAATGTATATGAGCAAATTTGACATTTTGAGATTTGAATATTGTCTATACTGTTGAGAACACTGTTTTTTTTCTTCTACTTGTTGAATTCTTTACTTAGTGGGGGGTTAAACTTATGTTTATAAAATAAACTGAAAGCATATCATTGTAAAAATTAAAAGGAAAAATAAGAAAGGAAGGAGAAGGGAGGGTGGGAGCATGGGTGGTAGGGAGGTTAGGGTGAGAGGTATCATTATGACCCTAAATCTGTATGTATAAAATACATGATGGGGCCGGTGCTGTGGCATCGTGGGTAAAGCCGCTGGCTGCGGTGCCAGCATCCCATGTGGGTACCAGATTGGGTCCCGGCTGCTCCACTTCCAATCCAGCTCTTAGCTATGGCCTGGGAAAGCAGTAGAAGATGGCTCAAGTCCTTGAGCCCCTGCACCCGCATGGGAGACCTGAAAGAATCTCCTGTCTCCTGGCTTTTGATGACCGTTGCAGCTATCTGGGAAGTGAACCAGCAGATGGAAGACTTCCTTCTCTCTGCCTCTCCTACTCTCTCTGTGTAACTCTAATTTTCAAATAAAATAAGTAAATCTTTAAAATAAAATACATGAAATTTATTCACTTATGTAAATTTTTCAGAATTTAATATTTTTTTAATTTTAAATGATTCGTAAAGATCTGGATATTTGGGCACTGAAAATGCTCCTTTCAATATTTACACTAAAGTGGAAATAATAAAACCTTTAAAACTAAAGGTCAAAAGAAGCACTATAAAACTTATAGCCATAAGTGTATTTATTTGGTGATAAATAAAAGGGAAAAGCATGTGAGAGGAATGTAAAAAAGCTAAAGGAAAAATATAGTACATGCAAAGAAAAAAATAATTTAAGAAAGGTTAAAACTTTCTTACACCAAAGAGACAGTTAATATAATTAAATTAAAGAGTGATTAAGTAAAACTGCGTGCAATTCTGTCAAACACTATCAAAAAAGACAAATTTATGTTCCCATAGACTGAGGGGGAGATTATGTATGAATAAATAATATTAAGCTTAAAATAGAAACAATTAGAATTTAGAATATTTTATCCATAAAAGCATAGAATGAATATATTTTGACAAAGAAACCTACAGGAAACCAATAAAATACAGTCAAATGTGCTTTTAAAAACTAGAAAATCTAACTAGACCAATAACCATCAAAGAAATCAAATCAGTTGCCAGCAGTCTCACTTCCAAAATAAAACCTGAATATAACAAATTTAATTCAGAACTATAATTTTTATGAAAATGATTTGATGCCAAGTTTTACCAGATCTTTAAAAGTTTATTTTATTTATTTGAAAGGCAGAGTTACAGAGAGAGACAGGGAGAGACAGAAAGATTTTCTATCTACAGGTTCACTCCCCTAATGGCTGAGAGAATACAGATAGGCCAGTGATAAGGGGAAGTATGTTAAACTGCTGCTTGCAATGCTAGCATCACGTATCTGAGCAGTGTTTCGAGTCCTATCTGCATCACTTCCAATCCACCTCCTGCTGATGTAACTATGAAGCCAGCAAGAGGATGGCCCAAGTACTTGGGCCCCTGCCAACACATGGAGACCAGGATGGAGATCTTGGCTCCTGGCCACAGCCTAGCCCAGACCTGGCTCTTGTTACCATTTGGAGAGTAAACTAGTGGGTAGAATATCTCTTTCTCTGTCTCTCCCTCTCTCTATCACTCTGCATTTCAAATAAATTAAACAATCTTTCTTAAAAAGGGATAACAATGACATTTGTAACTTTTTTTTTAACAGACTATAGACTTATATTCAAGACATCAACAGTTCTGCAAACTGGTAAATGACAGTAAAGTAAAATTATGAAAGAACTCTAAGTAACTAATGAGCACTAAAACTCAAAGTCTCATAGTAATTAAAAAATGCAAGTCAGAACTGTGATAAAATGTTTTACAAGCATCAAACTGTCAAAAAATTAAACACTGATGATTCCTAATTCTCTATAGAAGCTTCACGTGTGTGCACATTAAGAAACTCAGAAGAGACCAGCACCGCGGCTCATTAGGCTAATCCTCCACCTGCGGCCCTGGCACTCCGGGTTCTAGTCCCATGGGGTGCCGGTTCTGTCCCGGTTGCTCCTCTTCCAGCCCAGCTCTCTGCTGTGGTCTGGGAAGGCTGGGGAGGATGGCCCAAGTGCTTGGGCCCTGCACTCGCATGGGAGACCAGGAGGAAGCACCAGCCATAGTGGCCATTTGGAGGGTGAACCAACAGAAGGAAGACCTTTTTCTCTGTCTCTCTCTCTCTCTCTCTCTCACTGTCTAACTCTGCCTATTAAAAAAAAAAAAAAAACTCACAAGAGATATTCACTGCTACAAACCTTGAAATAGCATAACATTGGAAATAACCCAACACTTACTCATTAAGGAATAAATAAACAGAACATAGAGTATTCAGGCAATGGAGTACTAAATAATAGGAAGAATGATTAGCTACATATATGGTTCTGCACACACACACATACACATCAAATGCGATTTGCCTACAAACTGCAGTAGGAGACTTGAGAGGAGTGAGAGGTGCACATCTGTCGAGGAAGCCACGAGGGAAACCCTATCAGTGCTGAAAGTCAAACTAGAGGAAGTTCTTTGCTTCTTCCACTTCCCCTGCTATAGAACATAGGTGCTCCAGAGTCTATTGAAACAATGTTTAATTCAGGGAATCCTCAACAAACAAATCAGATATACGTATATGAATAGCTTATCTTGCTTGGGTTGTGTGTGTGTGTGAGTACTTGAGTGACTTAAGTGAAATGCCTGTATTTTTCTTTGATCCCCTTGCTCAGCTCCTGAGTCAATCAAATATACAGCAGAGTGATTATTCTACAGCCCTAAAGCAATGCAACAGAGAAAAGAACAGAACTTCTTCCATCATCCCTGGTAAACTGTGTTCAACCTTAAACAACTTTTTACCAATAAAAAAATGTGTAGGCAATTTGGCAATGTTAGTATACTTTGGGACAAATGCAATACAGCCACATTTGTCAAATTATACTACAGAATATGTAAAATCAAGGTCTCCTAAACCTTTGAAGTCTTATCTAAAAATGCGAAATATATTTTAAAATTAAGGATCAGATTCAACTTGAGAAATTTAGCTGTATTTTGCACTAGGATGTGGATGAGGTAATACAGTGCCGTGAACAAGGTTGTTTATAATGAATGTTCTGTGTTCCAGTGGAAAGATCAAGGGTTGGCATTTCATCCCTCAGTGGGGAAGGCACAGACTACATCAATGCGTCTTATATCATGGTAAGTCAGATGATTCACTGGGGAGACTTCCTGACAGTTGTGTTACTGAATCAGACCCAGAGGGACTGCCTGCAGAAGTGACTGGGCATAGGCGGCACCACTGGTAGACATGAGTCGGGTCTGACTACTACAGACACACAGCTCTCAGCAGCAGTTTTTCTTGGAGTTTGTGCTGTGTGTTGTAGATACAGTAACCAAAACTCACCAGTTCAGGGGTAATGAGCACATATAGAACTTACACTGGCCCTTCTAAGAGGCTCCATGTCATTTCCCAAGGCAGAGATCTTGAGCAGACAGTGGCTTTTGTGAAGCCCATCTCACTGACATTACCAGTCCAGAGTTGCACCATGCTCCTCTCCCTGAAAACCGGACTCATTTGAAGACCTGGATTTCTAAAGATACAGTGCTTACTCTCTGCATTTAGATCTTCTGTGTGAGAGATGAGAGCCTTAGAAGCTGCTGTGTACCTTCATTACCATCTCAGATCAACCACAGATCTGGCTTCAGAGGAATGGGTTCCAATTCCCATTCCAATCTTTCTGTCCTATTTATCCAGCAAAGAAAATGTTGAGGAATATCCAAGTAAGAAACAGGGAAATGTGTGGTCGTGGTATCTAAATTCATTACACACTTCAAATGAACCATTGAGGGTCAGGGATGGAGATCTGCAGGACCTGGAGTAAAAGAAGCTAAAAAAGTCATGGTTTTAGGAAGTAACAGCATGTAAGTCATAATTAATCAATGGCACCAGCTTCCAGGTTCCACCAGCAAAATCTGCAAGGGACCTCCCTGGTTCCTGTCTTGTAGAGGCAATCAAGGTAGCTGCTGATTGAAGGTGTGAGTGGATATGAAATTTGGCATTCTACCATTGGGACTGGAAAGTGGGTAATATAAATTCTTCTGTAGGTTTCCACTGTATCTAGTGTAGGGACTCTTTCTACATAGCATTTTGCTAAGTCTGTCCCTACAGGTGGCAGGTAAACTTGCAGACAGCATTTTAACTTCTTAAATTTCAGTTTAATTTTCTGCAAAATGTGGATCAGAGTTCCTATTTCAAAGTACTGCTGTGAGGGGGTAATTTCTTAAGAGCAAGAAATTAATCCTTAATGGTGTACCTAGCATATAGGAAATGCCTAAAGACGTTGGCCATGATCACATTATACAGATCTATCATCACAGTCTTATTTGTGCACACAATCTGCAGTTAAAAAGACTACTTTGGCTTGAGACTCATTAACTTTAACTTAGGTTTTTTTGAATCTTGAAAGTCATAAACCAGAGTTCTTTTTAACTCCTTTTTGGTTTTGCAGGGTTACTATCAGAGCAATGAATTCATCATCACCCAGCACCCCCTTCTCCATACTATTAAGGATTTCTGGAGGATGATATGGGACCATAATGCCCAGCTGGTGGTTATGATTCCCGATGGTCAAAACATGGTAAGTTCCCTGGGCCATTTTTAGTACTTTCCTTACAGGGGAAATATCAGGTTACGATAGCCCTAGAAGTTTAGCATACAAACAAGCCAAGAAATTTTGTTTTTTATCAGCAAACTAATGTCAATGAGATCATCCCTTCTCTACTATTGGGCTTAGTTTGGTTACACAGTTTCCCAGGTCTAGAAGTGATAGATGCAGATTTAAACAAAAGATTAAAAATAAATTAAATTTACAACTTTCATAGCGCTACTTAAGAAAATTGATTCCACAGTTAAAGTCAGTCTGTGTCTTTCTATTTACATTTCTGTAAATAAAATGTTAAGATATTTGGAGATTTCCTTTGTTTAAGGAGGCCCCTTGAAGCTTTTTTTTAAAGAATCTAATTGAAATAAATTCATGATATAGGAAGAAATTTTTTTGTATCAAAAAATCAGGAATACCTTCATCCTCTTTTTACATATGTTTGAAGAATCTAAAAAGGAAGACAAAGTTAATGTTTCATTTATGCTTTACACATATACTTAATTTTTATTCTATTCTTATCTATAAATGTTATACTGACCTTTAAACATAAGGCCAGTAATCTCTGAGATTTTAGAATGACTTGAATTTATTCTACTCTGTTGTGAGTTATAGAAAAAGCAAGCTCACCATTGTTATTGATGGGTTAAGAATACAAAATAAGGAAGCAACAGTTTGAGTTCTTAAATGTACTATTGTATTCTAAGACACCTGAAAGATTTTAAAGAGCAAATTTTGAAACTCAAAGAAAATTTCGAGTGGAAATTTAGTCAGCAACCAGTTGACTTACTGCACAGATTTATTAGACATTTTATTAAAATTTTGACTCTTGGTTTTTAATACTGCAGGCAGAAGATGAATTTGTTTACTGGCCAAATAAAGATGAACCTATAAATTGTGAGAGCTTTAAAGTCTCTCTTATGGCTGAGGAACACAAATGCCTGTCTAATGAGGAAAAACTTATAATTCAAGACTTCATCTTAGAAGCTACACAGGTATGGGTATAAGTTATATAACAAACTTTTCATCTTAAGTATATGTTTAACATGCTGACTTAACCCAGTAAGTCCCAAGTTTTCAACCTTTGAGTATTACAACATAATATTTATTGCAAATTTACCGTAAGTGATATATGTATTGTTCAATTTAAGTATTGATAGGTGTCCTTTATATGCAACAATGAGCCATAAAGGATCAAGGTTCTTCCCCAAAAATAAAAAGGATTCTGTTTGTTAGCAAATTCAGACATCTTTCTCAAATAGTCACTATTACCTTACTTTTCCTCTTTGTTTTCAAAATCTTGCAGAATTGTTAAACAGTTAGTCATCCCTGAACTATACTATTCTTTTTCACTTCTATGTATCATAGGAAATCAAATATTTATTTTTTCTTCTTCTTCTCCTGCTGCTTCTTCTTCTTCTTTTCTAAGATTTCTCTGTTACTCCAAGTCAGTTGATGGCAGAACTTGAGTTGAAAGTAACCACAGTAGGAAGAAAAAAACAAATTTTATTAAGTCTTATTCTTATGTTTTGTTAGCTGATATAAAATGAACTTAGTTGTGAACAACAAGAATTAGGATTATTTGGGACTTAGTAGAGTTACAATCCAGAGACCAAAAATTTAAGCTGCCTTGAATCCCTGCTCTGATGTTTTATGAGTGGATGGCTGTTTTTCATAGTTTAAACTGTGAAGGGATTGTCAGTTCATCTCCTGTCTGTCCAGGGTTGTGGTTGTTGCATCAAGAATTGAAAAAATGAAGGAGGAGGTTGGACTAAGTCTCAGGAAATGAGAGGGATGACATCTCAAACTATCACAAAGAGTTTTATTCCAAAAGTTGCTGTTCTGCCAGGTACACAAGACAGCAGGTACCCAAGTAGGGGCATGTAGACAGCTCAGTTCAAAAATTCAGCTCAAAACATCAGCTGTGGATGTGCCTCATTTCAAAAGTTTAGTTGTGGAGGTACCTAAGAACTATTTAACAAGGGCCTCCCAACTCCATTTTAAATGCTCCCAAATCAGTGCTACTCCATTTTGCTGATTTCCCCCTTGACAGTTTCAAGGCAAGCCCTTACCTTTTATTTTTCTAAGTGAAAGCAGGAAAAAAATATTATCTACTTAAACTTGGTGCTTTATACCAGTGTACAGTGAATTGGTTTTAAGAGAAGAAGTACTTTGAAATTGTACCATCAATAAACTAAAGTTTGTTGTTTTTTTTACTAAAACAGTCTACATGAGACTTATATTATCTGCATGATAATATAATATACTGTTTTAATAAACTTTGTTATATCTATTATTGAATTCTTTGTCACTATTTATGCAGAGCTACAGTAAAATATTAAAAAAGATTAATAATTATCACTAAGGGGCAGGCATTTGGTACACTTAAGATAACACTTGTGATGTCTGCCCCATATCAGAGTGCATGGGTTTGAGAACCAATTCTACTCCCAATTCCAGCTCCCTCCTAGCACAAACTCTAGGAGGCAGTGCTAATGACTCAGTAGAGAAGTAGCTGGGACACCAACTGGTACCCATATGCAATGCTGGCACCACAGGCAGAGGCTTAGCTTACTATGCCACAGTGTCAGCACCATGAGCATTTTTAGTTTGGTTGTTTATTTTGTTTTGCTTAATTTTTTGTTGTTACAAACAGTACTAGTATGAATATTTTTAGATACAGGAAAAAATTTTTTTCTTGGTTGTACCTGGAAATGCCCCTGCTGGGTCAATAGAGCAAGTTGAGTATCTTCACCTTGTCAACTTTACCAAGTAACAGCAGCTGTTTTCCAAAGTGGATATCAGAAGCTGCTCAGTCATCAGAGGTGTGTGAATGAACTGGAATTTCTGCATCCTCACCACTGCTTGTGGTGAGAATGAAGTGACGTCTCTTGGTGGTCTGAATTTGCATTTTCTTTATTGAAAATGAAGTTGAATATCTTACATAAATTTGATGGCCATTGAGATTTCATGTTTCTTGACATGCCTGTTCGTGATTTTTGCCCATTTTTCTATCTGCCCATTTTCTATCCATTTACTGATGGACTTATCAGAGGTCAGTTCATAGCATGAGTACTAATCCTTTGTCAGCCACATAGCTGAAAATGCCTTCTCCCAGTTTGTGATTTGAATTTTCTACAATCCTTAGGATCTTTTTGGTGAATAAATATTTTTAAGTTTAAGCCATCTGAATGTATTAATCTTTTTTCTTTATGGATTATACAAGGAAACCATTTTTAAATGTCTTTTATAAAAATTCCTTTTTTGGGAGGGTTGCGGGTGGGAGGGACGTTATGGGGGGGAAGCCATTGTAATCCATATTCTGTACTTTGGAAATTTATATTCACTAAATAAAAGTTTAAAAAAAATTCCTTTTTTATCCAACAATCATAAACATACTCTCCTATGCTAGTTTGTAAATGTTTTAGTTTGGCCTGGAATTGATTTTATGAAGAACATTTAATAAGACAAGGGTCAAATTTTCTTATTTTCTATGTGATAATCATTGTCCCAGCATCATTTACTGAGTATCAATATCAGATTAGTCATAAACCTAGTTTCTTTAGCTATGTCGGTCCTCACCTATCTTACCAGTATTTTTCCAACTGTGTTTTCAAGCTCATTCTCAGTTTAGTTTAGCCTCATATCACCAGTATTTGAAGAGGTCTTTTCTGTCTATATGGGCTTGTTTGCAGGATCGTTATTTAATTCCTCCAAGTTCCTTGTCAATTCCTCTGCTAAAATTGCAGTGTATTTTATAACTTATAATAAATATTAATATGGAATAAGCTAATTCTCCATCTTATTCTTCTTCAGTAGTATCTTGACTGTTTCAACCCTTTGCATTTAAATATGGAGTTAGAGAGACAGAGAGAGCTCCCATGTATTCATTCACCACCACCACCCCCTCAAAGGCCTACAATAGCAAGTGCGGGGCCAAGCAAAAGCTGGGAATTGGGAACGCAATCCAGGTCTCCCATGTGGGTGACAGGGATTTAAATGTTTGAGCTATATCCTGCTGCCTCCCAGGGTGTGCATTAATAGGAGGCAAGAATCAAAAGCAGGGGGCTGGCACTGTGGCACAGCAGGTTAACGCCCTGGCCTGAAGTACTGGCATCCCATATGGCCACACTGGTTCTAGTCCTGGCTGCTCCTTTTCTGATCCAGCTCTCTGCTATGATCTGGGATAGCAGTGGAAGATGGCCCAAGTCCTTGGGCCCCTGCACCCACATGGGAGACCCAGAAGAATCTCCTACGGCCATCCGAACCAGCGGATAGAAGACCTTTCTCTCTCTCTCCTCTCTCTCTCTCTCTCTGTAACTCTATCTTAAAAAAAAAAAAAAAAAAAAAGAATCAAAAGCAGAGCCAGGACTTGAACTCAGGCACCAGGTATGGGATATGGACATCTCAAGCAGTGTGTTAACTGCTGTGCCAGATACTTGTTTTTAAATGTAGTACTTTACTGAGTACATTTTGAGGAAACTGGAGACCAGAGGTCTGATTCATCATGTAAGCAAGAATCAGAACTAGAACTGAGATTGAATCTAAATCCCCCCAAACCTGGCCAGTGTTTCCCCACTGTGTCTTCAGGCTCATTCTTCCCTTGGTTTATCCTGGTATGGCCAGTATTTGAGGAGGTCTGTGTTGTCATCAAAACAACTTTTTACACTAAAGATTTATTTGTGTAACTTGAAATTTAATAGTATAGCCACACATCTTTGGCACATACTTTCATGGTTTTGTTAGCATTGGCATAAATCACCCACAAAAAAGTCGTATTCAGAATTAGAAAATAAATCACATTTTGTTGTCCTACTAAATACACTTATACATGGTAAATGCAACATCACAACTTCCTCCCATGATTAAGGATGTGCTACACCTACTGTCATTAACTAATTTTCCCCAAATGATAAATTGTCACTACCAATGTTATTCTTTTTCAAAAATTAATATTTCTTTCTTCTTATAGGATGATTATGTACTTGAAGTGAGGCATTTTCAGTGTCCCAAATGGCCAAATCCAGATAGTCCCATTAGTAAAACTTTTGAACTTATCAGTATTATCAAGGAAGAAGCTGCCAACAGGGATGGACCCATGATTATTCATGATGAGTAAGTTCCACATGTTAAAATGTTTCACACCTAGGCTGGCGCCGCGGCTCACTAGGCTAATCCTCTGCCTAGCGGCGCCGGCACACTGGGTTCTAGTCCCGGTTGGGGCACCGGATTCTGCCCCGGTTGCCCCTCTTCCAGGCCAGCTCTCTGCTGTGGCCCGGGAGTGCAGTGAAGGATGGCCCAAGTGCTTGGGCCCTGCACCCCATGGGAGACCAGGAAAAGCACCTGGCTCCTGGCTCCTGCCATCGGATCAGCGCGGTGCGCCGGCCGCAGCGTGCCGGCCGCGGCGGCCATTGGAGGGTGAACCAACGGCAAAGGAAGACCTTTCTCTCTGTCTCTCTCTCACTGTCCACTCTGCCTGCCAAAAAAAAAAAAAAAAAAAAAAAAAAAAAAAAAGTTTCACACCTGAGCATTCTCTTGGTGTATATATTTATTTCTGTTTTCCTCGGACCAACCTAATGCTGTGGACTAATTGTGTGACTCAGTGATGGTGAATTACCTGCCTGTCAATAAAGTTAACAAATAACTTTTTTTTTACCACTTCACTGAAGCTCCTTTTGAAGGTAGAAGATGGGTGCATGATTACAAAAATATGCTTTTGCATTTTATGCCAAGAACATTTCGCATTATGAGTAAATGTTTGAGTACTGGAATTTTTACAGATGCTAACCAGAGAGATAGTATTAACATCTTCACTTCCTGGAACAGGGACAACATTTGTGTTTTTGTTTGTCAGAAATTGGAAAACGTATCCAATATATCTTTCCAGGCTTCTGTTATGAGCAGATAACAAATGCATATGTTAGAGTTATATGTTATAAACATATTGCATATGTTGTACTCTCAGTCAAATCACATTTTGTTAATTGCTAACTTCTTCCATAGTATAAAAGCAAGTGCGTAAGAAAATATTAAACTGCTATAAATTATTTCATTACTAATATTATAAACACTTGTCAATGTTTTAAATTTGACCATAGTTCTATGCACAAAAAAAGTAAAGAGGGATAATTAATCCAAATTTTCAGTGATTTTACTGCAAAGTTGTCAAGGCTCGTGTGCACTATAAGTTCCATATGTGAGAGTGGGATTCATCTGAATCTCTTCCTGGTTCTCTTCTGATTCTCTTCCTTTCGCTACCAGGCATGGAGGCGTGACAGCAGGAACTTTCTGTGCTCTGACAACACTTATGCATCAACTAGAGAAAGAAAATTCCATGGATGTCTACCAGGTAGCCAAGATGATCAATTTGATGAGGCCAGGAGTCTTTGCTGACATTGTAAGTAATAAAGCAGTGAGCCAAGCTTTTCACTGTTAGAGAGCTACTAGCATCCTAGCAGCTGCGGACATGTGTCCAGAAAGATGTGTCCATGTGTCCAGAAAGATCACACTGACTGCCAAAATTACCGTGCGGTTTTCAAGTTGAATTGAAAATCCACAGTCATAGAACCTGAACAGCAAACAATAATAAACATTTAAACTCCATCTTTCAGAAGCTGATAGGAGGAAAATGTTAAAATTCACATGTGCCTGTTTATAAGACTTACTCTAAATCTGGAAAATATACTTCATAGAAGCTTCAACAACCTGACCTATATAGCAAAATAAATACTTATCTTCCATAGTTTAAGATCTTCCTAGCCTCAGACAATAGTAATAAGTTTGCTTTCCCCACTCCCAAGTTTCAAGAATGCATTTAATGATGCTCTGGTTCACATGTCATCCTAATGGTTTTCTGCAAAAAGAGCAGTCATTGGCTCAGGTTCTCGGCCTGGCGTCGGTAAAGGGAAAAGCACTTCACTTTTGGTGCCTCTACTCTGAGACTGTAGTAGAGCATACTTAAAGCAGAGCATATGATCAGACAGGCTCACAGCATGTGAAGGATCCTTTGTAAACAGCAGATCTTGTAGGAAAGTCTGCATTCTGCATGGGTCCTTGAGCTGACAGTGTGGCCATGTCTGAGACCTATCTGTAAATGAATGTAACCAGTG